>NC_138771.1:335629928-336144928 GCF_965119305.1 Pelophylax lessonae | reverse complement strand
CCTCTCCCTAAAAAACGGGAATCTGGCTGTTGATCCCCAACTGGTAAGTGGCCAGACTGGCGTGCGGGCCCGGGTCTATCACTGGTGTCTACCCTATTGGCCTCCAAACTGGCGAGGGGAGGTTCTGTGATCATATGATCAGGGACACCTCTATCCTCACAAGGGGCTAAATCAGATGTACTCTCTATATTGTTCCTTAGGGGGGCCTGATTACTGGACCCGACACTACCAACTTCTCTAATATCGTTAGGGTTACCATATCCCCCATTATAGACATTATTGTGCCGTTGGTAGTGGCGTTTGTCACTGCATGAGGAGGATGTGATGTTCTGATTGGTTCGGACCGAGACATGCACAGGTCTGTTTCACTACATCAGCCTAAATATAACATTTGGCCTGTATGATATATGTGCAGTACAGTCTACGATGAGATGGGAAGTTTTGATTGATTGGACAGTTCACCAGTGGAATCAATGGTTGCTTAGGGCTAGTGAAGTGATATTGTAATTATAATTGTGTTTTGCAACAATTTTGGGCAATCAGCTGTGTAGTCACGCCCACTTGGGCGGTATCTCCTCCCACATCCCTAAGGGCCATGTGGAGGCCTGGCCTTCCACATCATACTTAAACTACGGACTTGACCATGGCCTCCAGGCTCTGAGGAAGAGGCACGGCCTCGAAACGCGTCAGCCCTCTGCTTCCAGTAAAGGACGTTGATCTTCTGGCAAGAGCCAGATATATGGAATTGATGTGCCTGAATTTTACGATTGTTTGTGAGTAGCTGATTTTTATCTTTATTTAAATAAACTCGCTGAGGATAATGCGCTAGGCTGGTGCGCCCTTTTCTTTGCTTTGTATTTTCAGTGTTTGGTCGACCGCCCTGGTCGTAAGGGGCAGCAAAGCCTAGCCATCATGGATGCCTAATATTAGCACGAGTTCCGGGATTGAGGCAGCCTGAGGACCAGGTTCCGAGCGCAGGAAAAAAGGGGGTGCTATATAGCACTCATCTTCTTTTGGAAGACCATGACAGTACCTCCCCCTCAAGGGCCCCTCCTCCGCGGAGTAAAGAACGGCTTCTGAGGGTAGCGTGCGTGGAAGGCTCGGAGCAAGGCAGGAGCATGGACATCTGCGGAGGGAACCCAGGAACGCTCCTCTGGACCATAACCACGCCAATGAACCAAAAACTGCACCCGACCGCGGACCAGGCGTGAGTCCAGGATATTGCTCACCTCATACTCCTCACGATTGCCCACTTGGACCGGACGAGGCCGAGGAACCGAGGAAGTGAAACGATTACACACCAGTGGCTTCAACAGAGAGACATGAAACACGTTGGAGATCCGCATGCCAGGAGGAAGCGCAAGGGCATAGGCTACCGGGTTTACCCTGCGAAGCACTCGGAAGGGACCAACAAAGCGAGGCGCCAGCTTGGGAGTGGGCACTCGAAGGTTGAGGTTGCGGGTGGACAACCATACACGGTCTCCAGCCTGGTAGGAAGGAGCAGGCGCTCGTCTGCGATCAGCCTGGAGTCTCTGGCGCTGCGCAGACACCTCAAGGGACTTCTGGATCTGTACCCAAGAAGCACGTAGGACGGAAAGGTGATCCTCCACAGCCGGAATATCCTGGGGAGAGAATACCTCCGGTAACACGGCAGGTTGGAACCCATAATTGGCCATGAAGGGAGACGTCCCAGAGGAAGAGTTCACCGCCGTGTTCCTGGCAAACTCAGCCCAAGGCAGGAGGTCAACCCAATTGTCTTGGTGATCGGAGACATAGCAACAAAGGAATTGCTCCAAGGCCTGATTGGATCGTTCTGCGGCCCCATTGGACTGAGGGTGCTAGGCCGAGGAGAAGGAGAGATGAATCCCCAACTGGGAGCAAAAGGCGCGCCAGAACCTGGACACAAACTGACTCCCCCGATCCGACACAATCTCCTTGGGCAAACCGTGCAACCGGAAGACCTCCCTGGCAAAAATCGTGGCCAACTCCTGTGCAGAGGGTAACTTCTTGAGAGGAACACAGTGGCACATTTTGGAAAATCGATCCACAATCATGAGAATGACCGTATGGCCTCGGGATGCAGGGAGGTCCACAATGAAATCCATCCCCAGGTGTGACCATGGGCGCTCCCCGGTGGCTATGGGTTGCAGAAGGCCCAACGGAAGGTGCCGAGGGGACTTACTCTGGGCACAAACGGAGCATGCCGCTACATATGCGGCGATGTCGGAACGTAGGGAAGGCCACCAGAACAGACGTGAAACAGCCCAGGACAGCTGATTATTTCCAGGATGCCCCGCGGTCTTGGAGTTATGGTAGGTTCGCAACAACCGAGTGCGCAACTCCTCAGGCACAAAACATCTGCCGTTGGGTCTCCCAGAGGGAGCACCAGATTGAGCCGCCAAAATCTGCTCACCCAGGGGAGAGGTCAGGCTGGTGCGAATGGCGGCCAGTATCTGATTCGGAGGTATGACCGAAGTCGGAATCGACTCCTCCCTGGACAGGTCGGAGTACTGCCGTGATAAGGCATCCGCCCTGATGTTCTTGGAACCGGGTAGGTAGGAGACCACGTAATTAAAACGTGACAAGAACAGAGCCCATCTGGCCTGACGTGGAGTCAATCTCTTGGCCTCAGAAAGGTAGGTCAGATTCTTGTGGTCCGTCAGGATGAGGACCGGAACCACCGAACCCTCGAGCAAGTGCCTCCATTCTTTAAGGGCCTGCACGATGGCCAATAACTCCCTGTCACCAATCTGATAGTTGCACTCCGCGGAAGACAGTTTCCGGGAGTAAAACCCACAAGGAAGCAGAGGACCCTCTGGTGTTCTACGCTGAGACAGAAGGGCGCCTACTCCCGTCTCAGACGCGTCCACCTCGAGGACAAAGGGCAACCCAGGGTTGGGATGCGACAGAATCGGAGCCGACACAATGGCGGACTTTAGAGCCTCAAAAGCTCGGATGGCCTCGAGCGGCCAGACCTGGGAATTACTGCCCTTCCTGGTCAGATCCGTGAGAGGTTTGGCTAGCATGGAAAAGTCCCTGATGAACTTCCGATAATAATTGGCGAAGCCCAAAAAGCGCTGCAGGGAGCGAAGACCACTGGGCTGGGGCCACTGTAAGACAGCCGAAACCTTCTCAGGATCCATGGAGAACCCCTCAGCGGAAATGATGTAACCTAAGAAGGTTACCTGGGATCGGTGAAATTCGCATTTCTCAAGCTTACCGAACAGCTTGTTCTCTCGTAACCGTTGCAACACTCGTCTGACATCCAGAATGTGGGTCTCCATGGATTCAGAATATACCAAGATGTCATCCAAATAGACCACCACACACTGCTGCAACAGGTCACGGAAAACATCGTTAATGAATTCCTGAAAGACTGCGGGCGCATTGCACAACCCAAAGGGCATAACCAAGGATTCATAATGACCGGTCCTGGTGTTAAACGCGGTCTTCCACTCATCGCCCGCCTTGATCCTTACGAGGTTATATGCCGCCCTCAGGTCGAGTTTGGTAAAGACCGTGGCCCCTTTAAGGCGATCGAACAGCTCGGAAATCAAGGGTATCGGGTAAGCGTTCTTGATCGTGATGCGATTGAGACCCCTGTAATCGATGCAAGGCCTCAACTCACCGCCCTTCTTTTTCACAAAGAAAAATCCAGCCCCTGCCGGGGACGAGGATTTGCGAATGTGTCCGCGTGAAAGCGCCTCCTTCACGTACTCCTCCATGGCCTCATTCTCCGCTACCGACAGTGGATAGACCTTGCCACGAGGAGGAACGGCACCAGGTTGTAACTTGATGGCACAATCGTATGGGCGGTGCAGAGGTAGGGCAACCGCGCGCACCTTATCGAATACATCCCGGTACTCCTCGTATTCAGGAGGCAACAGAGAGTCCGAGGAAGTACACAGCAACTTGACAGGCCCATGGATGCAACTAGCCCCACACTGCGGTGACCACGAGAGGATCTCGGCCGATCTCCAATCGAAAGTCGGATTATGCTTCTGGAGCCAGGGGTACCCCAAGACCACCGAGTAGTGTGGAGACGAAATAACCTGGAAGCAGACCGACTCTCTGTGAACGGCACCAATGGCTATCCCCACTGGAAGGGTCTCATGAGTCACGTGTGGCGGCAGAAGGGGTCTGCCGTCTATCGCCTCAAGAGCCAGTGGAGAACCTCGGGCCTGCAGAGGAATGGAATTGGCGGCAGCGAACACACTATCAATGAACAAACCACCAGCACCAGAGTCCACCAACGCCTGGGTCGTCACTGAGCCCCCGACCCAGGAGAGGACAACAGTGATCAGTGGTTTGTCAACACGGGAAACCGGGGACGAGGAGACTCCACCCAAGATCTGCCCCCGACAGGATCTCAGGTGCGAGCGTTTCTTGGGCGGTTCGGACATGCCAACCGAAAATGCCCACCGAGACCACAGTACATGCATCGACCCTCGCGTCTTCGGAGTACCCTCTCCCCCTCGGACAGGCGATCAAAGCCCAGCTGCATGGGTTCACCCCCAGCCAAGTCATCCCCAGGAGGCGTGGGAGGAGAGGGAGGCACGGGTGGGACAGAAAAGGTAGGCGCCAATCTGTTAGGAGGCCTCCGCAGACTCTCCTTAAAGGAAGGTCTCTCCCTGAGTCTGGTGTCAATCAAAATCAAGAAAGAAATAAGAGACTCGAGCTCCACTGGTAGGTCCTTAGCTGCAACCTCATCCTTCAAGGCATCCGAGAGACCATGAGAGAAAGCAGCGACCAGAGCCTCATTATTCCAGCCCACCTCTGCTGCCAGGGTACGAAACTCAATGGCGTATTCAGCTACGGATCATGAACCCTGTCTGATGGACATAAGGAGCTTCGCAGCAGAGGCAGCACGAGCCGGCACATCGAATACCCTCCGAAGAGAAGCAACAAAACCGGAAAACTCGGCAACCACCGGATTGTTGTTCTCCCATAAAGGGCTGGCCCAGACCAAGGTCTTGTCCGAGAGCAGCGAAATTAAGAAGCCCACCTTTGATCTCTCAGTAGGAAAGGCATGTGGCAGCAACTCGAAATAAATGCCCACCTGGTTAAGGAAACCTCGGCACTGAGTTGGCTCTCCCCCAAAGCGCTGTGGAAGGGGGGCAGAACCGGTCATACCCCGAAACACCGCAGGCGCAACAACAGGTGTCGGGGTAGACTCTGGCGCAACAACCGGAGCGGCAGTAGGAGCGGGCCCAGGAGCGACAACCGACCCATCGGCAACGGGAGCGAAATGAGCCGTGCGTTCAAGCAGGGTTTGCAACGCCACGGCGAACCGACCCAACAGGTGATCCTGCTGATCAAGTCTGGCAACCAGCGTGGGTAGCAAGGATGGCCCTGTACCGTCAGAATTCATGGCTTGGTCCTAATGTCACGGAACCATGAACCAGACGTACAACAACAGATAAGTGAAAATAAGATGGCTTTATTGAAAATCAAGCTGTAAAGCAAAAGTCCAAACGGATGGCGAAACCGAGGCAGAGTCCTTGCGAACCAGGAGGGTAGTCAGACGAAGCTGGGATCAGGAACCAGCAGGGTAGTCAGACGAAGCCAGGATCAGGAACCAGCAGGGTAGTCAGACGAAGCCAGGATCAGGAACCAGCAGGGTAGTCAGACGAAGCCAGGATCAGGAACCAGCAGGGTAGTCAGACGAAGCCAGGATCAGGAACCAGAAGCAGCAGCAGTCTTAGAAGCATGTGAACACAGGAGGACCAAGCAAGGAACTGAAGCCACAGACCTCCTATATATATGAGCTAGGCATCCAGCTCCTCCCAGTGGGAAGGAGGAGCCGCAGGGTGGGAGGCTACAAGAAACCCAGAAAACAAGATGGCCGCCAGCACATGTCAAACGAAGGAGAACAGCAAGAAGGTAAGACCATGACACTTTCATGTGTCTTACACTGAGGAGAGGCTTCCGTCGGGCCACTCTGCCATAAAGCCCCGACTGGTGGAGGGCTGCAGTGATGGTTGACTTTCTTCTTTACCTCTCTCACCAAGGCTCTTCTCCCCCGATAGCTCAGTTTGGCCGGACGGCCAGCTCTAGGAAGGGTTCTGGTCGTCCCAAACGTCTTCCATTTGAGGATTATGCAGGCCACTGTGCTCTTAGGAACCTTAAGTGCAGCAGAAATCTTTTTGTAACCTTGGCCAGATCTGTGCCTTGCCACAATTCTATTCTGTCTCTGAGCTCTTCGGGCAGTTCCTTTGACCTCATGATTCTCATTTGCTCTGACATGCATTGTGATCTGGAAGGTCTTATATAGACAGGTGTGTGGCTTTCCTAATCAAGTCCAATCAGTATAATCAAACACAGCTGGACTCAAATGAAGGTGTAGAACCATCTCAAGGATGATCAGAAGAAATGGAAAGCACCTGAGTTAAATATATGAGTGTCACAGCAAAGGGTCTGAATACTTAGGACCATGTGATTGTAACGCTCCTGCGTTTTTATTGTAAGCTGGATTTGCAGCTGCAGAATCTCCACTCAGTAGTCATGTAGAGATGTGTTGGAATACCAGATCCAACTCTCCAGACTCATCACTGTGGGCCTGTCTGCTTCAGCATACAGATATACACACACTCAATAAGATGTTCCTGGAATGATAGGATGTATATGATAGTATGGAAGTGATGTGCTGAAGGGACAGGTGTGAGCAGTGACAGTAATGGTAAGCACTTGATTGTAATGTTCAGGAGAGTAGTAGATGGTAATAGGTAGAATGCAGATAGGTTAGTAATCATGTATGGTAACAGGTGGTAAGGACAGCAGATGACATAGACAGGATAGACTAACCCAGTGCAAGGATAGATGGTAGTAGACTCAAGAGCTAGCAATCTATGTAACAGTGCAGATGGTAGAATTAGTATGCATAGATAGTAACAGTCCTTAATGTGCAGAAGATGATAGTGTAAGTTAGTTATGGAGGATTCCCCTGTGGGGTACTTATCACTAGTAAGGTTTAGTAAGTAGAGGGGTCCAGTAGTGAGGGAGTGATCCGATAGCGAGATACGGGATCAGTTGCGAGGTTCCGGTCTGTTCCAGGTAAAGGCAAATAGCTGGAGGTTCCGACAGCAAGACAAGGCTTGTGAGCATGTAGACACACATTGAACGAACAACGTGAGAGAGAATGCTGGCGATTGAAATAGCCGCTCAGCGGCGCTCAGCGATGACGTCATCCGTCTTAAAGGTGTATGCGTTCCACCTAACTAGAAAGGTGGGACGCAATGTTTTGAAAGGAAAATGGTAAATAAGGGTACCAAAGGTACCAGAATCTTACAGTACCCCCCCCCTTAAGGCTGGCTCCGGAAGGCCTATAGCACTGGTTTCTCCGGGTATTTCGAGTGAAACCTTCGTATAAGCCTAGGTGCGTGAACATCAGAGGTATCCAACCAGGTGTCGTCTTGGGGTCCATAGTTCTTCCATCTTATGACATATTGGAGTCTTCCTCTGTGGATACGAGAATCCAAAATCTCCTTAATCTCATATTCTTCTCCGCCTTCAACTTGTACTGGAGGTGGAGGCAAGATGGTAGGCCTTATTCCTTGGTTAGGAACATGTGGCTTCAGTAGCGACACATGAAAGATGGGATGTATTTTGAGATCTGCCGGTAAGGTGAGTTGCACTGCAGCTTTTCCAATGAGTTTCTTATTTGGGAAGGGTCCCAGAAATAAAGGTCCAAGCTTTTTGCTGGGGATCTTTAATCTTAAATTTTTTGTCGATAGCCAAACGAGGTCCCCAATAGCATATTGCGGAGAAGGTCTTCTACGAAGATCGTAGTACCTTTTTTGTTGACTATGAGCGTGTGTGATGGTGGTATTAAGTAAACCCAGAGAGTCTTTTATTTGGGTAAGATAATCCGAGGCTACTGGGTTACTTGATGGTAGGATGCGTGGTGGAAGAAGTGTGGGATGAAACCCATAGTTCAAGTAGAACGGACTTTGCTTAGTAGTACTGTGGGTTGCGTTGTTATAAGCAAATTCCGCCAGAGGGAGGAGGTCCACCCAATCATCCTGTAGGTATGATGTGTAGCAACGCAGATATTGTTCTATACACTGGTTGACTCTTTCAGTCTGTCCGTTGGTCTGAGGGTGGTAGGGAGAAGTGAGCTTTCGCTCAATCCGTAGTATTTGACATAGAGCTTGCCAAAATTTGGAGATGAACTGTGAACCACGGTCGGATAAAAGAGTCTTTGGAATTCCATGTAACTTGAATACATGTTTCATTAGTAGTTTCGCTGTTTGTTTAGATGAAGGTAGTCTGCGAATAGCAATGAAATGTGCCATCTTTGTCAGATGGTCCACTGACACTAGAATGGTATTAAATCCTTTGGAAGGTGGTAGTTCTACTATAAAGTCTAAGGACACAACTTCCCATGGGACCTGGGGTATTGGTACACTGCAGAGTAGACCAGATGGTTTTGTAGTGTCAATTTTGGACCTTGCACAGATGTCACATGAAGAAACAAATTTTTGTACAGACGTCTTCATATCAGGCCACCAAAACTGCCTGGTAAACAAATTAAGGGTTTTCGTCATACCCATATGTCCTGCCATGGGCACATCATGTGATAATTCCAAGATCTTGGTGCGCATAGTAGGGGGTATGTAGAGTTTGTCGTAGTATTAGAGGAAGCCTTCTGCATCAGTACTTAGTTGTGGTGGAGGTGAATCCAATCTTATACTGTGCAAAATCTCTTCCTTCAGGGAACGAACAACACCAATAATACGTTCATAGGGTATTATAGGAATAGAAGGGATTTCGGCGCAGTTATCTTTGGTTAATTGTGATAGCGCTTCCGCTTTTTTATTTTTGTCTGCAGGCATGTAGGTCACTAGGAAGTTAAATCTTAGGAAGAATAATGACCATCGTACCTGCTGGTGGGAAAGAGTTTTGTTAGTCTGGAGGTATTGAAGGTTTTTATGATCTGTATATATGAGTATTGGTAATTGGGTACCTTCAAGTAGATGTCGCCAATTCTCCAGTGCCAGTTTTATGGCAAGCAACTCCTTTTCACCCACTGGGTAATTCACCTCTGGGCTGCTTAGTGATTTTGAGAAGAAAGCAACTGGGTGGAGTGGTGAAGTATTTGTTGGTCGTTGGGAGAGAACTGCTCCTACTGCCATATTTGACGCATCTACCTCCAGAATATATTGGAGGGATGGGTCTGGATGGCGTAGTATGGGAGCAGAAGTAAAGCTTGATTCCGGTTTTGGATATGATGTATCCTAAGAATAATATTTCTTCCTTATGGAATAGGCATTTTTTTAATTTCACGTATAGATTGTGTGCGAGTAATCTGGATAACACAAGTCTTACATGTTTTATATGTTCAGACAGAGATCGAGAATAGATAAGTATATCGTCCAGATATACCACAACACAGACATCAAGTAAGTCTCTAAAGATGTCGTTTATGAACCTTTGAAAAGCTGCAGGAGCATTACACAACCCGAATGGCATCACAAGATATTCGAATAATCCGTATCTGGTTCTGAATGCTGTTTTCCACTCATCTCCGTCAGGGATTCGGATTAGGTTGTATGCCCCTTTTAGGTCCAATTTAGAGAAGTAAGTAGCCCCACGCACTTGTTCAATGAGTTCAGGGATGAGCGGTAAAGGATAGCGATCCTTTATTTTAATGGTATTTAATTGCCTATAATCGATAATAGGCCTAAGACTTAAATCCTTATTGCGGACAAAGAAAAGTCCTGTGGAAGAAGTAGAGGGTCTGATGAACCCTTTTGTCAAATTCTCATCCAAGTATTCCTTGAGATGAGAGAGTTCATCCTGCGAAAGAGGATAAACATGACCAAAAGGCAATTTGCTGTTAGGGAGTAGATCGATAGTGCAATCATAATCCCTATGGGGAGGCAACACTTGAGCATTTTTCTCAAGGAATACTTCGGACAGATCCTGATAGCATAGTGGTGCAATCTCGTCTGACACCACAGACAGGATCTTTCCATAAGATGGGAGGTTACACGTAATCTCACAATAGTGAGAAGGGAAAGTTAAAGTCCGTCTTTTCCAATCTATGATTGGTTGATGTGTGTGTAACCAGGGGAGTCCCAAAATAATGGGAAAATGGGGTGAAGATAGTATATCAAAGGAGGTGGTCTCCATATGAGACTCGTTAGCAGTGACAAGAAGTGCTTGTGTCTGATTGGTGATTGGACCAGAAGATAGCGGGATACCGTTAATGAAACTAACAGAAACAGGTTTAGGTTTTAAAATAATAGGTATTTTATTTAAAGTAACAAAATGTGTATCGATATAGTTCCCACAAGATCCTGTGTCGATCATAGCCTTGGTAGTAATCCTAGTCTGGTCCCACTGTAATGTTAAATGAACAAAGAGATAAGGTTTAGAGAAGGAAGTCGTTAATCCCCCTAGCAAGACATGTGAACACTCACCCTCTTTTTTGCGGACAAGGGGACAGACGCTTATCGAATGATCCGGGGATGCGCAGTACATGCAGAGATTACTGGATCTTCTCCTGGCTCGTTCAGTAGTTGATAAAGGTGGGCGTATGGTTCCTACCTCCATAGGAGTAGGGTCAACGGCCGAAATCCGAGAAGGACTAGACAATGGCATTCCCATTTTCTCAGCCCTTCTTTCTCGCAGTCGCCTGTCAATGTTGATACTGAGTTGTATTAAGGCATCCAAAGTGCCAGGTAAATCCGCTCGGGCGAGCTCGTCTTTAACGGCTTCTGACAACCCGAGTCTGAACTGAGTTAGCAGAGATGTATCATTCCACCCTGAATCAAGGGTCCATCTTTTGAACTCTGCTACAAAATCTTCTACAGGTCTCCTTCCTTGTTTTAAAGCCCTCAATTGGATATCAGCAGTACTCTGCCTATTGGGGTCATCATATAAACTAGCGAGTTCCGCTAGGAATAAAGGATAGGAGTTGAGAAGCTGATCATTTTTCTCAAAGAGAGAGTCTGCCCAGGCCCGTGGATCACCCGTTAAGTATGAAATGACGGTACAGACTTTAATTTGATCAGTAGGGTAAGTACGAGGTTTTAGCAAAAAAAGCAACTGACATGCGTTTTTAAATTCACAAAATTTTTTCCGATCACCTGTAAATACTAGAGGAGGGTTTATTTTGGGTTCAGGGGGCTGAGCAGCAGTAAGCTGGGAAATACGGGTTACCTGCTGTCTCAGAGTCTGATTGTCTTCTTTTACTTCAGTAAGAGCAAGTATTAATGCATTTACTTGTTGTGTTAATTGTGTCACTTGAGTGGGTAATTCTGCTGAATCCATTTTTTTATGGTTCATTCAATCTGTAAAGCTCCTGCGTTTTTATTGTAAGCTGGATTTGCAGCTGCAGAATCTCCACTCAGTAGTCATGTAGAGATGTGTTGGAATACCAGATCCAACTCTGCAGACTCATCACTGTGGGCCTGTCTGCTTCAGCATACAGATATACACACACTCAATAAGATGTTCCTGGAGTGATAGGATGTATATGATAGTATGGAAGTGATGTGCTGAAGGGACAGGTGTGAGCAGTGACAGTAATGGTAAGCACTTGATAGTAATGTTCAGGAGAGTAGTAGATGGTAATAGGTAGAATGCAGATAGGTTAGTAATCATGTATGGTAACAGGTGGTAAGGACAGCAGATGACATAGACAGGATAGACTAACCCAGTGCAAGGATAGATGGTAGTAGACTCAAGAGCTAGCAATCTATGTAACAGTGCAGATGGTAGAATTAGTATGCATAGATAGTAACAGTCCTTAATGTGCAGAAGATGATAGTGTAAGTTAGTTATGGAGGATTCCCCTGTGGGGTACTTATCACTAGTAAGGTTTAGTAAGTAGAGGGGTCCAGTAGTGAGGGAGTGATCCGGTAGCGAGATACGGGATCAGTTGCGAGGTTCCGGTCTGTTCCAGGTAAAGGCAAATAGCTGGAGGTTCCGACAGCAAGACAAGGCTTGTGAGCATGTAGACACACATTGAACGAACAACGTGAGAGAGAATGCTGGCGATTGAAATAGCCGCTCAGCGGCGCTCAGCGATGACGTCATCCGTCTTAAAGGTGTATGCGTTCCACCTAACTAGAAAGGTGGGACGCAATGTTTTGAAAGGAAAATGGTAAATAAGGGTACCAAAGGTACCAGAATCTTACAGTGATATTTCAGTTTTTCTTTTTTAATAAATCTGCAACAATGTCAACAATTCTGTGTTTTTCTGTCAGTATGGGGTGCTATGTGTACATTCATGAGGAAGAAGAATGAACTTAAATGATTTTAGCAAATGGCTGCAATATAACAAAGAGTGACAAATTTAAGGGGGTCTGAATACTTTCCGTACCCACTGTATATAGCACTGATTACTGCAGTAATGTCACTGGTACCCCCAAAAGTGTCAAAAATGTCAGTCAAGGGTCCAATCTGTCCGCCGCAATGTCGCAGTCCCGCAAACAAAATTGCAGATCGCCGCCATTACTCGTTAAAAAAAAAAAAAAAACACCAAAAATGACAGAAATCTTTCCCTTAGTTAGTAAACGCAATAACTTTTGCGCAAACCAATCAAAATACACTTATTGTGATTTTTTTTTTTTACCAAACATAGGTAGCAGAAAACAAATTGGCCAAAAATTAAAAACATTTTTGATTTTTACATTTTTTGGGGGGGGGGGGGGGAATTTCATATAAAAAAAATGTTAAAAATATTGTTATTTTTTCAAAATAAACGCTCTTTTTTTGTTTATAGCGCAAAAAGTAAAAATCGCACAGGTGATCAAATACCAACAAAAGAAAGCTCTGTTTGTGGGAAAAAAAGGACGTAAATTTAGTTTGGGTATGGCATTGCATGACCGCACAATTGTCAGTTAAAGTCGCACAGCGCCGAATCGCAAAAAGTGGCCCAGACGTAAGACAGCAAAATCCTCCGGTGGTAAAGTGGTTAAAATGTGGTTTTCTTTCCAGGAATTTAGGACAGAAAGTCATCATGTTAAATCTTGACCTCTTCGGTGTCAGCTGTGGTCACTTACACTGCATGTGATCTCTAAGCTGAAGTACACGCCACAACAAAGCTCCATTCTGTTAAACTCTGCTGAACTTATCAGCATAATTGTGCTCTGTTTAAGGAAACTGTTTTGTTGTCTCTTCAATAGCATTCAAATGGCCGACATGTCTGTCTGTGAATTAACTTATCTAGCTAGCAAGATCACTAGAGTGCATCTTAGTACTGCCAGTGCCAAGCTGCCACTGAAGATAAGAAAATCAATTTTTATTATGCCAATGAATGATCAGAAGAAATTTGATATGACAAATAACAAACATTGCAGGCAGAAACATTATTTTCACAGAAAATTTAGGATATGAGATTTGCATGCTCTACTTTGTGATTTTCGCAATTTGCTGATCAGATATTCATTGACAATGAAAAATCATGAATGACCAATGAAGTATCACAATTGTCTGATTTGTGGATTGATTTCTGCCCAGAGATAATTAGCTATTAATTGTAGTTACTACCCAGGCTGTACAAACCAATAACAGTCATAATGCTCTGTTGAAATAATGGTCACGGCTGCCCTGTTGTGCCCATAGCAACCATCCAAATTCATTTTTTTTTTCAGTGAAATTTGAAGTATATAAACCAATGCCCATTTTCACAGTTACTTTGACCTATATGCCAGTGTTACATAATATTTATACATTATAATAGAAAGAGCATAAAGAAATATTATAAGTAACTGATGTGTGGCGTGTCTAAGATGGCGGACTGATCAGACATTCATCTCTGCTGGGAGAACACGTTTCATTACCCCTTTTCTGGACTTTCAAGTGTCCCTGTTGGCCGGGCTGCGGATGCCGTATAAATCATCTGCATGAGGGAAAGGGGGTAAGAAACTTCCTTTTGCACCGGGGATTCCTGATACATCCAGCCCGAGCCTTGGGCGAGCGAAGGCTTAACGTCACGTGCCAATATGGCGTCACAAACTGACACCTTGGATGAGTCTGCGGGGTCAGTGCCAGGAATTCCTGAGGCCGCTGCTCTGCCCCGATCGCCGGGGATCTAGTGTGGAGATCCGCCCGCCTGTGTAAACACAAGCGGGCGGATCTCCATAGTGACAGGGAGTGACAGATCGGACTGTTCAGCATAGCTGGACATCCGATCTGTCCATGACTCACACAGTCACCTCCCCCCCTACACGTCAGTAAGCACCAGGCATACATTAACCCCTCCCTCTCCAATAAAATTAACCCTTTCCCTGCCAGTGTCATTTTTACAGTAACAGTGCATATATATAGCACTGATTACTGCAGTAATGTCACTGGTATCCCCAAAAGTGTCAAAAATGTCAGTCAAGGGTCCGATCTGTCCGCCGCAATGTCGCAGTCCCGCAAAAAAAAATCGCAGATCGCCGCCATTACGCGTTAAAAAAAAAAACACCAAAAATGACAGAAATCTTTCCCTTTGTTAGTAAACGCAATAACTTTTGCGCAAACCAATCAAAATATGCTTATTGCGATTTTTTTTACCAAACATAGGTAGCAGAAAACAAATTGGCCAAAAATTTTTAAAAAAATTGGTTTTTACATCTTTTTTGGGGGGAATTTCATATAAAAAAATGTTAAAAATATTGTTATTTTTTCAAAATAAACGCTCTTTTTTTGTTTATAGCGCAAAAAGTAAAAATCGCACAGGTGATCAAATACCACCAAAAGAAAGCTCTGTTTGTGGGAAAAAAAGGACGTAAATTTTGTTTGGGTACGGCGTCGCACGACCGCGCAATTGTCAGTTGAAGTCGCACAGCGCCGAATCGCAAAAAGTGGCCTGGACGGAAGACAGCAAAATCCTCCGGTGGTAAAGTGGTTAAATACAGTGCCTTGCGAAAGTATTTGGCCCCCTTGAACTTTGCAACCTTTTGCCAAATTTCAGGCTTCAAACATAAAGATATAAAACTGTAATTTTTTGTGAAGAAACAACAACAAGTGTCAGAAAAAAGAATGAGTTCCCCTGTGGGTGGGACTTTTAAGGCACTGATAATTCAGAAAATACGCATAGGTAAAAATAACAAATATCACTTTATTAAATGTAATTATACAAACAATTTTTAAAACATGAAAAATAGCAGCGGGCAAAGTTGGATATACATCACATTACAAAGTGAAGCGTTCACCATGAGACCCCCATAAATGAACACCCGACGCGTTTCGGAGACACACTCCTTCTTCAGGGGTGCCTTGGGAGGGTGGTCTGTGAATGATCAATGCAATTGTATAAATTATACATGTTGATAAATTCAATCTTACAAGAAAGAATAATAAAGTCAAAAATTATGCACTTACATGGTTCACTGTAATGGTTAAAACGAAAATGCCTGCCTGCACGGCTAAAAAACAGGACATGAACGGTGCCAGCGTGGGTTTATGGTAAGCCAGTTGGATTTAATAGAATCGGTTTCAACCAAAAAAGAAGGAATTCTTTTGATTTGTAGAGTTGGAATCCAGTCAAGATTGCTTGCTCCCAAACCAATATGTCAGTCTGGGTGGGGACAGCTGAAATCCCAAAAAGAGGCAGTCCTGCTGGGCATAAGCCAGAAAAAGTTCGTGTTAGACAATATGTCATTTGACCAAGTCTAGGGACAAAGACAGAAAGCCCCCAAAACAAAAAAGGGGGGGGAAAAATTCTGCCCGGGGATCGCCCACTGATATGGGTGACAAATTCTGTAAGGTGAAAAAAGTTGATCCCGGAGGCCTCACTGTTCCCCAAGACATACCCAGTAAAACATTAAATATAAGAAAAAGAAATATATGTATATAGTACAATTGTTTCTCTGTATCAGTGTTGCAGCTATCTCGGAAACAGTGGGGCCAGCAAGGATACATATCACAGAACAGAGTTGTCCAAAGGGAAAATTGTAAGTGAAAATACCTTTTAGAGTCAAGACTTGGCCAAGTAAATCAAACGGCAAAGTAGATGTTGCTCCACGCTCGGCAAAGGAACATATGAGTCCGACGCCGGGCGTGGAGTATAAATAGGGAGGTTTTAATCAGCTGAGAGCAGTCTCAGCTGGACGGCTATAGCGTCCAGCTGACCGCCAAAAGGATTTCCTGAGTCACATGGGCCGGACCCACCCCCTAATGGAAGAGATCCGGCGGAAGTGAAGAATTTATACTCCACGCCCGGCGTCGGACCCATATGTTCCTTTGCCGAGCGTGGAGCAACATCTACTTTGCCGTTTGATTTACTTGGCCAAGTCTTGACTCTAAAAGGTATTTTCACTTACAATTTTCCCTTTGGACAACTCTGTTCTGTGATATGTATCCTTGCTGGCCCCACTGTTTCCGAGATAGCTGCAACACTGATACAGAGAAACAATTGTACTATATACATATATTTCTTTTTCTTATATTTAATGTTTTACTGGGTATGTCTTGGGGAACAGTGAGGCCTCCGGGATCAACTTTTTTCACCTTACAGAATTTGTCACCCATATCAGTGGGCGATCCCCGGGCAGAATTTTTTCCCCCCCCTTTTTTGTTTTGGGGGCTTTCTGTCTTTGTCCCTAGACTTGGTCAAATGACATATTGTCTAACACGAACTTTTTCTGGCTTATGCCCAGCAGGACTGCCTCTTTTTGGGATTTCAGCTGTCCCCACCCAGACTGACATATTGGTTTGGGAGCAAGCAATCTTGACTGGATTCCAACTCTACAAATCAAAAGAATTCCTTCTTTTTTGGTTGAAACCGATTCTATTAAATCTAACTGGCTTACCATAAACCCACGCTGGCACCGTTCATGTCCTGTTTTTTAGCCGTGCAGGCAGGCATTTTCGTTTTAACCATTACAGTGAACCATGTAAGTGCATAATTTTTGACTATATTATTCTTTCTTGTAAGATTGAATTTATCAACATGTATAATTTATACAATTGCATTAATCATTCACAGACCACCCTCCCAAGGCACCCCTGAAGAAGGAGTGTGTCTCCGAAACGCGTCGGATGTTCATTTATGGGGGTCTCATGGTGAACGCTTCACTTTGTAATGTGATGTATATCCAACTTTGCCCGCTGCTATTTTTCATGTTTTAAAAATTGTTTGTATAATTACATTTAATAAAGTGATATTTGTTATTTTTACCTATGCGTATTTTCTGAATTATCAGTGCCTTAAAAGTCCCACCCACAGGGGAACTCATTCTTTTTTCTGATTCTTCATTCGGGATGTGGCACGTCAGGGACCACTCTACATGAACTACATATGTTTAAACAACAACAAGTGGGACACAATCATGAAGTGGAACAAAATTTATTGGATATTTCAAACTTTTTAACAAATAAAAAACTGAAAAATTGGGCGTGCAAAATAATTCAGCCCCCTTAAGTTAATACTTTGTAGCGCCACCTTTTGCTGCGATTACAGCTGTAAGTCACTTGGGGTATGTCACTATCAGTTTTGCAAATCGAGAGACTGAATTTTTCTTTAACCTAGAAGCCTCATACTGGAACGTTCCAGTAGACGTCCAATGACAAAACGCGTAGGGCGGTACCTTACGTCAACGTCACTTCCGGTTTGCAGTCTGCCGTGTGGAACGCGGAAGCTCCCCGGCGCTGCAATATACTCTGAGTCGATCAACTACAGCTTAACCGTGAGTTACTGCTTCTCCCTCTTGTAATTTAGACATGACATACTACGCTATGAGGCTTCTATGTTTAAACACTCAGATGGGATCCGCCTGTCCGTAAGGATTCTTTGGAGCCAGATCTGGGAAGTTTTTGTCATCACCCCTTGCAGCCACGATTGATATTTTTGCTGAAGGGTGAGTGTGACCTCTAGTGGAAGTTGGGACACAAGCACCTAAAGCTCACCACAACCACTTTTTAGTCATTCGCTTTTTATTTATTTATCAGCACAATCGTTTTATGCCTTTTATCAATATTTATTGATTATATACATATACCATACCTTGTCACTTCACAATTAAATATTTTCACCAGCACTGTGTGTTTTTTAATTATCCAGCCATATATATAATTTTTATCAGCACGTTTTTCTTGAATTCTTTGCACTGGCACTTTATTCCGCACATATTTTAAAGTGATACTCTATGGTCTGGATACACCGCCGGTTTATATTGTATACTTAAGAGGTAGCGCCGATTCCAACTTCATTCCCTTTTTTAGTATCTCGGACCTGCCTGGTGTGTTCCTTGTTCTTCATGATGCTCTCTGCGCTTTAAACTGACCTCTGAGGCTATCACAGTGCAGGTGCATTTATACGGAGAATTTATTACACACAGGTGGATTCTATTTATCATCATTAGTCATTTAGGTCAACATTGGATCATTCAGAGATCCTCACTGAACTTCTGGAGAGAGTTTGCTGCACTGAAAGTAAAAGGGCTGAATAATTTTGCACGCCCAATTTTTCAGTTTTTTATTTGTTAACAAAGTTTGAATTATCCAATAAATTTTGTTCCACTTCATGATTGTGTCCCACTTGTTGATTCTTCACAAAAAATTACAGTTTTATATCTTTATGTTTGAAGCCTGAAATGTGGCAAAAGGTCGCAAAGTTCAAGGGGGCCGAATACTTTCGCAAGGCACTTTATATCAATAGCAAAAAAACGAGGTCAGAGCATGTTGCACACATAATTAACAATGATGGGAGGATGGTTACAGAGGACACAGAGAAGGCAACTGTGCTAAATGCTTTCTTCTGCTCTTCACAGGAAAAGGAGGGGTATACTGACCATGACTGTATGGTTAGCAGTACTTCACATGACATGCCGCTATGGCTAACAGAGGGTGAAATCATGAAAGGGCTTGATAACATTAACACAAATAAATCACCAGGACCGGATGGTGTGCATCCGAGAGCACTCAAAGAACTCAGTAAGGTTATATCTAGGCCGCTGTTCCTGATCTTTGCAGATAGTATTTTGACAGGAACTGTAACAGGTGACTGGAGGAAAGCTAACGTGATACCAATATTCAAAAAAGGGCAGCGGCATATCCCGGGCAATTATAGGCCAGTCAGCCTGATGTCAATAGTATGTAAATTTCTGGAAGGGATGACAAGGGACTATATCCAAGAATTTGCTAAAGTCAACAGTATCATCAGCAGTAATCAGCATGGGTTTACAAACAGACGTTCTTGTCAGACCAATCTGTTAATATTCTATGAGGAGGTGAGCTGTGAGCTAGATAGGGGGAGACCTGTGGATGTGGTGTATCTGGATTTTGCTAAGGCATTCCATACAGCCCCCCACAAACGATTAATTTACAAAATAAGGTCTTCAGGCTTAGACCACAAGGTTTGCTCTTGGATAGAAAACTGGTTAAAGGGGCGTGTCTAAAGGGTGGTAATAAATAACGCGTATTCAGACTGGTCTGGAGTGATAAGTGGGGTTCCCCAAGGCTCAGTCCTGGACCAAATTTGTTCAATTCATTCATAAATAGCATTGAGGATGGGATCACTAGCTCAATCTCAGTTTTTGTAGATGACACAAAATTATGCAGGGCAATAACTTCACATCATGATGCAGAAATCTTACAGAATGACCTGAACTAAAAAAACAGAGTGGGCAACTATGTGGCAAATGGGGTTTAATGTGGAGAAGTGTAAGGTATTGCACTTGGGAACTAAAAACATAAATGCAAAATACGCTTTGGGGGGGAACCTCTGGGGGAATCAAGAATGGAGAAAGATCTGGGAGTCTTAGTTGAAGATAAACTAAGCAATAGCATGCAATGTCAAGCTGCAGCTACCAAAGCCGGCAGAATATGGGCATGCATAAGGAATGGGAAATAATCCAGAGATAAAACTATAATCCTACCACTTTATAATACTCTAGTCCGGCCACACCTGGAGTATTCTGACCAGTTCTGGTCGCCAATCCTCAGAAAGGATGTGCTGGAACTGGAAAGAGTCCAAAGTAGGGCAACTAAGCTAATTAGGGGATTGGAGGACCTAAATTATGAGGAGCGTTTACAAGCGCTCGATTTATTCTCCCTAGAGAAAAGACCCCTGAGAGGGGACATGATAGAGATTTGCAAATACCTCAACGGTGATCTCAGCATAGAAAAAAAACGATTTGGTCGCAAGGAGTGCAAGAGGACAAGAGGCAATTCAATGCGACTAGAGGAGAAGCGTTTTAACCTCAGGCTATGCAAGGGTTTTTTTTACAGTAAGGGCTACAAGACTGTGGAAATCACTTCCACAAATGGTAATAACTGCGGGGAGTATGGCTACTTTTAAAAGACTCTTGGACATACATACAAGATCAAAACATTCAGGGGTATGGGAAATTAATACATCCACACACACCTACACAGGTTGAACTGGATGGACTATTGTCTTTATTCAACCTCAACTACTATATAACTATGTAACTATGTCAGTGCCCTTCCCCAAATTTTTAACATCAAAATCTCACTAGGTGTGCTCAATGTGTTTGTTAAAGAGGGTCAGAAAGTTAGTCCTTAATGCATTTCAATGAGGGGGTAAGTGGGTCTTGCCTAGGCCAGGAGATAGATGCCGGTGGGGTTTTCTCCCCATTCTTATTCCAACTACTCGATTCAGACCTTTTACTGCAGTATCATTTTTATACGACAAAATTGTTTGTAATTGGTTATGTTGTACTGGCAATGAGACAGCTAATATAAGGTACATCTGGGGGACCACATCCTATTGTTTGTAATTTGTTTGATTTGTTTACTGTTTACATGGGTTTCCTGACACCAGAAAGTGATTATTTTGTATTGTTTTTGTCATTGTCTATTTCATACCTCTAAATAAAGAATTAAAAAAAAAAGTAACTGATGTGTAAGGTAGACCATACATAGGCAGATCTTGCATCAGTAATAACAATGAATGTTTTTTCCATCCACATAATGAAAAATCATGGATATTAACTTGACTTTTAGTCCTGACTTTATTCCACAGTCACCAATGCCCTATTATTGTTTGTTGCTAGTAATGTTGTCATTGGTCCCAATGATACTGTACTAGTTAGCTTTTTTTAGCGATAGAGTGTGAACATTTGAACTTAACCTTTCTACACACTGTGCATTGTCTCTACTCATGCACTTTCCTTCCTGCACAGACCTCTTAACTTTCCCACTGATACCTTTTGTATAACTTTTGTCCATCACTCTGGATCTTGGTCTTGCTCTGCCCCATTCTCACCTGTGTGTGTTGTTTCCAGTCTTCCTGATGTGACATTTAAAATTTAAAAAAAAATAAACTGTATATACTGTATATAAGGCCTCATGCACCGATGGCAACTCCAGTCCTGCTGCCAGGAAACGCGACATAAAAAAATGTGCCTCTACCCACGTTTTGCACATACGTTTATGCGCCATCTGAAAGAACATCCTGTGGTGGGTGGCTGGCTGGCTGGCACCCTTTGGTGGGTGGGTGGCTGGCTGGCACCCTGTGGTGGGTGGCTGGGTGGGTGGCTGGCTGGCATCATGTGGTGGGTGGCTGGCTGGCACCCTTTGGGGGGTGGCTGGCTGGCACGCTGTGGTGGGCGGCTGGCTGAATGACACCCTGTGGTGGGTGTCTGGCTGGCTGGCACCCTTTGGTAAGTGGCTGGCTGGCACCCTTTGGTGGGTGGCTGGCTGGCACCCTGTGGTAGGTGGCTAGCTGGCTGGCACCCTGTGGTGGCTGGCTGGCACCTTTTGGTGGGTGGCTGGCTGGTACAGGCCCAAGGCCTGTGGCTGGCTAACTGGTACAGAAAAGGCCTGTGGCTGGCTAGCTGGTACAGGCCTGTGGGTGTGTGGGTGGCTGGCTGGCTGGCACCGGACAGCTGTGGGTGGGTGTATGTCCGTGGCCGCGGTGGCTGTGTTAAACACACTGTGCACTGTGACTGTACTGTATGAGAATCACTCACTGTCCCGACTCCAGACTCCAGTATGTAGCTGTGGTGGCTGTGTTAAACACACTGTGCACTGTGACTGTAGTGTACACTCACTGTCCCGACTCCAGACGAGGCTGAGGGAGGCGGCCTAAGAAGGCAGAAGCTTTCCCAGTGCGTGGAGGCATGTGGCGCAACATACGCAATGACATCACGACAATATCGCAATATCGGTAACCGCCGGGGGCCGATTCTGATATATCGGGGAAAGTGCATATCGGCCCTCAATATGTCGATCCCCAAGCAGGCCATTACTATGTACTGAAGTGCCAAGTCTTTCGATGGTAATTGTTGCTGATGAAGCCACGCACCTCGGGGTGGTTGAGTATGCATTCAGCATCTGCACAGCTAACTAGTGTTGTCAAGGCACTGTCCACGGCAGAGGTGTCCAAAGACCTAGCAATCCTGCCAGTACTTTACATGCCCACTGGAAAGCGCACAGGCGCACAATGGGTGCACAAGGGCGCGCACGAATGTGCATTGGTGCACGCTCTCTAGTCCATGAGTGCATGCACGGATGTGCCCTGGAACATGCATGCACACTGGCGCATAGGTATGTACGCTCTCAGCACAGTTTGGCACCAAACAGCCTTTAAAAGGAAGCCAGACACTGTCTGCAATTTCTGGTTGATCTTCGGCTCCTCCAGTGCGTTTGTTCCTTTTGTGAACTCCTGTTAACGACTCAGCTTGCTCTGGACCTGTCCTCTGCCTTCCTCCTGACCTAACCCCGGCTTGTTTAACAAATCTTCTCTGTTCTTCTGTGTATGACCCTGGCTATCCACCTGATTACGCTCGCTCTGACCCCCCACTTGGCATCTGACCTTGGCTTCGCACCGACTTCTCGCTTGTTCTCTGTGCTACAGAAGACAAGGATAAGGGTCTAGATTATATTTTGAGGGGAAACCCATGCAATTTTTGTATTTTTCTTTTGCAAGATATTTCCCCTACCTATACTACACCCTTATCCAGGCATGCAGTCTGGGTGTCTAGGAATTGAGGGTGGTAAAAAATATGTGCTCCCCCCCTTCTTCTGTAACATTCCACATGCCCTGTAAAATAAAAAAAAAAAGTGTGGGGTCCCCTCCCAAAATCCAAACCAGATCCTTTTTCCAGAGAACAGTCTAATTTGGGTTTCTAATGGGACTCCTATGCAAAAATGCAACATGGGAAGGGTACCTTGCGAGAGGGTTTTTGACCGAGGATGCTTGCTGACCTCATTGACCAAATATGATCATGACCAACTTTGGTCAGCATTGCCACCCAGGATGCCCACCAACGTGTTTACAATTTATTACCGGAAGTATTACCACCACTAAAGTAATGACGTCCAGCTGCAGCAGCCAGTGGCCAAATCTAGACATTTAGTTTGCCCTTTCACAAGATGTGAACAGTTTCGGTGGAACTTATAAACCCATAGCTCTTCGCTAGTCAGAACTGTCTAGCCTTGAACGTCTCACATGGTTTTGAAAACTGTTCTCAGCTGACTTCCTCCTCTGGCCTTTGACCCTAGGCATTTTCTTAAACTAACCCTCTGACTTCCTATTGTAATTATGCCTGTGCTTTCTCTTTATCCAGTAAAGATTATCCAGCTCCTCTAACTTAAGCTGGCAGCCCCCTGTTGATATAAAGATTGTCATTGATGATGGATAGAAAATATTACTGTCTGTGTTGTTGTTGACCTTCTATGTTTTTAATTCAGTTTTTTCAATTTGCTGCACCTAGTGACTAGTTCAGTAGTGAAGTGTACCAACATTCACTAAGGTATTGGATTTAAAAATCCTTGGTAATAAGGCTATAAATACTCTGGATGAGATAACTGAACTAATTTTGTGGGATGACAAATAGATGTTTGAACAGGGTGAGCGAGCTCTTGAGCAATTGTTTTACCATTTAGGAGCCGGGCCATCTTACATATGTTATTTATGATTCACCATTAGTAGATCATGCTTATATCTGTGGCCCCCTATTGGGGTAGTTTTTACCCTTTCTTTTCCTATTTACTTTTCATCTCGATTTCACACTATCCTTCTTTAAATTTTTCTCTTTCTTGTCTCAAATGAAATCCTCCTATCTTGCTACCTTAATATCTACTGGAAGCAGTGGACTTCATTCCATGTAACAAAGAATTGTAAATCCTGAACCTATGCAAAAAGATAGTTGCATATGACAACTTCCTGCGACAATTTCCTGCTACATCTTTTATCGATATTAAGTTCAAATTGTGACCAACTTTACAGATGTCGATGCATTTTGTTAACAATTGAATCGTTTTATATGTTGCTAAACTTTGCTCAATTAAACCCTTTATTGCTAGACAAATAAATGTTTGGAGTGATAGATATTTGCATTTCAAGATGATTGGTGTCCTGTGTCTACACAAAACTTTGTCTGACTTTAGGTGTCAATGGTCTTTGCTTATCCATAAATAATCTGAAAAGTTGGTGGTTGCAATGGCTAGAAGGAATCTCTCAGCAGTGCCATAGGGTAAATGCAGGATGGTTAGGCTAAGTTATGTGCCTGGACATAAGCAGGCACTTGACAGCCAGGGCTAGATTACTCAACAGGCACTGTAGGCACATGCCTTCCTAGATGGGCGCCCATCTGTACATGGCTGGATCTGCACCACCCCAATTTTAGTTGTGTCTCCCCAGGCCAGCCCTGCTATGAGTATTGTACCCACATTCGCTGCAGGTCCAGACAGGAGAATTGTCAGGAAAAAGAGCTAAGAGTAGGTGTGGGGTTTTTGTGCTCTCCCTGCTCCTGTCAGTGGAGCACTCATACAGGGCATTACACAGGATCCTCTTAGATTGCATGGTGCATGACTTGATTACCCACACCCTACCCACTTTTCCTGGAGATGAACAGTCCTTGGAGGAGGTAGGTATAGGTATTAAAGCTGTGTACCATCTAATCTAAGAGGATCCTGGGTTATCTGCAGTATGGAGGAGCGCTGTTATCCCAGCTCTCTCCTCACTGACACTTCTCCTATACGGACTTGCAGCAGGTGTGGGCACAATGTTTATAGGGGGGTGCACAGAGAGCCCGCACCTCCTCACCCTCACCACTCCTGTAAGATTGGAGGGTTGGGGGGGGGGGGTTTGCTGGGAAGGGAAGGGTAATGGTGGAAGGGGGGATTTGTGATAGAAGGAGGAATGGGGGGGGGTAACATATGTGTTGGGGGTGGGGGTTTGGGGAGAGGATTTGTACAAAGAGGGAGGATTTGGGAGGAGGATTTTTGTACTAGGAATGGGATTTGTGGGACAGGGTTTGTGCTAGAAGGGGGGGATTGGGGGGGGGGTACATTTATGCTAGGAGGTGGGATTTAAAAGGAAAGAGAATGTGTGCTAGGAGGGGTGATTTATGGGGAATTGAGGGGGGGGAGGGACTTGAGCTGAAAAGTGAGATTGGGGGGCAAAGATATGTGCTAGGAGGGGGATTTGGACTGTGAGGATTGGGAATTTTGCTTAGGGGTGTTGATTACTGCTGTTTTTTTTTTTTGTTGGGGGGGGGACTTTATACAGTATGTCTCTGTAAAGTAAAACATACCAGTGTGAAATTTTCATTCAAATGCTAACTGCTTGGTTACCCTCATCTTCTGGGTTCTATTTTAGTGATCTCAGAACTATGCAGAAAAGGACTTCTGATTTTATGTCACATTAACGTTGTGGGTCAGTGACGTAAAAAATATTGAAGCCAGTAGGGCAGCAAAACAGCAATGTAAATAGCAGCTCAGAGAAAGGATAACAATGGCAGCACACATTTAAGAAGATATAGGTAGCTAGTCTGCCACTAAATGGCTCTGTCCCAAAAAAGCATGGTAACAGGGAATTGTGTATGTGGGTGTTAGTTCCCTTTCTAGTTAAAGCCTTCCTTCAGTGATGTAATAGGTGGAGCTAGTGCTCATATACAGTATATGCCAGGATGAGAGAAGCCTTAGAGAGTCAGGATATGATAGCCAAACACCCCGCAGCTATGTTTATTTAGTCAGCTACTGCTAAGGCTCTTCAAGGGACTAAAGTCTGGGTGAGGTAGTGTAACAACCAGAAGTGTAACAACCAAAAGAAACAGCTGTAGTCACCCTGACTTAAATTACGGTCTAAGCTGACTGTAAGCAAAATGCAAAAGGCCTTTTAGGCCAGGCTAAGCATTCTCTGATGTGAGAACTAGTACACCTGAGATTAAGAGTAACATCTGGGAGCATGCCTGGCTGGGCAGACCTATAGAGAGGGACAGAGAGCAAAACTGTGTATACTACAGAAAAGCACCTTGGTTATCTTGGTTTGATAGACGTGAAATGCTGTGAAGTCTAGTATTGTCACAATCTGGAGTCAGGCTCAAAGACCAATAGCTATAACAGCTTACACAGGAACCAGCTGGATAGGAACACAGGCAGGTCACACTGGCAGATGACGCAGGCTCACCTGAGGTGCAGAATCTAAGTACTAACCGGTGTTCACCAGCGCTCCTGATGGTGGAGATGGATTTTGCTGCGTGTTAGTACGAGGTCGCGGTCCTCAGGATCGCCCCACCAGGAGGTGAGCAAGCCAGGGTCCAGTAGCAGATATAGCAGGTCAGGATCAAGCAGAAGCGTAGTCTAGGAATAGCCAAAGGTCGGTAACAAGTAGTTGCAGGTCGGGATTAGGCAAAAGCGTAGTCGAGAAACAAGCCAAGTGTCGATAACGAACGGTAGCGAAGATAGGGACGGCAGCAGGAGAGACAAGCGAGATATTGGCTGGTGAAGGCACAATATTCTGGCGACCAGGAAGTGCAAAGACATGGCTTAAATCAGGAAGTTCATGGGAGGAACAAAGAGTTCAAGGTTCAAGGCAATCAAGATTCACGGCAAGATCATTCAAGGATTTGTCCAAGGAGCTGTCCAGCATTCCAGGTGGCTCAGCAAGTAGAGTCAATGGCAGACACACTGGAGGTCCCAGGTTCAAGTCTGGGTCCTGACAGTACTCCCCTCCTCCCAGGACGTTCGCTGGGCATCTTAGGACCAGGTTTAAGAGGGAATCTTTGGTGGAATTCCCTTGTTAATCTAGGGGCATGAACATTTTCTTCAGGCTCCCAAGAATTTTCCTCTGGCCCATATCCTTCCCATTGGACCAGATATTGTAACTTGTTCCTAAAGATCCTGGAGTCAAGAATTCTCTCCACCAAAAATTCTTCTTCACCCTGAACATCCACAGGTGGAGGAGGGGGATGACTTCTTCCCGAAAAAGGATTTTCATGAAACGGTTTGAATAGTGATATGTGAAAAACCGGGTGAATCTTCATATTGCCAGGAAGTTTTAAGCAAAAGGTGACTGGGTTGATTTGAGCAGATATCCCAAAAGGTCCTACAAACTTTTGACCCAATTTGGCAGACGGAATATGAACCTTCAAATTTTTGGTAGATAACCAAACTTTGTCACCTACGAGAAAGGTGGGACTTGATCTACGATGTCTGTCAGCGGTTTTCTTGTAACATTCCTGGGCTTTCTTCAATGTATCGATCAGTTTCTCTTGAATCTCTTGTAATGTAGTTAATCTGTCGGTAACAGCAGGAATTGGAGTCGAGATAGGGAGATTAGGAATAAAAACTGGATGATATCCCGTGTTCAAGAAAAAGGGGCTTTGGGAAGTGGAGCTATGTTTAGAGTTATTATAAGCAAACTCTGCTGTAGGAAGGTAGTCAACCCAATCATCCTGCAGATAACTCACAAAACATCGAAGGTATTGCTCCAAAGTTTGATTGGTCCTCTCGGTCTGACCATTAGACTGAGGATGAAAAGCTGAGGAGAGATTAATTGTTACACCCAAAGCTGAGCAAAATTTTCTCCGAAATTTTGAGGTAAACTGTACTCCCCTGTCGGACACTACATCATCAGGAATTCCATGTAGTTTAAAAACTTCTCGAACCATTACCTCTGCAGTATGCTCCGCTGAGGGTACACCTTTAACTGGTATGAAATGAGCCATCTTAGTGAGACGGTCAACAACTACCAGGATAGTGGTCATCCCTTTTGAAAGGGGAGGTTCAACCACAAAATCCATAGAAATTGGCCCCCTATGGTCTTGATGGAACAGGCAGTGGTTGAAGTAACCCCAGAGGAGAAGCTCGGGGTGTCTTATTGCAAGCACAGGTCAGACACCAGGCCATATATCTCTTGACATCCTTCTTGTACCCAGGCCACCAAAAGGTATGTGATAAGAGTTCTTCTGTTTTAGAAACCCCAAAATGACCAGCAAGTTTAGAGTCATGAACCAATTTGAGGGCTTCTACCCGAACAGATTCAGGTACATAGAGGCGATGCGCTTGAGTCCAAAAGCTGTTCTTGTATTTGAGATTAATGTTCCTGGGAGGATGATTAAGAAGTGGGTCATTCTCATACCCCTCCTTAAGAAGATTAAAAAATGTTTTAGAACTTGTGGCCCCTAGAAAGTTATTTTGAGACAGAATCGTACATTCGGAGTTGCTTTCCTGGAGAGGCCCAGACAACATCAGTGATAGAGCATGAGCCTGAACTGGATCTTAGTTTGTTCAAACTCGCATTTCTCTAGTTTAATGTAAAGTTGATTCTGTCTTAGTCTCTCGAAGACAGTACAGACGTGCTTGCGGTGTTCTTCCAAATTATCAGAAAAAATAAGAATATCATCCAAATATGCTATTACAAACTGATCCAACAAATCTCGAAAAACATCATTAATGAAATGTTGGAAGGTTGCGGGAGCATTGCAAAGTCCAAAAGGCATAACCAAAGACTCAAAATGTCCATATCTGGTTCTGAAAGCAGTTTTCCATTCATCTCCGGGACGAGTGCGGACCAGGTTGTATGCCCCTCGTAAATCTAATCAGCTGGGAGACACACACCCCCATCCCTTTAGTAAAGATGTTATAGGCAAATGGGGACTTTGAGTGAGACACCTGCCTGTAAAGTACTTCCCTTTGTGAAGACACTTGGACACTCAGGTTGAGTAGTGTTATTTATTGTTAGGTTCTGCAAGAAACGCAGGATGCCTTGTCGTTGGCCTTGCAGCTTCCGCATGCATTTGCAAATATGTGTTACCTAAACTCCTGCTTTTAACTTATATTGTTAGACAGGTTTATTTTGGTTTGTTAGCAGACTGGTGGGAAAGTATTTCAAACTAGGGACCGGCTGTTTTTCACACACCTTCATTTATCCCATCTTGCTTTTCAATTGACTATTCACAGGGATGGAGACACTGAGCAGTGCTCGCCAGTTCTCACATAAAGTCCCAAATTGCCCATTTCTTGTACATCAGAGCCTGCAGGAATCCCCCTTACAGTGGAAAGGAACTCTTATGTAAAGGAGAACGCTGCAGATCATGATATAAGGGGGGAACTTTGATGTGGGGGGGGGCTCTGCTGTCCAGAGACCACCTTATATCAGAGTCCACTGCGTTCCCCTTTACATTAGAGTTTACATTCCCTTTACATCACTGCGTTCCCCCTCCACAGAGTTACCCCTTGCACTGTAAGGGGGAATCCTACAGAATCTGATGAAAAGGGGCACACCAGGAACTCTAATGTGGGGGAGCACTCTGTTGACCAGAGACCACCTTCCGCAAAACTAATACACTAAGGTAAAGGGGGGATTACTAATACAGGGAGGGACCTTTATATCAGTGCCCCCCTACATTATTGTATTCACTTCCCTACTTAAATAATTGACCCTCCCCCAATCAGACTGGCCTGGTGGTGCTGTCACTGACCTCCTCTCAGGTGCACCGTGCAGGGCTCAGGCTCTTGACTCCTCTCCAGACTCCCCCTCAGAGACGGCAGACATGATAAAAGACAAGTCAGAGGTTGCGGACATGATACAAGAGATAGTTAGAGGCTGCGGACATGGTACAGGAGATGGTCAGAGACTGTGGACATGGTACAGGAGATGGTCAGAGACTGTAAACGTGATACAGGAAATGGTCAGAGACTGCAGAAATGGTACAGGAGATGGTCGGAGACTGTGGACATGGTACATGAGAGGATCAGAGACTGCAGACATGATACAGGAGGTGGTCAAAGACTGCGGATATGATACAAGCGATGGTTAGAGACTGCGGACATGGTACAGGAGTTGGACAAAGACTGCAGACATGGTACAGGAGATGGTCAGAGACTGTGGACATGGTACAGAAGGTGATCAGAGACTGCAGTCATGGTACAGGAGGTGGTCAAAGACTGCGGACATGATACAAGAGATGGTTAGAAACTGCGGACATGATAAAGGATGAGGTTAGAGACTGCGGTCATGGTACAGGAGGTGGTCAGAAACTGCGGACATGATACAAGAGATGGTTAGAGACTGCAGTGATGGTACAGGAGGTGGTTAGAGACCGAGGACATGGTACAGGAGGTGGTCAAAGACTGCGGACATGATACAAGAGATGGTTAGAGACTGCGTATATGATACAGGAGATGATTAGAGACTGCGGTCATTGTACAGAAGGTGGTCAGAGACTGTGGACATGATACAAGAGATGGTTAGAGACTACGGTCATGGTACAGGATGAGGCTAGAGACTGCGGTCATGGTACAGGAGGTGGTCAAAGACTGCGGACATGATACAAGAGATGGTTAGAGACTGCGGACATGATACAGGAAATGGTTAGAGACTGCGGTCATTGTACAGGAGGTGGTCAGAGACTGTGGACATGATACAAGAGATGGTTAGAGACTGCGGTCATGGTACAGGATGAGGTTAGAGACTGCGGTCATGGTACAGGAGGTGGTCAGAGACTGCAGATATGATACAAGAGATGGTTAGAGACTGCGGTGATGGTACAGGAGGTGGGCAGAGACCGAGGACATGGTACAGGAGGTGGTCAGAGGCTACGAAGACATGGTAGTTTCCTCCTCTGTCCCCCCTTCATGTTACTTCTGGACATCAGTGTCCTCCTGTGCCCCTTCCACCTCTCCAAATCAGGGTATTGTCCTCCTGTGCCCCTTTCACCCCTCCATAGGCACATCAGTGTATCCTCCTCTGCCCCCTTCATGGGTTCACCCTGCAGTATTCTCCTCCTATTAACCCTGCAGTATTGCCCCCTCACTCACATGATTGATTCTTGATTCCTCCTCTGCTGTGTAGTGGCAAGGAGCCATCAAGAATGAGTGCCCTTCATTTAAAAATGGTGCCAGGTGGCGCCATTACGTAGCTGAACATGCGCCCGCCCGGCCGAGCTTGTACGCGCTTTACTGAGCCCAGCAGGCATTGGAACTGCGCATGCACAGATGCAATGTCAGCCTGCAACCATCCTTTATATGGCCACTTCTGCCCTTAACGGGCATGTACGAGCAACCTGAAAATGGGCTGAAATTTACGGGCTTCCCATAAATTAACAAGTGGTTGGCAACACTGGCAGCAGGTCGTTGTCCTATCCGAGAAGAAACAGGGTGGGAATTTTTGCCCCAACACAGCCCATTGTAGTCCCCTTTCGCACATATCCATCAGAAACTGAAACATTTTATAGCAGTGCACATTCTGTGCCACAATAAAATATGGGGCTAACAGTGGCAAAGGAAGAAATGCCCAGCCCCACTGCATCTGTGGTGTTACTGGAAGGAAAAAGATGCCCCTACATTGGTGGTGTAACTTACAGGGAAAAATGTTGCTGCATCTGTTTCAGTGGGGGAAAATATACCACTGTCTCAGTGTCAGCAGGAAGAAAAAAATGCCGTTGCGCCATTAATGTCTGAAGTAGATTGCTTTGGCATCTCTGTCTGTGGGAAGAAGATGGGAAAGGGTGGCTGGAGGGTTGGGGGAGATGAGAGCCTTTGCTCTCCCCAGCCTCGGTTTACCCAAAAACGGTTCAGACCTCCATCTCAGTGTGGCATCCACTTGGTATTGAAGGCAACTCCTCATTCTTTCCATTGTTGGTCATGGGATATGTTGCATGGCAAGGGGAGACAAGAAGAAGGGCAGCCTGACCTCATTCCACAGTAAGAGCCTGTATTGAAAAGAAGGTCTGTTGTCAATGGGTGCCCCTTCTCCCTACTCTCTTCTGCCCACAGTAATCTTCTGTTGGAGAGAGGGGAGAACAGAATCCTTCTTCCAGCAGCTATTGTGCGTAGGCAGGTGGGAACAGCTGGCTGCTGCCAAGGCACCGACCCAGTATCATTCCATGATTTTGTTGTTTGACTGCCAGTAGTAAACAAAGCGCTCACATGACTGCGGTTTACTACTGGTGCTAGGGGAAGCCCAGCATTAGACCAGGGTGCTATCTTGGGAGTTCTCTCACAACTTTGTTGACCATTTAGGATTTAGATCTTCTTCTGCCTCATAGTGTAGAAAGTACTAGACAGAGACAAGAACTCATTGCCTAGAGATAGTCAAGCCTATACCCTGAGATAGGTTTCTGATAAGGCTTTTAGGCTTCTGGACAGTCTCACCTGGGAAAAGGTCAGTGGCAAAGAAAATTCTCAGACAACATTTCCAGTGTTGTTAATTTAATATGTTCATGCAATAATAATCTGTATTCAGAATTAGCACAAAGGTGTTCATTTTTCAGAGGATTGCCTGTAAACAGTATGTGCTGTACTAATAAAGAAAACCTGAGAGGGCCAGAAAAAAGAAAGCTGCACACTCTGTCCCAAAGTGAAGAAGTTTGTGTTCTGGGCACAAATGGCTGACATGTTTCATAGAAGGTGTATTACTGTGTTGTCTTTTTTTATTTGCTTTTTGTTGCGTCAGTAGAAAGAGAAAGTAACGTTCCATGAAGTTTTGGGTCTGTAAAACAAAACATAGCCTGATATAATTTCCTTAAGGCTTCGGGCAACAAATTAGCCCTTCTGCACTAAGCAGTTTCACCCAGCAGTAAACTCTGCATTACCAATTAAAGACTTACCTTTATCCATGGGAATATATATGTAAATGATAGACTTAGAGCATATCTAAATACAAAGGACAAAAAGCAATACATTGCAGCTTACTAGTCCTTAAATGTGATTCCTATACTAGTTTCCTTTTTTATAGGCTGTTTCCCTTGCATTTTCTGGTATACCTGCAATAAATACACTTTCTGTCTATCTGTATCTTTAGAGGCAGTCGTGGTTGCCACCCAGGCTGACTAAACATGTCTACCATCTTTATTACTTGTGTAGTGATGGCATTACTAGCATACAATAAATCATGTGAGGATGCCTATACTCAATATTTCAGTAATTATGGAAGGGCCATCACCCCAAGAGTTAAATACATTATTCAAAAATAACAAAGAAATAGTAGAGGGAGTTTAGTGATGACCATTGGGTATATCAAAAGGACAAATATCTAACAAAAAAACAGATTTATTACAAATGTCTTAATAAAAAAACATCCCAATAAATATTAGAAAATCCAAAGACATAGGGGTTGATTTACTAAAACTGGAGCATGCAAAATCTGGTGCAGCTCTGCATGGTAACCAATCAGCTTCCAGGTCTTATTGTAAAAGCGTAATTGAACAAGCTGAAGTTAGAAGCTGATTGGCTAGCATGCATAGCTGCACCAGATTTTGCACTCTCATAGAAACATAGAATGTGTCGGCAGATAAGAACCATTTGGCCCATCTAGTCTGCCCAATATATCTGAATCCTATGAATAGTCCCTGGCCCTATCTTATATGAAGGATAGCCTTATGCCTATCCCATGCATGCTTAAACTCCTTCACTGTATTTGCAGCTACCACTTCTGCAGGAAGGTTATTCCATGCATCCACTACTCTCTCAGTAAAGTAATACTTCCTCATATTACTTTTAAACCTTTGCCCCTCTAATTTAAAACTGTGTCCTCTTGTGGCAGTTTTTCTTCTTTTAAATATGCTCTCCTCCTTTACCGAGTTGATTCCCTTTATGTATTTAAAAGTTTCTATCATATCCCCTCTGTCTCTTCTTTCTTCCAAGCTATACATGTTAAGGTCCTTTAACCTTTCCTGGTAAGTTTTTTCCTGCAATCCATGTACTAGTTTAGTAGCTCTTCTCTGAACTCTCTCTAGAGTATCTATATCCTTCTGGAGATATGGCCTCCAGTACTGCGCACAATACTCCAAGTGAGGTCTCACCAGTGTTCTGTACAGCGGCATAAGCACTTCTCTCTTTCTACTGCTTATACCTCTCCCTATACATGAAATAATTATTCCTAAATCCCTTTCCTCAGATACTGAGGTCAGGACTGTGTCAAATATTCTATATTCTGCCCTTGGGTTTTTACGTCCCAGGGGCATTATCTTGCACTTATCCACATTAAATTTCAGTTGCCAGAGTTCTGACCATTCTTCTAGTTTTCCTAAATCATTTTCCATTTGGCGTTTCCCTCCAGGAACATCAACCCTGTTACATATCTTTGTGTCATCAGCAAAAAGACATACCTTACCATCGAGGCCTCTCCAGTTTTAGTAAATCTCCCCCATAGTATTGCCAGTCTACATGTTTCCCAGGTGAACCACTTCTTTAGAATTGCATTTAAGACAGGCATATCTTTGACAAAGTTATCCACCTAAAATAGAAATACAAACTTTTTTTTTAGCATATATGATGACAACATATGTTTTCTTTTCAGACAAGATAAATGAAGCTGTCTGCAAGAAAAAAAGCAAAAAAAAAAAACAAGAACACCTACATATAAAATCCACACATTGACAACAAACAAATCTATCTATCTATCTATCTATCTATCTATCTATCTATCTATCTATCTATCTATCTATCTATCTATCTATCTATCTATCTATCTATCTATCTATCTATCTATCTATCTATCTATCTATCTATCTATCTATCTATCTATCTATCTATCTATCTATCTATCTATCTATCTATCTATCTATCTATCTATCTATCTACACAGTATCTCACAAAAGTGAGTACACCCCTCACATTTTTGTAAATATTTCATTATATCTTTTCATGTGACAACACTGAAAAAATTACACTTTGCTACAATGTAGAGTAGTGAGTATACAACTTGTATAACAATGTAAATGTGCTGTCCCCTCAAATAACTCAACACACAGCCATTAATGTCTAAACCACTGGCAAAAAAAAGTGAGCACACCCCTATGTGCAAATGTCCAAATTGAGCCCAAAGTGTCAATATTTTGTGTGGCCACCATTATTTTCCAGCACTGCCTTAACCCTCTTGGGCAGGGAGTTCACCAGAGCTTCACAGGTTGACACTGGAGTCCTCTTCCACTCCTCCATGATGACACCACGGAGCTGGTGGATGTTAGAGACCTTGCGCTCCTCTACCTTTTGTTTGAGGATTTCCAACAGATGCTCAATAGGGTTTAGATCTGAAGGCATGCTTGGCCAGTACATCATCTTTACCCTCAGCTTCCTTAGCAAGGCAGTGGTCGTCTTGGAGGTGTGTTTGAGGTCCTTCTCATGTTGGAATACTGCTCTGCAGCCCAGTCTCTGAAGGGAGGGGATCATGCTCTGCTTCAGTATGTCACAGTACATGTTGGCATTCATGGTTCCCTCAATGAACTGTAGCTCCCCAGTGCTGATAGCACTCATGCAGCCCCAGACCATGACACTCCCACCACCATGCTTGACTGTAGGCAAGACACACTTGTCTTTGTACACCTCACCTGGTTGCCGCCACACAGGTTTGACACCATCTGAACCAAAAAAGTTTATCTTGCTATCATCAGACCACAGGACATGGTTCCAGTAATCCATGTCCTTAGTCTGCTTGTCTTTAGCAAACCGCGGGCTTTCTTGTGCATCAGCTTTAGAAGAGGCTTCCTTCTGGGATGACAGCCATGCAGACCAATTTGATGCAATGTGCGGCGTATGGTCTAAGCACTGACAGGCTGACCCCCCATCCCTTCAACCTCTGCAGCAATGCTGGCAGCACTCATACATCTATTTCCCAAAGACAACTTCTGGATATGACGCTGACCCCGTGCACTCAACTTCCTTGCTCGACCATGGCGAGGCCTGTTCTGAGTGGAACCTGACCTGTTAAACCGCTGTATAGTCTTGGCCACCATGCTGCAGCTCAGTTTCAGGGTCTTGGCAATCTCCTTATAGCCTAGGCCATCTTTATGTAGAGCAACAATTCTTTTTTTCAGATCCACAGAGAGTTCTTTGCCAGGAGGTGCCATGTTGAACTTCCAGTGACCAGTATGAGAGAGTGAGAAAGTATGAGAGAGCATCCGGAAAGTATTCACTTTTTGCAGATTTTGTTATGTTGCAGCCTTATTCCAAAATGGATTAAATTCATTATTATCCTCAAAATTCTACAAACAATACCCTATAATGACAATGTGAAAGAAGTTTGTTTGCAATCTTTGCAAGTTTATTAAAAATAAAAATAGAAAAAAAATCTCATGTTAATAAGTATTCACAGCCTTTGCTCCACAATTTGCTGAAGCATCTTTGGCACCGATCACAGCCTCAACTCTTTTTGAGTATGATGCTACAAGCTTGCCACACCTATTTTTGGGCAGTTTCTCCCATTCTTCTTTGCAGGACCCAATGGTTAACCCTACAGCCAAATGCTTTTCTGCACTGACAGTGCTACTTCTAAAAACCCTCCTATTGTTAGCTGCAATAACTATGAGAATGTTATGTTGTGATATTAGACACAAATGATAAAAGGCTCTGCCACATCAAGTAAAGGAAGTTTTTTGTTTACTTTATGAGGCTTGTGCATTACATAGTAATTTGATTTGGTACTTGTTTGGACTGTCATATTGGAGCTTTTAGTTGTATTTTATACTGGATAATTACATATTCATATAAAAGTAAGCACACCCCATGGGAATTGTTAACTTTTTTTTTACAATATTTGAACAAGCAAATGTTAAATCTTCAATTTAACAGGGACAGATAAAGATGATACACTTGACCAAATTACACGCAAAATGGACATGACATATTAATTTCAACAATCCAAATTAACGAAAATAAAGATTTATCACATGGAAAAAGTTAGTATCTCTCTAAACTTACCTCCACTTCCAGTCGACTCATTAAACAGATCTCCACATACCTTCCATTTGCAACTTCACTGTACCAATCAGTACTTTCTAGTATGGAGGAGCTTGTGACAGTACTGGGCCAATTACACAAGGAGTAATTTTTCCCTGTGTAAGCATGACTCCAAAGCAGCCTTTCTCAATTTTTTTTTTAAACACAGAATAACCCTTGAAATATCTTTCCAACCTCAGGGAACCCTGCTAATAATGAATAAACCTACAGCTCACTGCACACTAGTGTGATGGTCACTGGGAAGATTGCTCCTTGCATTTGTGGTCATTGGGAAGGATCACACCCTTACAGATAGCTAAAAAAGATCATTGATGTCAGTAGTTACTTATCTGAGAGGCAGAAATTGCTCCTTGCTCAAGGAACCCATAAGCAACCTCTGGAGGAACCCTAGGATTCCATGGAGCCCTGCTTGATTAGGGCTGCTCTAGAAACGCTTAGCTTACATAGGCTTTTCTTTTGCTCCCAGGGGCTGAGTAAAGCTGCAAAGTAACAAAAGAAAGTTAAGTATGTGTAGGCCTGCTTTAAAATTAACCTATTTTTTCCTACATTGAAAAAATACAGATTCACTTTAGGATTTTTATTTCTTTGACTTTTAAGACGGTGTAATGGTGGTTGCCCTGTCCCGGTTGACAAATGCCTGTTATTGCTTTCCATTTTTATTACCATTGAGTAATGCTTTAGTTTCCCAAACACTTTTCTAATGCCGCTGGCTTTATAATAGCTAGCAGCAGAACTAGGAAAAAAATATAAGTCTTATATAAAGCTGCATCTTGTTTCAATGCTGACATTTTAAATTCAGTTCAGCACAATGTATTGTGCACTTCTATATACCTCCATCATCCCTGCGGAGAAGAACAAGATAACAGGAATTGTCAATGGAAGATATGCTGGATAGGGGCATGCAGGGACCTTTAAGGAAGCAGGAAACAAACCTATGTAAAAATTCACTGAAGATTAATTTCCAAATCCCGTGATTTGAGCCCCAGCTTCCTTCCTAATGAAAAACAACATGTTATGTTCCAAGTTTGAGAGCCAAGATGTATGGACAGAGCTGTGATGAGACTTTGTTAAACAATCACACGTTTCTTACTCATTAAATTTTTTTCTTCATTCATTTCTAGAGGAGGATAACATTTAAACCATCAATATAATAACAAACAATACATGCCATGACTTATGTGCCCATTTTATAGTTTTTTTTACTTGCATTCATTTGTAAATAACTTCTTTGCCCCACTGACCTGTATTTTTGTCTGCAAATTGAATGGTTTTATGATTTTTAGGTTTTTTGTATGAAAACATGCTAGAAAAAAGAAACAAAGTGTTTTTAAATAAATTAGTAATATGAAAGATTCACTTTCATATTGACTTTCCTGCTACTAGTTATGGCTAACACAGTAAAACACTTTACTGGTAGCAAACTTTATAAAGAAATAACGTTTTTAAAATGATGCTAAAGTTTTTTACTCTTCCGTGATCCTGGCCTCCCCTCCTGTTGAGTTCCCCCACAACATACAATTTGCTAAACGGGCACCCGAGCCACAGCTCTTTGTGTATTTTCAGACATGGAGCCATGGCCTGGCACTGGCCCCACCCCCCTACTGGCTCATTGACTTTGATTTACAGCAGCGCTAATGGTGCTGTGTTGCCCTCTCAGCCAATGAGGAGGGGATGGGCAGCCGAGACATTCCTGCAACATTGCTGAATCGAGATGGGCTCAGGTAAGTATTAGGGGAGGCTGAGGGGGGCTGCTGCACACAGAAGGCTTTTACCCTTTTTTTTTTTTTTAATTATTTTCATTAAATTTTAGGTAAAGTGCAAGAAAAACATACTAGCGTAGCTGCAAGGCCAATGCCACCTTAACCAGGCTTGCAGGGTCCAGCATAACAAGAACAGAAGTAGGTTTCCTATTCCTACCGACTAACAGAGACCAAATAACATTTGCTAAACTCCCTACATACCCAAGCATGTCTTGCTTTGAACTGATCAAAGGTGAGGAGTTATCCCTTTCTAGTGACATCCTCTACCATTTTAATGCCCTTAGTCACCCATACTATGGGAACAGGTAGACCATAAAAGTGAGGAAGCTCTGGATTCATCCATAAAGAAGAGGATGGGGAAATATCAATCTGACTAGGACTCGACAATTTGGTCGCAGCCTCCCAGGCCTTAATGGTTGCCTTCATGGATATTATAAGCGGAAGGGTAGATTTGGTACCTCTGAACATGGCGAACCTTAAACATTCATAAAACCAAGAATCACCGCTTACAGCACTGTGGCCGAATCCCCATTACCACCATAAGCCAACGATGGGTGAACACCATTTGTCCGGCGAAGTAGTATTTCTGCCAATCTGGCAGGGCTAAGTTTCCCCGACCCCAAGGTTCTTGTTGGACCTTCAGCCCTATGTGAGATTATAAAGGGAACCATAGGAATGAGCTAATGACACTATCCAGTTTTTTAAAATAAGATTTGCACCCAGATCGGAGCATGGTGCAAGAAGTATAAGATAAACGTAAGAACTTTAATTTTATGGAGGTTTAGCCTGCCCATTAAAGACAACAAGAACTTTTTCCAGATCTGGACACTCTGTTTTCATTGCGACATCAGGGGGACTAAATTCAGGGACATAGAGTCATTTACATGAGTAGTGATTTGGACTAGTAAGTAAGGGAAGAAACTCAACGCAGTGGGAGACCTGGATCGCCCACTTCCCTGGCTCCCTCATCTATCAGCAAGATGGACAATTTGCCCAAAATAAACTTTAAGACCCGAATAGGAGGCAAAGTCATTTAGTATAGTCAATGCACTCTGAAGGAGGGACCCCGGATCCCTAAAGGAATAAAATTAAATCATCAGCATATAATGCGAGACATTCACGAATAGAGCCCACCTGAATGGTCCCAACTGTCTGAGGATCGGAGGGCTTGCGCCAGGGGCTCCATTGTCAGGGCCAATATCAACAAAGGGGGAGACTCCAAGCTGGATAGCCACCCGGAGGCTGCTATACAGCAGTGCAATCTTTTGCCCATAAAGAGGCCCAAATGACATCCTCTCCAGGACCTTCTGCACGTAGTGCCAATGGATAGAGTCAAAAGCTTTTTCTATAATAATAGATACTAAAACTCTAGTCGGTGGTCCTGTATTAGGAAGTTAGAGATGTGTAAAAACTGTCCTAGGAGACAGGCCCTGACTGAAAAATGAATGGGAACTGTGGTTACCTCTGTTATGCAGGAAGTAACTTCTAACCAAAAGTCTTGGATCCGTTGACATTTCCAAAAGATGTGTTCAGCATTAGTAGAGAAAAATACACAACACCAATACTCAGCTGAGAAGGTAGAGTACATAGTAGCCAACCTAGCGGGTGTAAAATTGATTCTATTGAGGAATTTGAACTTAATTAGTCTGTCTCCTCCTCTATAGAATTTGCAATGCGGACTCAGGTGGCATACCTGAGGGCCTAAGAGTAAGAGAGGAACTGAACTTGGAGGTCCTGCAGAGCTGACTGGAAGGGAGACACTGGAAAGGTTCTGGTTCTGCATACAGTGAGTACAGATCTGTGTTAAGGGGCCTGTCCTAAGGGGGGCCATCCCTTCAGCTAGAAGAGTCAGTGGATGGGTGTCAGTAAAGGGGATGCTAAATAGATTCCTGAAGATAATGTAGTTCATCAAGTTTGTTGCTGGAGAGAAAGCAAGAAGACTTAACCCTTCCCATACAAGTGGCAGTATGGTTAAAGCAGTGTGACTGCTTCCAAAAGTAACCTGGTGAGGCCAAGGGAAAGTTGTCCTTATCAACTGTAAATAGTTCAAGTTGGAGTATCCCACTATTCCCTTCTCCCATCCAAGTTCCACAATAAATATCAAAAACCAAAACCCCTGGACTGTTTATTGAATAAGGAGCCATTAGGAGTAAAGATGGATGTGTACTGTCCGTAAGTGACTGTCTACAGGTAATCAGACTAGGCCCAACGAGTCATCACACAGCAAGCCCTATGGGGATAGTGCTACAGAGCTATTGGGCGATAGGAGGAACATTTGGTGGGATCCTTGCCTGGTTTTGGAAGGAGGACCATAAATGCATGTAGCATTGATGGTGGGAGGGTCTGCTGTTCTAGGCAGTGCACTAAGTTGGGGTGCTATTAATTCTGTTTGAGTTTTGTAAGTCAGCTGGAAACCCATCAGGCCCTGGGGCCTTATGAGGAAGAAAGGCAAAAATAGCTGCCTTGATCTCCAGAGGCGTTATCTTAGCTTCCAGAGCATCTCTATACATTTCAGCAAGAACCCGGGAGAGCTAAACTTCCCAATAGAGAGTCCAAAATAGTAGGGTCACATGACAGAATGGATGCATATAGTGAAGAGAAATAGTGCCTAAATTTGGTTATAATACCCGCTGGGTCTGTAACCAGGTTGCCCCCGCCTGTAAAATCGTAGGGATAATTATTAGGGATTTTTGGTCAGCCACTGACATGGCTAATAACTTAGCATTTTTGTCGCCTTGAGAAAATAGAGACTCAGCCTTACATCCAGCTTCGGTGTTCAAGGTCAGAGCAGTGTACCGAAAGAAGACGCCGCACCTCCAGTAGTGAGGTGTAAGTAGCATCCGTAGGAGAGTCAGCGTGTTCCTTACACACTCCCCCTATTTTTCCTGCAATAAAACAATTTCAGAGTTATAATCATTAGGTGCCATTTTAATAGCAGAATTACATACCTACCTGATGACTGCTTTGAACGCATCACACACCACAGGGGGTTCAGCTGAATCCACATTAGTGGACCAGTATGAGGTAATAGCTGTTTGGAGGTAGGAGGATACCTGATTAACCTGCAACCAGCCCGGTGAAAACTTCCAAGTGCTCTTCCCAGGACCAGCGGGGAATGTCAGGGTAATAGACAGTGGATTGTGATCAGATATGCTCCTGGCAAAATATTCAATATCCTGTAATAACGATAGAAGAGGGGGATTCCCAAATACTAAGTCTATCCTGGCCAACAAGCGGTGCATTCTGGAAAGGTGGGAGTAACACCTGGTAGATGGATGTTTCCATCGCCACAACTCTGAAAACCTAGCAGTGGAGGCCCAGGAGGAAAGCTCAGTAGAGCCCAGTCTGTTAGGATTGGAAGTATCTAGGGCAGCATCAAGACTAGTACTAAAAATCATCCATCAGAACCACAGGCAAGTGAACATAGGAGGCCAGTTTGAGAAGCAAATCATAGAGTAATTGGGGTTGAAAAGGTGGCAGTGGGTACATATTTACAATAAGCAGTTTACAATAACAAATATCTAGAACCACAGCCACATATCGACCCCCTGGATCAAAGATCACCTGATGGGATGGCTTGGCTAATAAGGATAGAGACCCCTCTGGCAAAAGTGAAAAAAGTATAGTGCAAAGCTCTCTGGATCCAGGATCTGCGCAATGTCAGGACCTTGCTGCCGTCCAAGTGTGTTTCCTGCAGGAGGAAGACATGTGGTTTGAGTGGTTTAAGGCAGTGGTCCTCAACTCGGTCCTCGGGGCCCACTAATAGGCCAGGTTTGCAAGATAAATAAATTACATCACAGGTGATCTCATTTGCTGCTCAGTGATTGCAGTATTCTAGTCTGCATCTCCCCAAAGGAATACTTAAAATCTGGCCTGTTAGTGGGCCCCGAGGCCCGGAGTTGAGGACCACTGGTTTAAGGTACTGAAGCACAGCTGCCCTTTTAAATTTATCAATTAACCCTCTCACATTCCATGAGACAATTCTAACTATGTTAGCCATATAATTAGAATCCAAACCAGGGTTGGAGAGTGAGAAGTCTGAAGCAACGAATGTCCTGTAAAGTGACACTGGAAGCATTCAAGTATAGTCAGGTGCAAAAAAAGGTGTGGAGACTGGTGAGCTGGTTCAAGAAACATTCCTGCTGTTATAACAGAAACTAAAAACAAAAATGAAGAAAACGTCCGGCAAGCAGCTTAATCCCAAAATTAGAAAGGAAAACTTTAGTTCCAACGCTGTTCACAAAAGTTCGGCTGTACAAGGTGACTCTTCTGTGTTTCTCAGGGAGACTCCGTGGACCCGGAGAATGAGCAGCGGAACTCCTAAAGAGTCAAGATCAACGAGGGACTCAGTGATCCAAAGTTAAAGTGGGACACAGTGCAGCCTCAGAGGAATTTCAGGTAGTGCAACAAAAGTTAGAACATAGTGCCTATAACAAAAATCAACAGGAGCAATAAGGACACCATATAGGCAGCTGGGGATATAAATATTTGTAGAAAAGGCACAGCTCAAAGTAATAGAAAACCCATGTAACTTTTAATAAGGGTTAAATATAGGTACTGTAAATACCTCCTAAACTTGCAAGATTTAGGAAATATTTACATTGCATGCAGCCGATTACGTCATCGGTGCATGCGCTCTGAAGAATCGGCCACCCGTGCCGTTGTAACGTGAGAATTACCTACCCCGTGAGAAAAACCTACCCTCGTCACTTCCGGCCAGGAACAGCTGAGCAGCGCAGCAGTGCGCATGCTCCCAGCCCCGGATACCTAATGGAAAAGCTGAGGACCTGACTAGTGCGCATGCGCACTAGTAGGAAATTATCACGGTGTCCGTGAAAAAAACCTACCCACGCCACGCTTACATTAAAACAGCTGTGCTACAATATAAGTCATCTCCGCTCCTGTCCCTGTCACTCCCCTGATCTTGGCTAGTAAATATAAAAGCGGGTCTCGGCTCCGTGATTTATGTTTTCATACACCCGCCCCTGCTTTAATATTTACTATCCGAGATGAGGGAAGTGACAGGGACAGGAGCGGAGATGACTCGTATTGCAGCAAAGCTGTTTTAATGTAAACGCCGCATTACACACACTGCCGTGCAACCGGAAGTGACGAGGGTAGGTTTTTCTCACGGGTAGGTAATTCTCACGGAACACCGTTTCTTCAGTGCCGTGACTTCACGTGGCTCCTGGCCAGTAGCATAGCCGGAATCCACAGACCAGGAAGGAAGACGCATGAAAATGGATGCGGCCTCCAGATAGGATGACGAGGGCTTCGTTTGGAGGTAAGTGTCACATAATGGCATAGTATGCGAAGCATACTAGCACATTATGCATTTACTTTTCAGGGGGGAAAAAAAATACACTGGAATTACTTCCTCTTTAAGGTGGCAAGCAATGAGGAACAAAAAAGCCTTCGAGGGTCTGTGTCCAGCCAGTCGCTGGCCTCCTGAGGAGTGTCAAAGAACTTGACCAAACCTTTATGCTGGATGCAGAGCCTGCTGGGGTAAAACATGCTGTACTGGAAGCCTTTGATGTGTAGTCAGCATTTGACATCTTTAAAGGAGTGGCTTGCTTCGGGTCTGAGTTTCAGCTGAAATATCAGGGAACAATATAATATTGTACCCGTGGGGACTCAATGGGCTCTTTCAACTACATAGGTCGGCGGTAGATCTTCCAAAGCTAGGAGCTGTTTAACCACTTTCAGACCAGAGGATTTGGCTGCTTAATGACCAGGCCCTATTTTGTGATTCGGCACTGCGTGACTTTAACAGACAATTGCGCGGTCGTACAATGCTGTACCCAAACGAAATTGACGCCCTTTTTTTCCCCACAAATAGAGCTTTCTTTTGGTGGTATTTGATGTGATTTTTATTTTTTGAGCTATAAACAAAAAAAGAGCGACAATTTTGAAAAAGAAAACAATATTTTTCACATTCTTTTATATGAAATTCTCAAAAAAAAAAAGTAAAAATCTAACTTTTTTAACATTTTAGGCAATTTGTTTTCTGCTACATATTTTTGGTAAAAAAAAAAATCGCAATAAGCGTATTTTGATTGGTTTGCGCAAAAGTTATTGCATTTACTAACTACGGGAAAGATTTATGTCCTTTTTATTGTTTTTTTTCTTTTTTACTGGTAATGGCGGCAATCTGCGATTTTTTGCGGGACTGCGACATTGCGGCGGAGAGATCGGACCCCTAACTGACATTTTTGACACTTTTGGGGGTACCAGTGACATTACTACAGTAATCAGTGCTAAAAATATGCACTGTTACTGTAAAAATGGCACTGGCAGGGAAGGGGTTAACAGTATTGGTGATCAAGGGGTTAAATGGGACCCTAGGGGCGTGATTCTAACTGTGGGGGGGGGCGTGGCTTGTGAAGTCATCACAGAGACATGTGATCCTATATAGCAGTGATCACTTCAGGGAGAAGTACGGACGGCTTTGTTTACATCAGCCGTCCGTCCTTTTCTGTCAACAGCAGGAGATCACGAGTGGCCGGCGGCCATCGGAGCCACCTGTCACACGCACTAGCTTCCCCGCTGGGGTGGGAGCGCTCCTCTGGCGGCGCGCGATCGCCTCCTAGCTCCTCCCAGGCGAGCGCCGTACATGTATGGGACTTTGCCTGGGAGAGTCTGACTGCCACCGTACATCTGTGGCCGCTGGGGCTAAAGTTGTTAAAGAAATGTTCAGCAAACACTGCAGACTGGTTTTCCTCAGCCCCCTCAAGCAGCCCCATGACCCACACATTATTCCTGTGTTGCCTGTTCTCTGCATTATCTGCCCGGTTCTGGATCTCTATTACCAGATCCTATAACTCAGAGAGTTGTGATCCATGGCAGTGTGAAACCTCTACCACCTCAGATACGGGATCCTCAGCTGTTGTTAACCTGTCCCAGATCTTGTCCAGGTGTCTTTGTTTAGGGTACACTTAGTGCCCAGGTGGTCTATGGGGACCACCAGTGCAGCCTGGCAGGCGTCTAAAGCTTCCAGAATGGGCTTGGTAATAGCCCCTGCATCATTTTCAGCCTCTGGAGGTGTTGGTGGAGGAGCCTTGAGGCTCTGCCACAGCTTGTGGCTGGCTGCACAGAGGAAGACACAGGAGGCAAGATGGCAGGGGCGGAGCCTGAGGAGCGGGTCTGACTCTGATCCGGCGGGCCTTCCCCTTCTGTTTAGCAGCCACGACGGACATCCCCAGAGCTTCAGGAACCTGGGCCACTAGCAGGGGATCAGAGATTCCAGGCACAGCAGCACCGCAAACTGGATTATAGCAGGATGATAACGGAGCTCCTGGAAAGCACTTGCAGCTGCAATCACATCCGGTCAAACCCCCAAAAGCTTAGAATGCATTAGGATAAAAATAACCTTCTGTCTTTACAACCACTTTAAAACATAGGCCAATAGTACAATAATCATAAGATTGTTTATATGAAGTTGATTTTGAGAAGAGGAGATTAAGGGGGGATATGATCAACATGTATAAATACATAAGGGGTCCATATAGTGAACTTGGTGTTGAGTTATTCACTTTAAGGTCAACACAGAAGACAAGGGGGCACTTTTTACGTCTAGAGGAAAACAGATTTAGTCTCCAAATACGGAAAGGTTTCTTTACCGTAAGAGCTGTGAAAATGTGGAATAGACTCCTTCCGGAGGTGGTTCTGGCTAGCTCAGTAGATTGCTTTGAAAAAAAGCCTGGATTCTTTTCTGGGTGTACATAATAAAAATGGGTATTAATATTTATAGGTAAAGTTGATCCGATTGCCTCTCGGGGGATCAGGAAGGAAATTTTTTTCCCCCTGCTGTAGTAAATTGGATCATGCTTTGCTGAGCTTTTTTCACCTTCCTCTGGATAAACTGCGGGTATAGGATTGTGTATATGGGACTGTATGGTTGGGTTTTCTTTACTGTTTCTTTTGTTTTTCATTGGTTGGAGCCTTTTTTCAACCTGACTAACTATGTAACCATGTAATTATTTTCACAAAAAATGTATATCTAAAAAATGTAAAAACGACTATATTTCCTCTTTATGTAGTCAAACCCTTAGGCTCAGTTCACACTACTGCGACCTGGAAGTCACGCGGCTTATGTGCTGGCGACTTGAGTACTACTTTCATGTGACTTTAAGGAACTTTGTCTTGTGCAGGTATGCAGAGATAACAGCATATAGGAGGATGCCATGCTCTGCCTCGGTAATCTTCCTGTAATGTTGGATCCAAATCACATCAATATAAATGAGGATCCAACTTGGAGGCGACTTTCATTAAAGTCTATAGGCACACGTCAGATAGAAGTTGTCTTGAAGTAGTACAGGAACCTTTTCTAAAGTCGGAGCGACTTCAGTAGTGCTAATTAAGACAGCTCTCATTGACTAACATGGGATTTCACATGTCATACGACTTGGGGTCTCACAAGTCAGATCCCAAGTCCGGCAGTGTGAACTGAGCCTTATAGCCTCACATGTGGAATCTGGCTACATTGTAATTGCAAATAGCTCAATAACAAGGTGAATTAACTCATCCTTCCCCCAGTAGAGAGGAGCTTGAGATTGTCAGGTTTTCATTGCTGTCTGTGTTCCCATGAGGGAGACTCATCCTATCTGTTTGTCCTGTTTGCACAATATTTGCATAATTGTTTACCAAATCTATATTTTCAGAAAAAAAAACACACTAAAATGAAGTTTTGTGCACACAAACACAAAACAATACCCATGTTTTGGATAAAATATACAAGATAGAGTTGTGTTGAGTAACTAGATACCAAACATGTCAAACCTTAGAACTCCACACACCTGTGAAATGGTGAAAAACAATACCCATAGTTGCTCATAAGTGATGCTTTAAAAGTCTTTAAAAGTCATTAGTTAAGAGCTAACAGTGAATCATGGCCTTTGAATTATTGCTCTCACTCTGACATTTGCTGCGATATCTAAAATGTGTTGTGCAATCTACACATGCCCTACGCACATGTTTATTTATAAGTGTGTGCAGGGTGCCAGGGTTGCTTTTAAAATTTTTTACTTTTATTTATTTTATTACAATGTACAATTTTTTATATTATTTAAAAAATGCTCTCTTTATTTGACTTCAACCACTTGCCGAGCGCACTATAGCCGAATGACGTGATCGTACGGGGCACGGGTGGCATGCTCTGTGATCGCAGTGTCCGGAGGACAGTGATCACATATTGAGGTAAAGAGCCAATTAGGAGCGCTTTACCACATAATCAGCTGTGTCCAATCACAGCTGATCACGGATATCAACAGAAGCCGGTTATCAGCACTCTTTTCCTTATGCTGACAGCATGAGGAGAGGAGAAGAGAGCCGATAACTGACTTCTCTAAAAGGGACACCTACACTGATAATCAGTGTGTCCTGATTAGAAGTGCAGTCCTAACAGTGCCCACAAGTGCTTCTAATCAGTGCCCACCAGTGCTGCCAATCAGCGCCCACCAGGGCTGCCAATCAGCGCCCACCAGTGCCTTCTCATCAGTGTCACCTATCAGTGCCGCCTACCAGTGCCCATCAGTGCTGCCTATCAGTGCTGTCTACCAGTACCCATTAGTGCCACCTATCAATGCCACCTCATGAGTGCCCATCAAAGCAGCTTATAAGTGCAACCTCATCAGTGTACATCAGTGAAGGAGAAAAATGACCAGTTTGCAAAATTTTAAAAACAAACGATGAAAACTTTTTTTTTTCTTCAAAATTTTCTATGTTTATTCTTTATTTTGCAAAAATACCTAGTGGTGAACAAAGATTTGAACCTTGAAATACTCGGACCTGAGCACTTCCTGGTTCATTGATTGCAGAGCAAATTTAGGCCCCTTTCACACTAGCGGACCGTTCAGATCCGCCTGTCAGTTTTTCAGGCGGATCTGAACGGCGGCCCCATGCATCTCTATGGGGCATCGGATGTCAGCGGAGACATGTCCGCTGACATCTGATCTGATCCGGTCTGTCAAATCTGGACGGATGGAAGCCCTATTTTCCATCTATCCAGCGGAGCGGATGGAATTGGATGAGAACAGATGGGCGGTCCGTTCCCATCCGATTCCCCCATAGAGAACAGCGGGGACAGAGCTGCCATCAGCCTTCTCGGCGGGGGATCGGCGGATTGATCCCCCGCTGAGATAAACAGAGTCCTCTGACGGACTCCCTTGAGTGAAAGGGGCCTTAGGAATGGATATGGAGAGGAGGAGCAAGAGAGTCCATTAGCTATAAAGGAGGGTGCTGGGGAAGTTGGCATCTCCACAGTCTCATAAGGCGTTCAGGTGGCTCTACAACCGCCTAGATCAGGTTTACATAAAAGCTGGGATCCGACTAAACAAAATGGTAACAATGTCAGCCATGAGCTTGTCTTAACCCCTTGAGTACTAGGAGGTTTATAATCCGCCATACCCCTTACCAGCCAAACATATATTAACCTTCCCTTCACTCTCCCACTGCGCAGTTTAGCCATTAGCCAAACAAAAACTCCCTGGTACTTCTGTGTATTCAAGAGCTGTCACTCACTCGCCTTCTATGAATGTGATAAAGCTGGTACTTGGCAATTGGCTAATCTGGTAGCCAACACGTGAGAGGCAGGGAGAGAGTTCTCAGTCCTTTGCAAGGCTCCAAGTCACTTGCGTTAGCACGAGACTGCGGGAATTTACTGGAGCAGCCAAAATCTGGAGCAGCTGTACATCAATCAGCTTCTATCTCTCATTTTCACAGCTTAACTGAACAAGCTGAAGTTAGAAACTGATTGGTTACTATGCGCAGCTGCTCCAGATTCAGACTCTTCTAGTTTCAGTAAACCCCCCATGTGTGTCCAAATACCAACTACAAATGACTAGGGAAAGCAATTTCAGAAGTCGAAAAGCTTTACTGTAAAAAATCTTAAGTGACTCCCACATCCAAATCATAAGTATAAAATACTTTTTCTTTCTTTTTGATTAATTTTTGATGCCCATATTTTTAATTCTCAAACTTCAAAATGAAATTAAAGTGATTGTAAAGTCTTGTTTTTTTTTTTTTAAATAAACATGTTATTCTTACCAGTTGGTTTTGCACAGGGCAGCCCAGGTCCTCCTCTGCTCGGGTCCCTTATTGCTGCTCCTAGCCCCTCCTCCTGTCAAGTGCCCCCACAGCAAGCAGCTATCCATTCAGACACAAAGCTGAGGTTCAGCCCCAGTGCTAGACTATTTTGCGTCCTAGGTAAGACCAGCTACTTGCACACCTCCCCCCTCAAAAAAAAAAAAAAAACAAATTCAACATTTTTGAAAACAGTATCATTTAAAGAAAAGCATATAATTTGCAGTCCAAGTCCAACTATTAATAACTTTTTTATTTTGGGGGGGGGGGGGGGTCGCATCCTTAGATCTCAAGGGTTCATGCCGGGACTTGTAGTCCTTCAATAGCTAGGGGGATCACATCCCCCAAAAGTGATGGACTACAAGTCCCAGCATAAGCCCCTGAGATTTAAGAACGTGACACCTGACCCCCCCCCCCCCCCCAAAAGTGAAGGACTACAAGTCCTAGCATGAATCCCTGAGATCTAAGGATGCGACCCCTAAGGATGCGACCCCCCCCAAAAGTGAAGTACTACAAGTCCCGGCATTAACCCTTGAGATCTGAGGATGTGAGTTGAGGAGGGGGCAGTCATATCCTCAGCTATGAGGGGTTCATGCTGGGACCTCTAGTCCTTCACTTTTTGTGGGTGAGGGACTACATGTCTCAGCATGAATCTAAGGATGTGACCACCTCCTTCTCCTATCCCTACACGGGTGTCATCTGTCCATTTTCAGCAGCAGCCCAACTGCCATATAAAGAAAAATGGTGCTGCGTGTTGCAAGTGATAAATAAAATACAGTGACTTAATTTAAATTGACCTCTAAGCTGCTGCAATCAAAAATTATGTTCCCACAATAAATGCTAATTGAAAAAAGCTGTATATCTGCGCTGCTTAACTAGTTGCTGACCACCCGCCGCAGTTTTACTGTGGCAAGGTGGCTCGGCTGCGTGAATCGACATAACTGTACGTCGGTCACACGTGGGTCTAGGGGGTGCGCACACATGCGCTGTCCCCGAGATGTACTGATTTAGTTCAGAACCGATCAGTCATCAGGTCCAGGCCAATAATTTTTGCAGAATGTCCTGTGCCTGTGTAATGTAAACACAGGCACAGGAAATGATGCAATCTCCTCTCCTGGATCCCTTTTTGGTTCCAGCCTGAGAGAAGAGAACATCAGACAGTGAGTAAACAAGCACTACAACAACACCAGTACACATAGGCACATTTGTTACCACTGATCACTCCCCAGTTAACCCTTTCACTCTATGTCAGTGTCACTATATACAGTATACAGATAATTTACTGATCACTGTATTAGTGTCACTTGTGACGCAAGTTAGTTTGAGAGGCATTTAGGGCTCTTTCACACTGGCAGACCGTTCAGATGCGCCTGTCCGTTTTTTTGGCGGATCTGAACGTTCCCCCCATGCATCCCTATGGGGCATTGGATGTCAGCGGAGACATGTCCGCTGACATCCGATCCTTCAAATCTGGACGGATGGAAACCCTATTCTCCATCCGTCCAGCGAATGAGATCAGATAAGAACGGACCGACGGTCCGTTCCCATCCGATTTCCCCCATAGAGATGCATGGGGAACTGACAGCTCATCCTCCTGCTCAGCGGGGGATTGGCGGATCGATCCCCCGCTGAGAAAAATGGACTCTGTCTGACGGACGGAGTGTGTGAAAGGGGCCTTACTGGTAGTAAGAGGCAGTCCCAGATTCCAGGTTTAGGGTACCCACCATATATCCCCTAAAAAAGACCTAACCCCCTGATCATCCCCCTTTAACTCCTTCATTGCCCTGTCACAGTGTCACTTGTATAGTATACAGATCTTTTTTATGATCACTGTATTAGTTTCACAGGTGACATCAGTTAGCATTAACATTAGTTAGCTTCAATCCAGGACAGGGTCAGATTGCTCGCCGCATATTTAATAATTAATTTTAACCCTTTGATTGCCAGTGACACACACACACACACACACACACACATACACACACACATACACACACACACACACAGCGTTAGCAGGATCATCCCCGACACCTGCCAGCACCTGCATTTAGCCCTTTTGCCCCCCCCCCCCCCCCCCAAGAAGTGCAGTATCAGCAGATTACTGTCACTTCCAATACACAGCACACTAAACTGCAGCGTTAGCAGAGTCAGGCCTGATCTCTGCTAGCACTAGCAGTTAATTTTTTTGGTAGTGGTTCAAACAGTTCTTGACAACCAGGTGTTATTTTTACCTGTGAGTCACACTAGGTACCTATACATTTATTAGCCAAAATGTCCAAACAGAGGTACACTAGTGAAGAGGCCTACACGATGCTGAGCGTGACAGATGAGAGCGATGGGGAAGCCTCACTGTCAGAATCAGGCTCAGTATTCTAACCTGTAGACAGCAGCTGCACCCTGACAGATAGCTGTGACGATGGATTAGTGGTCCCTGCTAAGGTCAGGCATACTCGACTCCGTTCTTCTGTTGCTGAGGTGCAACAATCGCAGAGTTCTCATATGCAGTAGCGTGTCGGTACTACTGCCGCTCAACCTTCTGGTGAACTGGCAAGCACCAGCGGCCTAGTACATCCTGGTCATAGTCAAACCAGCACTGCAGTATCAATTGGTGATGTGGCGAGTCCCATAAGTGCAGTTCAAGCTGGTGCGGTGGCTAGCACAAGTGTCCTGCAGCCACCAATAATTTGAAGACAGGTATAGAGCCCATAGTGTCCTTCCTTGCAAATCCTGATTGGGAGCCCACCACTTCTGCAACGCCTGTACTTCCCCCATTCACTGGCCAACCCGGTATTCAGCTGGAAACAGACGATTTTACTCCCCTTGATTTTTATGAGCTGATTTTCACAGAAGATCTGTACAGAGCAATTGTGGACAAAAGCAAATTGTATGCCCCAAAAACAAATTTGACCCTTGCCAGAGAATTTGCATGGAAACAGATCACTGTTTCTGAATTTAAAACCTTTCTGGGCCTATTCCTCATTATGGGAATTACTAAAAAGAGTGAGTTGCGGTCATATTGGTCACCTGACCCAAGTCATCATACGCCTGTGTTCTCTGCTGCCATGGCCAGGACAAGATACAAGGAAATCTTGCTGTTCATGCATTTCAATGACAATGAACTCTCATCGTCCTTGGGGTGACCCTGGATATGACCGGCTTCACAAAATTTAGCCCCTCGTAAATCACTTCAACCAAAAGTTTGCAACCTTGTATATGCCCCAATAAGCTGTCTGCATTGATGAGTCCCTGAATACATTTTCTGGCCGCCTTGTTTTCAAACAGTTTCTCCCCAGCAAGCGTGCCAGATATGGGGTCAAAATCTATAAGCTCTTTGACAGGGCAACAGGCTATACATGTAGTTTCCGGATTTACAAGGGAAAAGATAGCAATGTGGAGCCCCCCAACTGCCCACACTACATGGGTAGCAGCGACAAGATTGTGACTTGGTGTCACCCTTATTCGGAAAGGGGTACCATTTATATGTGTATAATTATCACACAAGCGTGCCACTTTTTAGTCACCTTTTTGATTCTGGAATTGGCGCATGTGGCACCGTACGACCTAATCGCTGGGGCTTCCCCCAACGGCTTATAGATTTCTGACTTAGACATGGAAAGAGAGCATGCTTGAAGTGTAATAAATTGCTTGCAGTGAAGTGGAGGGACACACGGAATGTTTTCGTTCTGTTCTCCATTCACGCAGATGCGACAGTCCAAATTGCAACGGCGATTGGTGTTGAGAAGCCCCTCTGTGTCCACAAATACAACCTTAACATGGGAGGGGTGGACTTCAACATCCAGATGATGACGCTGTACTTAATTACCCGTAAGGCCAGACTCTGATACAAGAAAGTGTCTGTATACTTTTTCCAATTGACTCTGCTGAATGCTTATGTGCTATAAAAAGCGTCAGGAAGAAGTGGATCCTTCCTAAAATTCCAGGAAGAGATCATCACAGCCCTTCTGTATCCAGAAGGTGCCGTGGCCCAAATTCACAATCCAGATGCAGTGAGCTGGCTTCATGAGAGGCATTTTCTAGATGTCTTCCCTTGTACCCCTAACCAAAGAGCACCCCAAAGAATATGTTGTGTCTGTAGAAAACGCGGATATAGGCGTGACACCCTCTTTCTCTGTCTCTCCTGTCCTGGCCAACCTGGTCTCTGCATAGGGGACTGTTTTCATCACTACCACACACTAGTGGAGTATTAGTATAGGGTACAGCATGGCACAGTCTAGGACACACTTTCACACATGGTCTCGAAAGATGTTAGATGGCTATCGCATTTTTAGAGACCCTAGCCTGGAACGTTTAAAGTTTTTTTACAGTTACAAAATAAGTGTAAAAAAAAGTTACAAAAAAAACCCAAAAAATTTTAAAATAAAAAAGCCAAAAATAGTTGTAGTTTTATTGAGTTAATTTTCTGTTCTTACTGTACTGTACTTTATAATATACTGTTATACTGTAATGTTTTATTGTTTCATTGTTAACCATAGTTTTCTTTGCACATATCACTATTCTATTGTTTTACTGTACTGTATGCTATTATAATGTAATGTTTTATTGTTGCTGTGTTTTTCATTGTTAACCATAGTTTTCTTTATAGATACCACCATTCTCCTGTTTTACTGCACTGTATACTATTATATTGTAATGTTTTATTGTCACTGTGTTTTATTGTTAACCATTGTTTGCTTTGCAGGTACGCCCATCAGCTGCAGTGCTGATTTGTTTATTCTGACAGCAACAGTGTTTGCTCTCAGCTTATACGTAAACCAATGATTGCAGCGCTGTAGGAGGTGATTTCACCACCGCAGTTAAAAAATAAGAGCGTACTGTATATGGCAAAGCATAGGGGATGGGGTGGACACAGAGGGTGGATCTCCACTATGCTTTCGGGCTCTTTCACACGGTCCGCCTCCGTAGGCGGATCCGTGCTGCTCAGCGGGGATCGATCCGCTGAGCCCCACTGAGCCGGTGGATGACAGCTCCGTCTCCGCACTGTGTGAGGAGAGGGAGGTGTCACAGCTCCCGCTACTCTCTATGGGGGATCGGATGAGAGCGGACAGCCTGTCCGCTCTCATCCGATCCAATCCGATCTCTGAACGGATGGAAAAATAGGGTTTCCATCCGTCCAGATTTCACGGACAGGATTGGATACGGATGGCAGCGGGTGTCAGCGGAGGTGTCTCCGCTGACATCCGCTGCCCCATAGAGCTGCATGGAGGATCCGATCAGATCCGCCTAAAAAACTGACAGGCGGATCTGATCGGATCGCCCGTGTGAGCCCTTCCTCATCTCCCCATGTATTTTTAACACTTTTCTTGGTAGAGATTTCTTCATCCCCATTGATCGATGTGAATGAAGGAATCTATGTTCTTTTTTTCCCTTCAGCCCATTTGCTGAAGGAAAAAAAAAAAAAAACATTTCATGTATGCCCATCATTAGACGTGGGTGGATGCTGGGAGGTGTAATGGTGGGCATACCACACACTTTCTGGCAGAGATTTCTTCATCCACATTGATGGATGTGAATGGAGGAATCTGTTAGGTTCTCTTGTTTCGTTTAGCCCACAGGCTGCCCACAAGCTGCATGAAAAAAAAAGAACCTTATAATATATGCCCAACAAGGACCAGCAACATACTGGTACATCGCTGGACTTTGAGTGGTCTCAAATGTTGCATTTGCAGGATGCTTTACAAGCAGTGGGAGGGCCTTCACCCTTAAAAATGATGTGCTTCACTGAAAAAAAAGCTTCCAAATAGTCCACAGTTTATATAAAGAAACAAAGAAAAAAGGTGCAAGCGTTGAAGGCTTTTCACCCTTATAAACTATGTGCTTCACCTCCACACAGGTGCTCCACCATTAGCTGAAATTCTCGCTCACCTTCCAGGTAAATTTCTACAGATCAAACGGGCTTTTAGGACAACAATCTCTCTATAGGTATGACGATCATCTGGTCTCATTCACAATGTATGGTTCCTAGATGTATGTGCCGACCTCGGCTGACTGTATCGCCATACACTCCGTCGTACATATATGAAAAAAAATGTCCGCATATAGTGTAGTATGTTCTAACAGTCACATATTACTCAGCCACACCTGAGGTAAATTACTTACATTTTATTAATTTATAAAAAGCATTTAAAAGTGGCAACACGCTGCCTACAAATAAGGTGTTGATAACACTGGGTCCGGAACTGACGTCATCTGGCTCCGCATTCCACACGTAATGGCACTAACCCACGTGGCTTCATCAGGAAGTTGACTTGTCAGACTTGTGTGCCCTGAAGATCCATTGTGTGGACCTATGAGCAGTTGCTAGAATTTTATAGACTGTAAGCTTAAGGGATAAACTCGCCACTGGTTCTTCCTGCTCTGTAAAAAACAAATATTTAGGAGTTGAATCTATTAAACTTGTTCCTGTCAAACTACCTTACTGCCCTGAAATCTGTATATTTTGTGCCATTGGATAAAGTATTGCTTTTGGAAAAGGAACTGTCAGAGTGTTCTTCATAGGTTACCCCTATTCTAGATCTAGAGAGCTAGTACCTACTACAAACAAACAGTAGTAAAGCTAGGGGCAGGGAGGGTCCCTACCTCAAAATTAAAAGTTGGGTCCATCTCCATGTGATGTTTAGACTGGGCTCATCCTCCGCCCTTAGGTTCCCTCCCACTTGTTGACCCTACTTGTTCTTACTTACTCTTTTGCATCTGTCCTAATTACAAATACTGTAGCTGCTGACTTTTGACATAAGGACACTTACCTGTCCAGGGAGCCCACGATGTTGGCACCCAAAGCCGATCTGTCCATTGGTTCTGGGTGCAGGGGCCGGCATCTTTTCTAAAGAAAACGGGAAGTGAAGCTTTGCAGCTTCACAGCCTGTTTCCCACTGTGCATGCGTGAGTCTGAATGGTCCTGCTGTCTTTTGGGGCCTGTGTGTCTCCCAGAAAGCAGTGGGGGGAAGGAGGAGGGGCTGGAAATTGCGTAGAGTGTCGCACAACGATTGTGGCAATCTTACCCGGAAGTGGGGGTGGGTACCTAGTGTTGACAGGTATCCGCTGCCCCCCCCCCCCCCCCCGAAAGGTGCCAAATGTGGCAGCAGAGGGGGGAGGAAGCAAACAAGCAGAGCTTCCCCTTTTGGGTGGAGTTATGGTTTGAATTTACTTATATTTCTTATAAAACAAAAGGCAGAGATAATACAGTATATAGCGGGGTTTTTTTTTTTGAGCTGTGTGCGGTACACATTTAATTTCTATGAAACTGTCACCTAAGAACATTCAGAGAAACAATGTACTGGTACATACAATTCTTTAGCAGTTGATTTTGACAGTCTGCCTGGTTATAATAGGCTTAAAGTGGAACTTTATCCATAACAACTTGCTTCTTGCTGAAGGCTGCCATTTTGCTGAAGCCCAGAGCTCCCAAACAGCAGTAAATCCTATATTGGAGCTAAACCCATTGACTTAAAAAGGAAGTAAACCGGCTTAAAAAAAATGTGAAAAAAAAAAACAAAGGCATAATGAGCTAGTATGCATCGCATACTAGCTCATTATGAAGTACTTACCTAAAAATTAAGCCCCCTCAGTGCCGAACAGGACGGCCGACATGTTAGGCCATCCTGCTTCCTGGATCTCATCCTCCGGCCATCTGATTTGCCGGGGGCGCGATTACATCACTCACGGCACTGGGATCTGAAGGAATGGCTTTGGTGGCAGTTCCTTCAGAGCGCATGCGCCAATGACGTCATCTATATATATATATATATATATATAGTAAAACCTTGGTTTGAGAGTAACTTGGTTTAAGAGCGCTTTGCAAGACAAGCAAAATTTTCAAATAAATTTTGACTTGGTTTACAAGCGATGTCTTGATATACAAGTAGCTTCAAGTCACAGCTGAGTATAAAAGAGACGAGAGGCGCCTCTAAGTGTAGCAATATGGTTACATTTAATGAAGGTACAACATTTAGCAACTCCCATGGTTGATGATTGGAACAGGCACATCTAAGTATGCAGGCATCCAGGCTAAAGCTGTCCACATAGACCATCCTCTGCACCGCCATCTACGTCATCCCTTCCATGTTGCCCCTCGCTTTTAGATCCCTTTACTGCAGGGTGGTCTTCCCGGTCAGGATTACAGACTGGCAGCCGGCGGTGCAGAAGATAGTCCATGTGGACAGCTTTACCCCGGATGCCTGCATACTTAGATGTGCCTGTTTTATTCATCAACCATGTGAGTTGCTAAATGTTGTACCTTCATTAAATGGAACCATATTGCTACACTTAGAGGCGCCTTTCTTCTCTTTGATACTCTGTAGCTCCTACTGGATTATCCCCTTGTGGAAGCGGCTATTTGTGCATGGACATTTTATGGTTATATAACCTATCGCAATGCTATAATCTTTTTATATGGACTATAATCTGAAGGACTTATGAATAAATGGTTGTGGAACAAATCATCTGAGTTTCCATTATTTCTTATGGGGAAATTTGCTTTGATATAAGAGTGCTTTGGATTACAAGCATGCTTCCGGAACGAATTATGCTCGCAATCCAAGGTTTTACTGTATATAATGATTGAGGGTTCTAAGTAATTTTCTAGCAAAAAATACTGATTTTCACTTGTAAACAACAAAGGTCAGAAAAAGACCTGGTCTTAATGTGGTTAAACTGCTGACCAGCTGCTGATTATTGATTTATAGAAATGGCTGCAGACTAAACACAAGGACTATGCAAGGACTATGCAAGCCTAATGAGAGGGGGAGAATGGAGAAGGTATGGAGACACAGAAAGCAGGGCAAAGCAAAGGAAGGGGGAAGCACAGCTTTACACACATTACACCAACAGTTTATTATTTTGCATCAGTGAACCTCTGACTGGATCTATGTGTACACATGAGAGGACATGCACTGTACTCAGTGACTCTGGATTTGAGTGTACATACATAGCAGGGCATGCTCTGTACTCTTTTTTGTGATCTTATTCGAAGCACAGTAATTTTGGAGTATGTTGTAGGTAGAAGTACTGCAAACTGTGTACAGCATTTACCATATTATAGGTTTGGATCCTATTTAGGTATGCTACCCCCCCTTCCTGACCAGGCCATTTTTTTTAATACGGCGCTGGGTTACTTTACCTGACAATGTTGCGGCCATGCGACGCTGTACCTAAAAAAAAAAAATGTATCACCTTCTTTCCCCACAAATAAAGCTTTCTTTTGGTGGTTTTTGATCACCTCTGCGGTTTTATTTTTTGTGATATGAACAAAAAAAAAAAAAAACACAGTTTTTGGGAAAAAAAAAAAAAAACATCGGATAAGAAAAGAAAAATCAAATTTCTTCATCAATTTAGGCCAATAGGTATTCTACATATTTTTTTTTTAAAATCCAAATAAGCATATATTGAATGGTTTGCGCAAACGTTATAGCATCTACAAACAATGGGATATTTTTATGGAATTTTTATTTATTTATTTTTTTACTAGTAAAGGCAGCAACCAGCAACTTATAGCAGGACTGCAATATTGCAGTAGACAAATTCAACACTAAGTGACCCTTTTGACACTTTTTTGGGGACCAAAGATACTAATACATTGATCAATGCTAAAAATAGGCACTGTCACTGTACTAATGACACTGGCAGGAAAGGGGTCAACACCAGGGGCGATCAAAGCATTAAATGTGTGCCTAGGGAGTGTTTACTAACTGTGAGGAAGGTGTTAGCACTGTGGGAAGGCAGAGATCCTTGTTCCTGCTAAGCAGAAAGGCAAGATCACTATCTTCCCTACTGACAGAACAGCGATCTGCCTTGTTTACAAAGGCAGACCGTTGTTCTGCTTCTCTCCCGAACGATCGCCGGGTGTGGGCAGACAGCAAATCCGCCAGACCCGCTGATTGGCTCCCGCTGTGTTCGATCACAGTGGGAGTGGGTTGCCGGGGCCACGCGTGCATGTCTAAGACCCGGAAGTGCAGAATCGTGTACCTGCCCCGCTGTAAATATACATGGGGTGGTCAGCAGGAGGTTAAGCCACACTCAATATTCAGCGCAATTAAGCCATGCCCATCTTTGATAACAAAGTGTGCTGTATATTTTCTTTATCCCAGGGTTTCCTTTGCGCTTAGGTTACAAAGTTGGGAGGTATTATAGAAATACAAACAATAGGTTAAATCATTTTGAAAAATCCAATATAAGCTTAGCTGAAAAATCTTCTTTCATGTTATGAGTGTCCATCACTTTGAACAACTTGCTGGGTTCCCTGTTTGCTTTGTAGCTGCACTTCTTTTAGATTTACCTTTGATATCCAAGGACTATATATCCCATGATTCCTTGCTGCCTGCAAGCAGTGATGGTGTGTTTCCTTACTGACTATGCCTCCTGAAACACCTCCTCTCAGCACATTCGTAATTCAAAGAAAGGAATATATGATTTAAAATTTTGACTGTAGATACACTTTAAATAAAATGAATCTTTACACAGATTTTACACAGGTGCAAGGGTTACTAGACAGCTGTGACAGGAGAAAGAGTGTAATAAATAGCTCTTTGAACAGGTAATATTAAATAGAATAGCAAAGGAAATTACATGAAAGTGGTAGTGAAGTTGACATTTTAAAAATCCACTGACGGGCAGGATTTTTATAACAGAAGGTAGAGGTAGGTAATTACATACTTAGAGGTAGGTAATGTGATCTGAGACACACATGTCCAGCTCAGACCACATTTATGGCCCACTCTGCGTGCCGCAGCAATGTGACTCTGATGCACATGCGTGGGAGTATTGTTCCCTTGGCCTGGCCATTTAAGTGGTCGAAGATACGAAACACGGAAGGAAGACCAGGCATGAATGGAAGCCGCTGAGGACCAGGGACGCTGGTGACAGCGCAATGCTGGACGGCTCTGTTTGTAGGAAAATCTGTCATAATGTACTAGTATGCAGTGCGCTTGTTACCCCCAACACTTCATATTCCTGATATGTGGCTGCTGTACCATGTACTTGTATAAGAAAGTCTCCCGTTCTCTTTGCATTGATTCCTTTGTGTGAAATCCCTGTTCCTGCTGGACTCCTTGCATTTCTATTAAAAAGTGACCACACTAAGCAGGAGAGCACAGCATGGTCAGTCCCCTAGCTATGCTTGGAACTCAGTATGCTCTCCACCAATGATAAGACTTGTCCTACAGACCACCCCCATCCCCCCTCATTGCATAGCCATTCTTTGGGAAGCTCAGTGTACTGCTACTTCTCTTCCCCCAGCTCTTATGCACCTGATAAGAGAGGGAATGTGATCATTCACAAAAAAGGGGGAAAAAGAGTATTTAGAATGTTTTATTTATATCTATACGCAAATTTATTGCCCTTCATTTCTATTTTAAACTTAATAGATTGTTTTACAAGATGATCATTTACAAGCACTTTAAACCTGCAAGGGGGACCATTTATTTTACTTCAATATCTGAATTTACTACTTAACATTCTCCCCATCCTTGCTACTTTGCCAAATCACCTATTAATAAACTAAAAGCAAATGTGGCACCAAAATTAAAAAAAGGGCCATGATACTGTATATACATGGAAATTACATGCCAGTCAGCCTAACATCAATAGTTTGTGAACTATTGGAAGGAATGATAAAGGACCAAATCTAAGAATTGGCTGATGAAAATAGTATCATTAGTAGTATTCAACATAGATTTACTGTATGTAAATGCATTCTTGCCAAACCAACCTTTTAACATTCTATGAGGAGGTCAATTTTAATTTGAATAGAGGAAGGCCTGAGGACGTAGCGTATCTGGATTTCTCTAAGACATTTGATATAGTACCCCAAATATGCTTAATTTACAAATGAAGGTCTTTTGGCATTAAAGCAGTTCCACCCTAATTTGCATCTAAATATGAATTTCCTGCTCATCACTCTGCCATTCCCTTTTGGATAGTGTCTTTTTTTTTTTAAATATAAAGTACCTTTTTTTACCTTTTCTTCTAAAAACGATGCACTCCCATCCAAACCCGGCTGCGGCACAGTACGTAATATCCTCTTCGCAATGGCTCCTGGGATACCAGTGTAAGCAATCCCAGGAGCCAATGGGCATCCTCCGCGACTAGCATTGCGTTACTTCTAAAGCCAAAATGACGCGATGCTAGGCTAGGCTACGGCCGTGAAAAAGTGCCACTGCACTTGCGTTAGATCGGGAGTTGCTTGCTGGAGAGCCAGCAGCAGCGTATCCCGGAAGAGACTCCTAGTGGGCTTCAGATGCCCACACTCAGGATGGACACTTCCTGGAACAGGAGGGTGCAGTGAGTACAAATACTTTTAATAACACAGAAAATGTTGTCAGATGTGGCATATGCCGTTTTCTAATACATAATTGGCGACTATCATGGGGGTGATTTAAAAAAAAAAAAAAAAATGCTGGAACTGACTGGAACTCCACTTTAATGATATTGTATCTGGATAAAACAACTGGTTGCAGAAGCGTGTCCAGAGGGTAGTGATTCCATGGAATTCTTTCTGAATGGTCTAGAGCTGTAAGCAGGGTACCCAGGGCTCTATCCTGGAACCGATATTGTTTAACTTGTTCATAAAGGATATATAGGTTTTTTATTAAACAATATAAAATAATGCACTTGGGAGCTCAGAATATGCATGCAAGTTACACACTAGGGTGAGAATCTGGGGAAACTGAGAATGGAAAAGCGTCTGGGAGTCCTAGTGGATCACAGACTCAGCAATTGCATGCAATGCCAAGCTGCAGCAAACAAGGCTAGGAAACGATTGGCCTGCATTAAAATGGGTATTTACTCAAGAGATAAAACTATAGTTCTACCAGTTTAAAAAACTCTGGTTTGGCCACATCTTTGATATGCTATTCAGTTCTGTTCGCCAATCCTCAGGAAGGATGTGCATGAACTGGAGATGGTCCAGAGAAGAGCAACAAAGCTAATAAGGGGAATGGAGAGCCTCAGTTATGAGGAATGACTACAAACATTAAACTGGAGAAGAAAAGCTCAAGAGGGTATATGATCGTGATATACAAATCTTTAAATGTTGACTCCAGCATTGGGTGAAAATTATTTAATATTAGGTCTCTAAAAAAGGAACGCAATGAAATTGGACGAAAAGCAGTTCAATCTCAAACTGCATAATGGGTTCTTTACTGTTAGAGCAGTTAGGATGTGGAACTCATTTCCATAGTTGGTGGTGTCAGCAGGGAGTGTGAATAAACTAAAAAAAACTTAGAGAGCGTAATGTACAGAAATATGAAAAGCAACCAGTAGTCCATCCTTTATCCATTTCTGTTCTCATTGCTCCTCTATACAGTACATTAGAGATGTATAGAACTGTTCGCCGGCGAACAGTTCCCGGCGAACTTAGCATGTTCGCGTTCGCCGCTGCCGGCGAACATATGCGATGTTCGGTCCGCCCCCCATAAGACATCATTGAGGCAAACTTTGACCCTGAACTTTACAGTCAGCAGACACATTTCCAGCCAATCAGCGTACCTCCCTCCCACACCCTCCCACCTCCTATAAATAAGCAAGGGCAGCATCCATCTTAGATCATTCTGAAGCAGTGTGTGTAGTGAGAATAGGGAGAGAGCTGCTGCTGCTGCTGCTGTTAAGCTAGGGACAGTTAGTCAGTGTTCCTGGTCTTGCAGTGTTCTTGGTCCACTACTGCTGTAATATCAGCACCCCAAAAAGCCCTTCTAAGGGCTGGTATTTGTGGTTTTTTTTTTTTTTATATATATATATATATATATATACCTAGCGTCCCCAAAAGCCCTTTTAAGGGCTGGTAATTGAGTTGTTTCTTCATATATATATATATCTATATCTATCTAGTGTCCCCAAAAGCCCTTTTAAGGGCTGGTAATTGAGGATTTTTTTATTTTTATATATATACATATATATATATATATAGTGTCCCCAAAAGCCCTTTCAAGGGCTGGTAAGGTAATAGATTTTTTTCTTTATATATATATATATATATCTATTGTACACTGCAGTTGCCTGCCCGCTGTGTGTGAGAGGCCACAGACCTACCACAGACTGTACTGTGTGCACACCACACTCATTTCGGGTGGCACAGGCACAGTACCTGGCATTTTAAAAAATATTTTTTTTTTCTCTGTCATAATTGCAGTGAGTGCTGTGTCAGGTCCACAGAGTGCACTGTACCCACTGCAGTGCACTGCCCACCACTGATATATATACGTTGGCACAGCATCTTGTTGCAATAAATTGAAAAAAAAAATATTTTTTATTATTGCAGTTGCCTGGGCTGCCAGTGACTGTCAGGTCCACAGAGTGTACTGTGCCCACTGCAGTGCCACTGTGTGCCCACCCACCACTGATATATAAGGTGGCACAGCAGCTTGCAAAGTAAAAAAAAAATATATATTTTTTTAAATTGCAGTTGCCTGGGTGCCAGTGACTGCTGTCAGGTCAACAGAGAGTGTACTGTGCCACTGCCCACCCACCACTGATATATAAGGTGGCACAGCAGCTTGCAAAGTAAAAAAAATATATATATTTTTTTAAATTGCAGTTGCCTGGGTGCCAGTGACTGCTGTCAGGTCCACAGAGAGTGTACTGTGCCACTGCCCACCCACCCACCACTGATATATAAGGTGGCACAGCAGCTTGCAAAGTAAAAAATATATATATATTTTTTTAAATTGCAGTTGCCTGGGTGCCAGTGACTGCTGTCAGGTCCACAGAGAGTGTACTGTGCCACTGCCCACCCACCACTGATATATAAGGTGGCACAGCAGCTTGCAAAGTAAAAAAATATATATATTTTTTTTAAATTGCAGTTGTCTGGGTGCCAGTGACTGCTGTCAGGTCCACAGAGAGTGTACTGTGCCACTGCCCACCCACCACTGATATATAAGGTGGCACAGCAGCTTGCAAAGTAAAAAAAAATATATATATTTTTTAAATTGCAGTTGCCTGGGTGCCAGTGACTGCTGTCAGGTCCACAGAGAGTGTACTGTGCCACTGCCCACCCACCACTGATATATAAGGTGGCACAGCAGCTTGCACTCATAGTACAACAGTAACAACACATTAAAAAAAAAATGACAGGCAGAGGCAGGCCACCCCGCAAGGGCCGTCGTGGTCGTGGTGCTGTGATTTCCTTAGGCTCTAGAATAATGCCCAGTGTTCAGAGGCCACCACAGCCCCTGAACTCAAAAAATTCTGAGGCCATAGTTGACTGGCTTACACAGGACACCCAATCGTCTACAGCTTCCGCTCGGAACCTTAATGCACCATCCTCCTCCAGCTCAGCTTCGGGCACCTCTCAATTTACCACTCGCCAGCCCGCCGGCACCACCACCAACACTAGCACCACAGCTGCTTCACTTGATCCGTCAGAGGAGTTATTTTCACATCAGTTTGAAGAAATAAGTGATGCGCAACTATTAGTGCCAGAGGATGTAGATAACGGGGATATGTCTCAGTCAGGCAGCATTATACACATGGACGTACATTGTGATGATGATGATGTTGTACCTGCTGCTGCTGCCTTTGCTGAGTTGTCAAGTGAAGCGGCTGATGATGACGATGTGTCTGTGGATGTCACCTGGGTGCCTGCTCGAAGAGCAGAAGAAGAGGGGGAAAGTTCAGATGGGGAGACAGAGAGGAGGAGGAGACGAGTTGGAAGCAGGGGGAGGAGGTCATCGCAAGGAGCTAGTGGCGCAGTCAGACAGCATGTAGATTCGGCACCCGGGGTCAGCCAGACAGCACGCCAATCAACGCAAGCTGTTGCCACCACCAGAATGCCGTCCTTGCAAAGCTCAGCAGTGTGGCATTTTTTTTGTGTGTCTGCCTCTGATATCAGCGATGCCATTTGTAACCTGTGCCAAAAGAAACTGAGTCGTGGGAAGTCCAACACCCACCTAGGTACAACTGCTTTGCGAAGGCACATGATCTCACATCACAAACGCCTATGGGATCAACACATGAGTAAAAGCAGCACACAAACTGAAAGCCACCATCCTCCTCCTGGTCCAGCATCTTCAGCCACGTCAACCACTGCTGTCCTCCATGCCCCCTATCAACAACCCGCCCCTCCGCCTCTCACCTTCAGCAGTTCCTGCTCGTCACCTGCCCACAGTCAGGTGTCTGTGAAGGAAATGTTTGAGCGCAAAAAGCCAATCTCGCAGAGTCACCCCCTTGCCCGGCGTCTGACAGCTGGCTTGTCGGAACTCTTAGCCCGCCAGCTTTTACCATACAAGCTGGTGGAGTCTGAGGCCTTCAAAAAATTTGTCGCTATTGGGACACCGCAGTGGAAGGTACCCGGCCGAAATTATTTTTCACAAAAGGCAATCCCCAACCTGTACTCTATTGTGGAAAAAGAAATCATGTCACGTCTGGCACACAGTGTTGGGGCAAGGGTCCATCTGACCACTGATAGCTGGTCTGCAAAGCACGGTCAGGGCAGGTATATAACGTACACTGCGCATTGGGTAAACCTGCTGGCGGCTGCCAAGCATGGAATGCGTGGCTCTGCTGCAGAGGAGTTGGTGACACCGCCACGACTTGCAGGCAGGCCTGCTGCCACCTCCTCTACTCCTCCTACTCCATCCTCTATGCTAACCTCCTCGGCTGAGTCCTCTTCTGCTGTTGCGTCTTGCTCCACACCAACTGCACCCCCCCAGCTCCCCAGGGGCTATTCCACATGCCGGATACGACAGTGTCACGCTGTCTTGGGGTTGACTTGCCTGAAAGCAGAGAGTCACACCGGACCAGCACTACTGTCCGCCCTGAATGCACAGGTGGATCAGTGGCTGACCCCGCACCAACTGGAGATCGGCAAAGTGGTGTGTGACAACGGGAGCAATTTGTTGGCGGCATTGAATTTGGGCAAGTTGACACATGTGCCGTGCATGGCACATGTGTTGAATCTGATTGTGCAACGTTTTGTGCAGAAGTACCCAGGCTTACAGGACGTCCTCAAGCAGGCCAGGAAGGTGTGTGGCCATTTCAGGCGTTCCTACACGGCCATGGCGCACTTTGCAGATATTCAGCGGCGAAACAACATGCCAGTGAGGCGCTTGATTTGCGACAGCCCGACACGTTGGAATTCAACACTGCTAATGTTCGACCGCCTGCTCCAACAAGAAAAAGCGGTCAACGAGTATTTGTATGACCGGGGTGCTAGGACAGCCTCTGCGGAGCTGGGTATTTTTTTGCCACGCTACTGGACGCTCATGCGCAATGCCTGTAGGCTCATGCGTCCTTTTGAGGAGGTGACAAACCTAGTGAGTCGCACTGAAGGCACCATCAGCGACATCATCCCATATGTTTTTTTCCTGGAGCGTGCCCTGCGAAGAGTGCTGGATCAGGCCGTAGATGAGCGTGAAGAGGAAGAGGAAGAGTTGTGGTCACCATCACCACCACCAGAAACAGCCTTACCATCGATTGCTGGACCTGCGGCAACACTGGAAGAGGAGTGTGAGGAAGAGGAGTCAGAGGAGGAATGTGGCTTTGAGGAGGAGGAACACCAACCACAGCAGGCATCCCAGGGTGCTCGTTGTCACCTATCTGGTACCCGTGGTGTTGTACGTGGCTGGGGGGAAGAACACACCTTCAATGACATCAGTGAGGACGAGGAATTGGACATGAGTAGCTCGGCATCCAACCTTGTCCAAATGGGGTCTTTCATGCTGTCATGCCTGTTGAGAGACCCTCGTATAAAAAGGCTGAAGGAGAACGACCTGTACTGGGTGGCCACGCTACTAGACCCCCGGTATAAGCAGAAAGTCTGTGACATGTTACCCAATTACCGGCAGTCGCAAAGGATGCAGCAGCTACAAAATAAGTTAAAAACTATGCTCTACACAGCGTATAAGGGTGATGTCACAGCACAACGGGAATCCAACAGGGGAAGAGGTGAAAGTAATCCTCCTCCTACCACCACAACCACGCCGGCAAGGACAGGACGCTTTACAGACGTCTTGTTGATGGAGGACATGCGGAGCTTTTTTAGTCCTATGCATCGCCACAGCCCTTCGGGGTCCACCCTCAGAGAACGACTCGACCGACAGGTAGCAGACTACCTTGCCTTAACTGCAGATATCGACACTCTGAGGAGCGATGAACCCCTTGACTACTGGGTGTGCAGGCTTGACCTGTGGCCTGAGCTATCCCAGTTTGCCATTGAACTTCTGGCCTGCCCCGCTTCAAGTGTGCTGTCAGAAAGGACCTTCAGCGCAGCAGGAGGTATTGTCACTGAGAAGAGAAGTCGCCTAGGTCAAAAAAGTCTTGATTACCTCACGTTTATTAAGATGAATGAGGCATGGATCCCGAAGGGACTGACAGTGGGGGATGCATTTGACTAAAAAAGGCCTGGTGATGACTGAGATGCCTTGGCCTAAAAATGGTCCACACGCTGCTGTATATAATCATTCTCTGCATGCCGGATGACTTACGTGACGTCTCCGCCACCAACTACGGTTCAAGCAGCAATGTTTTAGTGCACTTTCTGCCTTAAAACCTCAATTTTTCAGGCCGCTGCTACAGCAGCGGCTGCAACAATACCTACTTTTTCATGCATGTGTACATGCCTAATTTTTCTGGCCTCTGGTGCTACACTGTGGCTGCAAAAAAACAAAAAACAAAAAAAAAGGCACATACATGTGTCAATTCCCCTTCGTGATCGTTACCTTGTCGTGGTGAAGGGGCTTGCGTATCACAATGAAGCGATCACCTCTAGGATTGTGTTGGCACACCCCAGATGATAAGGTCGTTGCTTCATTGTGTACAGACCAAAAGCGATCCGCAGGATAATTTTTCATAAAAAAAAACATTCATTTTCTTTCATTCTTTCTGCGGAGCTGGGTATTTTTTGGCCGCGTTACTGAATGCTCATGAACAATGGCTGTAGGCTCATGCGTCCTTTTGCGGAGATGACAACCCTGGTGGTCAGTCGAACCCAAGGCAACATCATCGACCTCATCCCATATGCGTTTTTTCTGGAGCGTGCCCTGCGAAGAGTACTGGATCAGGCTGTAGATGAGCATGAAGAGGAAGAGTTGTGGTCCTCATCACCACCAGAAGCAGCCTTGTCGTTGTCAATTGCTGGACCTGTGGCAACGCAGAGAGAGGAGTCTGAAGAAGAGAAGTCAGAGGAGGAAGGTGGCTTTGAGGAGGTGGAATACCAGCCACAGCAGGCGTCCCAGGGGGCTTGTTCTCACCTTTCGGGGACCCTTGGTGTTGTATGTGGCTGGGTGGAGGAAGAGACCTTCAATGATGTCAGTGAGGACAAGGAACGGGACATGGCTAGCTTGGTATCCAACCTTGTGCAAATTGGGAGTTTGCGGTTGTGCAAATGGACTGACTGACTGTTAAACGGGGAGTTTGGTCTGTCAGAGTTTGGTCTGTCACTGTGAAGCGGGCAACGGGCGTAACCCTTACACTACTTGACCGATAAAACATCATACCTGATCGTATTCACACACTGGATGTTTTAGTGCTGGTTTACACTGCCGCTACCACTAAAGTAGTGTCGCTTCCAGTGCGACTTTGGCGCGACTTAGCGCGACTTTGGCGCGACCTCATCGCGAGGTGACTTTTTATTTGGCCAATCACAATATCATGTTTTGTTACCGTCACCTAATTTCCTTTTCCTGTTTTTTGTTTTACATATTTCCCCATGTGTGCAGTGTTGTCTGTGTCATAGCTCAACTGATAGGCATGTTTGCCTTGGCATATCATATTTCAGCTTGCCAGAAAGAAAAAAAGACAGCTGGAAAGACACTGCATTAGTTTTCTACTAAAAATCATAAGAAAAATGCTGTTTTTTTTTGGGTTGTGGACATACTACAGAGCTGAAACTTGACAGGTACACTTTTTAGACCCCCCAGACACTAAATACAAAAAATGACATGCCTGCCTAAAAAAATGCCCGATAAATGCCTGCAAGAGAAAAAGACAGCCGCAGAGAAGCTGTATTCCTGAAAATATAAGAAAAATGCTGTTTTTTAGGGGTTCTGGACATGCTACAGATCTGAAACTTGACAGGTACACTTTTGTGACCCCCCAGACACTAAATACAAAAAATGACATGCCTGCCTAAAAAAATGCCCGATAAATGCCTGCAAGAGAAAAAGCCAGCCGCAGAGAAGCCGTATTCCTGAAAATATAAGAAAAATGCTGTTTTTTAGGGGTTCTGGACATGCTACAGAGCTGAAACTTGACAGGTACACTTTTGTGACCCCCCAGACACTAAATACAAAAAATGACATGCCTGCCTAAAAAAATGCCAGATAAATGCCTGCAAGAGAAAAAGACAGCCGCAGAGAAGCCGTATTCCTGAAAATATAAGAAAAATGCTGTTTTTTAGGGGTTCTGGACATGCTACAGATCTGAAACTTGACAGGTACACTTTTGTGACCCCCCAGACACTAAATACAAAAAATGACATGCCTGCCTAAAAAAATGCCCGATAAATGCCTGCAAGAGAAAAAGACAGCCGCAGAGAAGCCGTATTCCTGAAAATATAAGAAAAATGCTGTTTTTTAGGGGTTCTGGACATGCTACAGAGCTGAAACGTGACAGGTACACTTTTGTGACCCCCCAGACACTAAATACAAAAAATGACATGCCTGCCTAAAAAAATGCCCGATAAATGCCTGCAAGAGAAAAAGACAGCCGCAGAGAAGCCGTATTCCTGAAAATATAAGAAAAATGCTGTTTTTTAGGGGTTCTGGACATGCTACAGATCTGAAACTTGACAGGTACACTTTTGTGACCCCCCAGACACTAAATACAAAAAATGACATGCCTGCCTAAAAAAATGCCCGATAAATGCCTGCAAGAGAAAAAGCCAGCCGCAGAGAAGCCGTATTCCTGAAAATATAAGAAAAATGCTTTTTTTTAGGGGTTCTGGACATGCTACAGAGCTGAAACTTGACAGGTACACTTTTGTGACCCCCCAGACACTAAATACAAAAAATGACATGCCTGCCTAAAAAAATGCCCGATAAATGCCTGCAAGAGAAAAAGCCAGCCGCAGAGAAGCCGTATTCCTGAAAATATAAGAAAAATGCTGTTTTTTAGGGGTTCTGGACATGCTACAGAGCTGAAACTTGACAGGTACACTTTTTAGACCCCCCAGACACTAAATACAAAAAATGACATGCCTGCCTAAAAAAATGCCCGATAAATGCCTGCAAGAGAAAAAGCCAGCCGCAGAGAAGCCGTATTCCTGAAAATATAAGAAAAATGCTGTTTTTTAGGGGTTCTGGACATGCTACAGAGCTGAAACTTGACAGGTACACTTTTGTGACCCCCCAGACACTAAATACAAAAAATGACATGCCTGCCTAAAAAAATGCCCGATAAATGCCTGCAAGAGAAAAAGCCAGCCGCAGAGAAGCCGTATTCCTGAAAATATAAGAAAAATGCTGTTTTTTAGGGGTTCTGGACATGCTACAGAGCTGAAACTTGACAGGTACACTTTTGTGACCCCCCAGACACTAAATACAAAAAATGACATGCCTGCCTATAAAAATGCCCGATAAATGCCTGCAAGAGAAAAAGCCAGCCGCAGAGAAGCCGTATTCCTGAAAATATAAGAAAAATGCTGTTTTTTAGGGGTTCTGGACATGCTACAGAGCTGAAACTTGACAGGTACACTTTTGTGACCCCCCAGACACTAAATACAAAAAATGACATGCCTGCCTAAAAAAATGCCCGATAAATGCCTGCAAGAGAAAAAGCCAGCCGCAGAGAAGCCGTATTCCTGAAAATATAAGAAAAATGCTGTTTTTTAGGGGTTCTGGACATGCTACAGAGCTGAAACTTGACAGGTACACTTTTGTGACCCCCCAGACACTAAATACAAAAAATGACATGCCTGCCTAAAAAAATGCCCGATAAATGCCTGCAAGAGAAAAAGCCAGCCGCAGAGAAGCCATATTCCTGAAAATATAAGAAAAATGCTGTTTTTTAGGGGTTCTGGACATGCTACAGAGCTGAAACTTCACAGGTACACTTTTTAGACCCCCCAGATGCTAAATCCAAAGAAATTTTTTATTTTTATTTTTTTTTAATTTTTCCAATAATTGGCTCTCTATCAAAAAATTATAATTTTTAAGAACTTTTTTTTGCGTGATCCCTCTCCGGCATGCCACAGTCCAGGTGTTAGTCCCCTTGAAACAACTTTTCCATCACTATTGTGGCCAGAAAGAGTCCCTGTGTGTTTTAAAATTCGCCTGCCTATTGAAGTCTATGGCGGTTCGCCCGGTTCGCGAACATTTGCCGATGTTCGCGTTCGCCGTTCGCGAACCGCGAATTTTAGGTTCGCGACATCACTACAGTACATCCCTCCCACCCCTACCAACTAAACATTTACATATTTAAACTACTAGTAACATAGCTAAGTTTAATTCTAATAATATTTACTTGTAGCCACAGAGTTAAGAATCTCTGTGAGGTTCCAGTCCTTCTCCCCGCTATTTCCTGTTTGTCTTACAAAGTTCCTGATTCCTTCATTTTGTTTCAGTTTTTGAAGTTAAAGCTTATATGAAGTTAAAAGCCAAGGATAACACAAAAGGAGCACTTCTTTATTGTTTGTTGCTTTTACATTTTGTTTGAGGTTTGTACTGAGAAGTTATTTTTCTTCTTCTAGAAACAGAATTCTCTATATTTCTTTTCACAAATAATAAATCATGCAATATTATACGATTTTGTATCCGTATTTTCTGTAATAGGACTTATAAACTAGCATACCATGATTGCTCAATGAGCCAGCAGACTCAAATATCCAGTTATACTTACATCAAAGCTGTGATACCCATCAGTATCCTAAAACAGCTGAAACACTAGTGGCTACTGTAGTTGCCAAATGCTTGCTAGTTCCATGTCAAGGTGGTTATGATTTTGTTTTTGATGGGGGGAAAAGGGTTTATAACCAGGGCTGGTTCACACAACAATTTCTTTGTTCAGGATGTGTTAGTGCATGGCCGTTTACACTAATTTTTTTATGCATTCCTGTGTGTTTATGATAATATATTCCAGTTCCTTTTTCTCCCCTCTTTTTTTCTTCATTTCAATTAAAGACATGTGCGTTTTGGTGCGTTTACATGTATTCTGGTGCATTTTCAATGTGTTTTGCTGTGTTTCAGATGTGTTCTATACTGCAAAAATGCAGCATGTTCTACTTTTGTTGACTGCACTGAAATGCACTGCACTTTTGTGAACTAAGGCCATTAGAATACATGAAAAACATTTTGTATGCATTTTTTATAACAATTATATGGCACAAAGGGTACAAAAAGGGTTTATAGGAGCAAAGTCTATGCCTAATGTCTGCATGATGCCCACTGTGCTCTGGTCTCCTGTCTCCTCACTGTAGCCCTGCTGTACCTGCTACCCCCTGGTAGATATTCCCAGGGGCCACAAGCTGGTGCCAACTGCAGCAAAAAGTTCCAGGGACCTCTAGGGTTTGCAGCCCATCTGCATCATCAGGAGCTCTAGTGAAGACCAGCTAGTACATGGGTACTGCACCCTGAAAGAACCTATCAGAGGGTATCATATCTAAAGTCATAGCCAAAATGTTGGCTGCTCCCTAAATAAGCAATAGCTCTAGCCTAATCCACTCCCAAGGAGTGCTAAGTTCATTAACAGGCCAACCTTTGCCTCTGTTGCTGGTCCTCATGCGACTTTCATCTTAGTTGTCCAGTAAGAAAATCATAGTAAGTTCTCAGTATACCTTGACCCTGCTGATTTCTGCTATCTACGGTCCTTCCCATCTGCATGGCTGATGTTTCTGCCCATGAAACATACCCTCTCTCACAGGCCCACAACCCCATCATCAACTTGACCTTGGGTGAGGTCACCTTCCTTGCTGAGTACTGTTGCCAGAAAGTCTCCTTTGCATTGACATTGAGAAGACGTACATTCCCAAGGTTTACCATGATGTCTTCAATAAAAAAATGGGTCAACACTCTTCCTCCACATTGCATTTACGATTGCCCGCTCAACCTCCTTCCTGGTGCAGAGATCGCATTTAGTTAGATTTACCCCCTGGTCAAAACTGAACAAGTAACTTTCTAGTAGTCAATACTAAAATGTCTGATTGTATTGTTTTATTGCAGATGTGGGAACACATTTGGTGATTGCAGCAGCTGCACTCTGTAATTTCCTAATTTCTATCAATAGGTGGCAGCGTGTTGCTACCACATTTATAAACTTTCTAGTAGGACATTGAGGAGAACCTATAAAATAGGGTTAATCCTGCCATCTATACAAACAAAGGGGCAACCACCTCAATCTATAACTGGCCTTTGCACCAAGGTGCACATGGAGGAGCAATGCACAACACAGACAAACAAAAGATTTCCCAGCACACTCACCGATCAGCCTGCAAAACAGTGTACATTAAAAACAGAGGGATTTGTTTGCACACATTTGCAAATATATGCGTAAGACACAGTGCTCACGCAAAGGGACCTCTGTGTGTACTTTGGTCCTAACTCTACATTTCCAGAGCCTCCATAGTTGGAGCACGTATAAGAACAGATAAATTAAGCGCAGGTATGCATGGAGGGAGCCCAAGGCACATGGATGCACATGATGCCCAGCAAGAGCACAATGGCAGTGAAGGCATCTAGTGCACCCCTGCACTCAATTTGTCCCACTGTACAAAAAAAGTGGCAACCACCCCAATCTATAACTGGCCTTTGCAGCAAGGTGCACATGGAAGGGCAATGCACATTACAGATAAACAAGATTTCCCAGCACACTTACTGATCAGCCTGCAGAACAATTAAATTGGTCCTGTCTAACATCCTGCCATCTACTTTTCGGTCTGAAGCAGATATCATCTTCATTGAGAGAAAGGATGGCACCCTGCATCAATGTATAGTTTTTTGTGCCTTTAACTATGACACTAACAAAAATCGTTACCCGCTACTATTGTTTCCTGAACAATTCCAGAATCTTCAATGTGCAGTCTGAATATTTTCACTAAATTACATTTACCTGGGCCTTGCAATTTAATCAGGATTTGAGAGGGAGATGGAAGACTCGGTTTTGTACCTTATTCAGGCATTTACTTTTTTTTTTTTACTTTATTGATATATTTATGGTCATCTACTTGGATGAAACCTTCATTTTCTCTTCATCTTTGGAGGAACATTGGAACCATATACAGAAAGTCTTATGCTGCCTCAGTACTTATCACCTCTATTCTAAACGTATGAATTAGAAAGAATTGCCATTCAATGCTTTGCACTAATCATCTCCCATAAAATGATTTACATGGATCCAAAAAAGGTCTTGTGGGTTTTGGATTGGCCAGCTCCTGTTGACAGGATTGCAAATCCATTCAGGGTTGCTCTTCCTTCAAAACCCCACCAACCCAGCTCCCCACCCTGCACATTCCTTTATCCTGGTCAGCTGAAGCAAGTCAACCTTTGATAAACTAAAGTTTCTGTTCACCAATGCCCAAACCTTAAAACATATGGACCCTGTTTTTACTTTTATTCTGAAGGTTGATGCTACAGAGATATGTGGTGGAATCATTTTGTTCCAACATTCTGGCCCTGAGGCCAGTTACCGGCTCTCTTCTCCTCACGCGCTGTCAGCGTGACTGCTGATTACCAGCAAATCCTGGTAACAGTGTGATCAGCTGTGATTGGACACAGCTGGTCACATGGTAAAGAGCCATTGTGATTGGCTCTTTACCCTGATCTAAGATCAGCTGTGTTTGAAGGACACAGCGATCACAAAGCGCTCCCTGTGCCACAGGGGTAAGTGCGATCATGAAAGGACATCAATAGACGCCCTCCCAGGAATGTGCGACCACGCTGTAGCCTTCGTTTGGCTATAGCGCGGTCATTAAGAGGTTAAATTAGCTCTTGAATAGTGACGATATTTGAGGAAGCTGCTTATCTATTCCTTATCTTAAGTGATCACAAGAGCCATCCAGCACCCAGTGCGAAGATAGCAAACTGTGTCCCGCCACCCCCAACCCCATCCGGGAGGAGGGAGCGGGGCTAATACTGATGCGTGGAGGGAATGGTGTGTAATGTTTGTGGTATGCGTTGAAATTGTATCAATTGTTGTGGTACACTGCAGCAAACTGAAGAGTTTAAAGCTGAACCACACATATGGGGTTAACAGTGGTGGAGAAAAAAAAAAGTCCCTGTGTCGGTGGTGTCATTGAAAGAAAAAAATGTCCTTGTATTGGCAGTGTAGCTAAAAGGAAAACATGTTCCAGTGTCAGCAGTGTTGCTAAGGGAAAAAATGGAACTGCATCACTAGTGTCAGTTTGAGGTGGTGAGGTGATATAATGCCTTCTCTACGTCTTTCAAACAACCTCTGAAAAGCAATCCAATGTGAATCACTCTTCAGAGAGCCATTGCAATTGTAAACTAGGCCTCAAGCTCTGATTCAGCAATGGATCTGTTCATGGATCCCCTGCTAATTGAAGTGGGATAGGATTCCTAAGGCCCCCTTCACACAGGGGAGTCCGTCGGCGGACTCTGTTTTTCTCAGCGGGGGATCAATCCGCCGATCCCCCGCTGAGCAGGTGGATGTCAGATCTGTCCCTGCGATGTGGGCGGAGACAGAGCTGTCAGGTCCCGCTGTTCTCTATAGGGGAATCGGATGAGAACGGACCGTCTGTCCGTTCTCATCCGATCCCATCCGATCCGATCAGCTGGACGGATGGAAAATAGGGTTTCCATCCATCCAGATTTGACGGATCGGATGTCACGGACATGTCTCCGCTGACATCCGATGCCCCATAGAGATGCATTGGGCATCCGCTCAGATGCGCAAAAAGAACGGACAGGCGGATCTGAACGGTCCGCTAGTGTGAAAGGGGCCTTAGGCTCCTTCACACATGCAGCTGGGGGGCATTCAAACTGGGGGATTGGGCCACTGTTTTACCATACCCGACTGCCTAAACACAAAACATATACAGTAGCTTCCACCAGCTGCTCACATGAATTCATGCTTAACCAAAAAAAACTTTCTCAACTAATTAAGGTATAGAAAAGGACAACAGGGCACACCAATTAAGTGTAATAAATAAGGATTCTTTTTATTAGACAAATGGCAAATCACATAGCCAACGCCCCCTTGCTGCCGTTCCTCCCAAGTATGTTTGCACTGTGTGTGCGTTCCAAGGTAGTTACTGAACTTCATCTGGGCTTCTCAGCATTCCACACAGAAGAGCACACCTAAAGGCTGATCTGCAAGATGTCAGCTATTTACATGAGATGAGTGATTCTTTTAATACACAGTGATTTGCCATTTGTCTTCTATCTCAGTGCGGAGCAGCCACCAATGTAGTTGGATCATCCTATACCTTCAAGCACTTTTATTGGGTCATTTGTGTATTGTTTATTTTTAAGGGCCATCAATACCATTACAGACATCCCAACCTGCAAAAACTCATTTCAGGGAGGTGGCAAAGTCATTTCAGGGAGGTGAGCCCCCCCCCACACGCCACGCCCCCCCCCCCCCCACGCACTCCTGCACTGCACCCCCCCACTTTCCAATTTAACACTACCAGAGAATAATGAAATGAAATGTAATCAGTATACCTGGTCACTGGTGCTGGTCACTGATGCTGGTACTGTTCACTGGTGCTGGTACTGTACTGGTCTGGTAACTGGTGCGGGTACTGGTCACTGGTGCTGGTACTGGACACTGGTGCTGGACACTGATGCTGGTACTGGTCACTGGTGCTGGTACCGGTCACTGGTGCTGGAACCGGTCACTGGTGCTGGTACCGGTCACTGGTGCTGGTACTGGTCACTGGTACTCGTACTGGCCTGGTCACTGGTGCTGGTACCGGTCACTGGTGCTGGTACTGGTCACTGGTGCTCGTACTGGCCTGGTCATTGGTGCTGGTACTGGTCACTGGTGCTCGTATTGGCCTGGTCACTGGTGCTGGTACTGGTCTCTGGTACTGGCCTGGTCACTGGTGCTGGTATTGGCCTGGTCACTGGTGCTGGTCACTGGTGCTGGTACTGGCCTGGTCACTGGTGCTGGTCACTGGTGCTGGTACTGGCCTGGTCACTGGTGCTGTTACTGGCCTGGTCACTGGTGCTGGTACTGGCCTGGTCACTGGTGCTGGTCACTGGTGCTGGCCTGGTCACTGGTACTGGCCTGGTCACTGGTGCTGGTACTGGCCTGGTCACTGGTGCTGGTACTGGCCTGGTCACTGGTGCTGGTACTGGCCTGGTCACTGGTGCTGGTACTGGCCTGGTCACTGGTACTGGTGCTGGCCTGGTCTCTGGTGCTGGTGCTGGTCACTGGTGCTGGTACTGGCCTGGTCACTGGTGCTGGTACTGGCCTGGTCACTGGTGCTGGTATTGGCCTGGTCACTGGTGCTGGTACTGGTCACTGGTGCTGGCCTAGTCACTGGTGCTGGTACTGGTGCTGGTCACTGGTGCTGGTACTGGCCTGGTCACTGGTGCTGGTACTGGCCTGGTCACTGGTGCTGGTACTGGCGCTGGTCACAGGTGCTGGTCATTTGCTGGTACTGGTCTCAGGTGCTGGCTCTGGTGCTGCTCTCAGGTTAGGTCACTGTGTCTGTCACAGAGTGGGGTGTCACGATGATTGGTCCAAAATGCCTCCTGGAGTAGAAGATGTGGCTGTAGTAGAGAGCAAAGCCTCTGCTTGCTCTCTGCAGCTCCTCCCACAGGCGGAGTGCATGACTCATATCACTCCGCCTGTGAGTCGGCACTACTTCGGCTCCGACATGATTTCTCTGTGCAGGCTTGCTGACAGCTGACACACTCTTCTGCCTGCATCGATGAGTCATCAGACTCACTGTGACTCACACACAGAGCCGGGATATTGCCCTGAGCTTGCGGATGTCCGTGAGCTCAGGGCGGAAAGCGGGAGTCTCCCGCGACTTGCGGGAGACTTGAGATGTCTGCCATTATTTTACATCCTTTTTATACCTGTATGTGGTATTGAGTATTATATTGATCACCTGGTTCAACTTGGCCTGCTTTGCACCAATTACTTTATTATTATTATTGTTACCTAATTAAGGGATGACTACCTCATGGGACATTTAGGGGGGCACCAGTGGACTAACTAAGGGGCACTTAGAAGATTAGGTACAGGAATGTGTAGTAAAGATAACTTGTTTACCCATTCATTTGTTATGTTTTAACAATTTCAGTAAAGAACATTTATTGTTAAATGATTCAGGTGAAATTCCTTCATAGGGTGTACTACACTCCTGAGAGGTTGCATCGTATATATACTGACAGGGCTGATACTTGCCATCGTTGTCACTCCCACCCGGGGTCTTACCTTCATATGTTCTGGGACTGCCCGGTGATAGCTGGTTACTGGGCGGCAGTTTTTGGGGCTATCAATGCCAAACTGGGGCTCTCGCTGCAGGTTTCCCCGGAATTGGCATTGCTGGGTATCCATGAGGATGATCAGCGCTCGCATCATTCCAAGCTGCTGATCTCCTACCTTTTATACTATGCAAAAAAGGGCATACTTCTTAAGTGGGCTGCTTCATCTCCCCCGGATGTGGCTTCTTGGCTTAAATTGGTGGATGCGGATCTGCCTATGTACAAACTTACCTACACGAACAGGGGTTGCCCTTGGAAGTATGATAATGTCTGGGCACCTTGGACTGCTAATTGATTCCAAGCCTTGTGTCCCCTTCCCTTTCCTCCTCCCCTCCCCTCCCCTCCCCTCCCCTCTCCTCTCCTCTCCTCCCCCTCTCCCTTTTTCTTTTTCCTGGCTTGTTATGGTTTTGATTTTGCTGCTGGGTATTTTTTCTGTCAATTGTGTCTGACCTCCAGCCTGTCAGATTGGTTGATTTGTATTAATGTTTGCTGTGTTGTAATGATCTTGACTTCTGTCTTGTGATGACCGTTAGTGTTTACTTCCTACCCTGTACTTATGTTTTTTTCAATAAAGCACTCCTTGTTGTAAAAAAAAAAAGAACATTTATTATTATTCAACTCGGCCTGGTCTGAAGTTACATGAGGACAATCATAAAGGGGTGAAATGCATGTGTGTGTTGAAGTGCTGTCTTAATGCATGGCAGCCTCAGACTGCCTTTGGGGACACTAGCGAGTTTATCCCTGGGACCCCACATTGCTGCCAAAAGCCCCGCCCACATGCCTGTTGGCCCAGATTTGTGATATCTCATTTCCTATTTGGCCCCTCCTCGATTTAACCTTTTTGAGTCCAATAACATGATGCTGCATGAGGGCAAGATGCTAATACCTAAGAATATACAGACTGATTTTTTTAGGGCCTGCTGTGATTTACCCTTGGCAGGACACTTCAGCATTGTTACTGCAAACCTTCTAGTAGCAAGTTTAGCTAGAGATTGCCGAGCATTTGTTTCATCCTACACTACTTGTGCTTGTGCCAGGAGTAGCCATTCTAATCTGTGGGGTTTTCTCCACCCTTTGCTTGTCCCTATATGCCCCCTGCAGCTTAATGGTGATTAAATTCAACATGGAATTGCACCATTTGAAGGGTATAATTCAATTTCGGTGATTATGAATCATCTCACTGTCACACTCAACTGTTCCTCGTTCCAATGCTGGGTCTTTCCCTTTGTGTGCAGCCACCTTCTTCCTGCTTCTGCCAGTGCCACAGCCAATCACAGAGGAAGCTGTCTTAACGGGGAAGTGTGCAGCTTGCTCAGTGCTTGAACAATGCTATCAGATGGATCCCCTGTGTTCACAAGTGACATCTTAGTGTTGTCTCTGTGACCTCCAGTGTTTTCAGTGTCCATTCAGCCCTGTGATCCTTGTGTACTCCAGCTTGCATCCAGTCCTGTTCTGTGTACTCCAGTCTCCAATCCTTATTATGTCTCTCTGTGTGCTCCAGTGAGACTCTCATCACAAGTGATGAGTTTGGGTATATTGGGATCCGGGTCCGAACCTACTAGAACAAGCCCTCCAGGAAGCTGTCACCTGTGCTGGCCCAACCCTCTGTGGCTGGGGCATTCCCTGTCCCATAGCTGCACAAATATAAAATGCATGTACAGTATCTCACAAAAGTGAGTACACCCCTCACATTTTTGTAAATATTTTATTATATCTTTTCATGTGACAACACTGAAGAAATTACACTTTGCTGCAATGTAAAGTAGCGAGTGTACAGCCGGTATAACAGTGTAAATTTGTTGCCCTCTCAAAATAACTCAACACACAGCCAGTAATGTCTAAAGCACTGGCAACAAAAGTGAGTACATTATGTTACCAAAAATCTATGAGAGTTAATTTATCTCAGACAATATTTGGGTTAATAATGAGAGTTCTATGACTGTGTGAAAACTTTAACACAACAATTATTTATTCGTATAAGGTTTGCACAGCCTACGTAATTTACAACAATAATAACTATTGTACATACTACACAATTTATAATTTACCTAGTTTAACTGAACAAATACAATGCATAGAGTATATACTCATATACACACACTATGACCGACACACAAATAAAATATACAATGTAAACTTACTCCTTAATCCATAATTACCTCTAGTGATGGCTCTAGCTTTCCCATGCCAAAACAGGAAGTCACCCTGTCTCACCGAACCTAATATAGACCCATATCCCATAGCCTTGTATAGGGCCATTCTCATTGGTTCAGCTATCTTGCTTGTCACTTCCTGTGGGCCTATCTCTTCCCAGATTGGACCATTTCCCCCTCCCATAGTTACGCCTCTTTCTAACCACTCCTTTTTCTGTGGGGGGGGGGATTCACTCCTATAAATCCTGTATAATAATACCTGGGGTGCCCTGGCTCCACAAAGTCTCGCTTCCAAAAATGTAATCACAGGTAATACTATCCGTAGTTGTTTATATGTAAACAGCAGTTGCCTGCATTTTAAATGGACTGGTTAAACCGGTTCCTTTAACTGAGTGCCAACTGGAAGTCACACCACTTTATATAAGTGACAATCATCTCTCAGCTAAATGTAAAATCCAAAACTCAATATATCATACCTGTATATATTTACATAAATATTTACAATCTCTACAATGGAGATTTATACATAATCTCCTCATCATCACAACACGGTAAAAGAAATTACGCCTAAACCCCATATGGCAACAACCCCTAAGTGAAAATGTCCAAAATGGGCCCAAAATGTCAATATTTTGTGTAGCCACCATTATTTTCCATGGAGTTCACCAGAGCTTCACAGGTTGCCACTGGAGTTCTCCTCCACTCCTGATGACAACATCACAGAGCTGGTGGATGTTAGAGACCTTGCACTCCTCCACCTTTAATTTGAGGATGCCCCACAGATGCTCAATAGGGTTTAGGTCTGGAGTGGAGACATGCTTGGCCAGTCCATCACCTTTACCCTCAGCTTTTTTAGCGAGGCAGTGGTTGTCTTGGAGGTGTGTTTGGGGCCATTATCATGTTGGAATACTGCCCTCCAGCCCAGTCTCTGAAGGGAGGGATCATGCTCTGCTTCAGTATGTCACAGTCCATGTTGGCATTCATGGTTCCCTCAATGAACTGTAGCTCCCCAGTGCCAGAAGCACCTATGCAGCCCCAGACCATGACACTCCCACCACCATGCTTGACTGTAGGAAAGACACACTTGTCTTTGTACCATCTGAACCAAATAAGTTTATCTTGGTCTCGTCAGACCACAGGACATGGTTTTAGTAATCCATGTCCTTAGTCTGCTTGTCTTCAGCAAACTGTTTGCAGGCTTTCTTGTGCATCATCTTTAGAAGAGGCTTCCTTCTGGGACGACAGCCATGCCGACCAATTTAATGCAGTGTGCAGCATACAGTCTGAGCACTGACAGGCTGACCCTCCACCCCTTCAACCTCTGCAGCAATGCTGGCAGCACTCACACGTCTATTTCCCAAAGATAACCTCTGGATATGATGCTGAGCATGTGCACTCAACTTCTTTGGTTGACCATGGCAAGGCCTGTTCTGAGTAAATCATGTCCTGTTAAATTGCTGTATGGTCTTGGCCACCATGCTGCAGCTCAGTTTCAGGGTCTTAACAACCTTCTTATAGCCTAGGCCATCCTAATGTAGAGCAACTATTAATTTTTTCAGATCCTCAGAGAGTTCTTTGCTATGAGGTGCCATGTTGAACTTCCAGTGACCAGAATGAAAGAGTGAGAGCGATTACACCAAATTTAACACACCTGCTCCCCATTCACCTGAGACCATGGAACACTAATGAGTCACATGACAGCGGGGAGATAAAATGGCTAATTGGGCCCAAAGTGGACTTTTTCACTTAGGGGTGTACTCACTTTTGTTGCCAGCGCTTTAGACATTAATGGCTGTGTGTTGAGTTATTTTGAGAGGACAGCACATTTATACTGTTATACAAGCTGTGCACTCACTACTTTACATTGTAACAAAGTGTCATTTCTTCAGTGTTATCACATGAAAAGATATAATAAAATATGTACAAAAATGTGAGGGGTGTACTCACTTTTGTGAGATACTGTGTATGTGTGGCTCTGGGATGGGGGATGCCTCAGTCGTTTGCAATTGGCCCAGTGCAGTAACAGCCTCCCGTCAGGATTGCTCAGGTGAATAGACCTATGTCTAGGATCCAAAAACACTCCTTAGTTCATAACTACTCTTTACCAGTATCTGTTCACTTCAAGTGTGTTTTCTCAATTGTGCTTTTGCATGTTTCTGTGCACTCCTACCTTTTTGGACTGTTAGCTACTGCTTTGTGATTCCTTTATCTGAGGTTAAATACCCTTTTTCCTTTGCAATCCCTTTACTTACTTCTTTCTTACCTAGAGGAGAATGACGTAGGCTGTACTGCTCACAGACTCCAGGGATATCATATGATATCATATACTGTATCCCAGAAGGCAACACTGAGTGCACTGGTGTGCGTGCAGCTCCTGTCCTGATATGAAATCATATTGTATACATGTTGCCAATATTATGGTTGGCATGTGCAGGATGTGTGGCGTGTTATCCCCAGGGCTAATGCAGCAAACCAGGAAAGAAAATAAAAATGCCAGTGTAGCATTACTTTTTGAAAATGCCAGGGGGGCAGAGGCCAGGCACTCTGGGCTTTCAGCAGAATGCAATAAAGAGTTACACTACATGTAATGGTATGTACTGTATATGTTTGCATATAGCCTTTTTTTTTTTACATTATTTGGGTGACGTTCTTCTTTAACCACTTCCAGACTGCCCCATGCATATATAGGCAGGGCGGGCCTTCAGCGCAAAATCACATACCTGTATGTCTTTTTTTTTTTACGGGTCTGGGGCTCGCATGTGCGCCACTGGCGACCCGCTCCTGCTTTGATTGGACACAGAGGGGGGCCAATCAGTGGGTCCGGCGGACTGGATGTTTGCTGGCACCCAGTGACCATTTCCAAGAGAGGCTGATTGGCGGTTTGCCTATGTAAACAAGGCAGATCACCGTTCTGTCAGATGGGAAGATGGAGATCATGTGTTTCTGCTAAGCAGGAAAACTGATCTCTGCCTTCCCCCGGTCAAAGATTTTCTTTACCAAAACATGTAGCAGAATACATATTGGCCTAAATTGAATGAAGAATTGACATTTTTTAATTGGATATGTTTTACAGAAAGTAAAAAATATTGTTTTTTTTTTTCAAAATCTTTTCTGTTTATAGTGCAAAAAATAAAAACTGCAGAAGTGATCAAATACCACGAAAAGAAAGCTCAATTTGTGGGAAAAACTTTCTGCATCACTGAATCACCCACTGCCAGAGAAAATCCTGAAAGGAAAAGGTCCCTGCATGTCATATGACTGGCCTAAAGACATGTGAAAAAATAGGAAACAAGAAAGAAAAAAAATGCAGCTGGGGGAGCATACAGGGGAGAGGAAGGGAGAACTAGGGGTGGGGAGGGCTTAGGGAGAACAAGGGGTGGGGACGAGGGGGGAACCATATCTAGGAAGAAGTAGCTTTTGTCACTCTAGGACAAGAAGTGTGTTAGGACTTCAAAACACCTTACTCTCTCCTCATCTCCATAGGAGGTGTCTGTAGTCCCAACACACCTTCTAATAACATTTTTTGAGACTTCATTGTAGAGCAAGCAGTACTGTATTTATGGCAGCATTACTGTACATGTATTTTTGAGGCACTGGTTGATCAGATATACATTGTAATAAAACAAGCACCAGAATTACTATGGTTGAAACCAACACACTCAATAAACGTCTATCAACATTTTTAATATACTGTATATGACTATATTAATATGGCAGAACACCAGACTGATGTTTAATGTTATTCAGATATAATAATGGAAAATATTGTGGTAAAACTCAAGTTAGAGCCCAGAACAATGCTTACTCCTGCCAAGCTTGAATACTATTCTGGCTGTAAAGATGACAGCGGCTATACAGATGCATTTAAGGTGACCTACCTGGTAAAAAAAAAAAAGTGCCACCCAATGTACAAAAGTGCTGGCAGCTACTTAGTTCACTATTATTTGCCAATTTCTTGCTTAAGTCAGGGAAAAGAATTGCAATTGCAGTAGGCTGCAAATCTGAAAGCTTGCAGAATCCACATATAGCATTTTAAAGGTCTTTGTGTGTCCAGAGATATCTAGCAATAGCAGAAAACTGCAAAGAATGTAAAGAAAATAGATCAACTAGACATTCCTAAACTCAAAGCTAGCCATAGATGTTTTTGAATTTAGATGGCAAAAATTCCTGCTGTAACAGAGAGATCCAAGCTTTTCATCCCAGTAAGCAATTTAACTAAATGACTCTATTCCTGGAGACCCTCAATGCACAGCAAAAACAGACAGAATGTTTCAGACTGTAAAACACCTTTTCAAAAAGTAATTTAGCATAGCTATTGGACCATACTTAATTCTCCATGTAAGGAATGCACCAGTCTAAGATACAACTATTATAGCTACCCAAGTACTGTTGGTAACAGTGCTAAGAATACTTAGAACGTAAAAGATTTTTTAAAACCTAAAATGCCTGATCGGGATTACTAGAAGGTTTAAACTACAATAAAAGCAGAGAAATAACTGCAACCATGGTTCCAGACATCTGTTGATTTTTGCATCCAGGAGACCCAAAAAGAATGCAAAGAAAAGAGAGATGCCAACCATCAGTAGATGCAGAGCCCATATCAGAGCTAAATAACATTTGATCATTCAAACCATGTATTTCATTCAACTGAACTTTCGAGACAGGTCTATTAACTTTCTTTCTTCTGAATCAGTCTCACAATTTTAACAGCCAGTTAATTTATGGCAAAGTACTAACACACAGAAGAGCTATGAATAGAGATTCAACATTTCAGGACTGAAAGTTTATGTCCCTGTATTTCAAACAAATACAAGGAGATTTCCAAGCTCAAACTTATCAACAAGCCAGCAACCAACCAAATTGACCTGTTTAGCAATATGTGTTAAGAACAGGGGTTTAGTCTGCACACATTTGCAAATACATGCGTAAGCTATAGGTCTCCACAATGAGAGCACATGCATTGTTACTGATAAGCGAGGACAGGTGGCCTGGAAGGAGCCTACCCCTCCTTAAAGGTACAGGGGCAAACTGAACACCTAGCACATTGCACTATGGCAGCAAAGATGTCAGTGCATTGCCTGACCAATATAATCAAAATTCAAACAAGTGGTCACTGCCCCCACCTATAACTGGTCTATTGCAACAAGGAGCACTGGGAGGGCGAAGCATGTCGAACAAATACAAGGAGATTTTCAAGCTCAAACTTACCAACCAGCCAGCAACCAACCCAATTGACCTGTCTAACAATATGCATTAAGAACAGGAGTTTAGTTTGCACATATTTACAAATACATGCGTAAGCCACAGGCCCTGTCAGGGGTGTCGTGGCAGAGCCTGATGTAAGAGGAATGTCTCACCGGAAGTCTGGCATGACACAGGTTCACCAGAGGCGCGGCGTCTAATTGTTAGCCGGTTTTCACCAGGGCCCCAAATGGTGGGGATGGACTTGGCTGCGTGCTAACACCAGGTCGCGGTCTTCCAGATTCCCTGGTTGAGCCAGGAGCAGGTCCAGGAACAATAGCCGGTAACAGGTAAGCAGATATGGATGAGGCAGGAGAATAGTCAAGACAAGCCGAGGTCAGGGCGGGCAGCAGGTAATCAGAGTCCAAAGGCAAGCCGGGTCAGATAAACAGGAACAGCAGATAATATCAGATACAGGGAACAGGAGAGCTGAAGATCACACAGCAATTCAATGTGATCACTGGTTTTAAATAGGACGCTTGGCGCCAAAGAGGATTGCTTGCGCATGCGCATTCGCCCGAATGCAGAATAGCCGCAAACTAATCAGTAGTAGCCTCAGCGCACGCGCATGCGCATAGGCATTCGCCGGTTAGCAGCGCTGGTAGTGAATCCCTGACATTGCCCCCTCCTTATGGGCAACCTCCGGGTGCCCAAAGACTCCTTTTGTGAGGATAGTTGCGAAAAAAGCTACGGATTAGGTCTTGGGCATGAACGTTCTGTACCGGTTTCCAGGAGTTCTCTTCAGGCCCGTAGCCTTTCCATTTGACCAAGTACTGCAACTGATTCCTCCTTCTTCTGCAGTCCAAGATGGCCTCCACCTCAAATTCTTCATCACCATTGACAATGACAGAAGCAGGTGGTCCCGAGCTTCTACCTGGAAAAGGATCAGGTATTGCGGGTTTCAATAATGACACATTTAAAACCGGATGGATCTTGAGTGAGTCGAGTTTCACCAGGAATGGACCTATAAATTTGGGTGCCAATTTCTTGGAAGGGCAAGCCAATCGGAGGTTTGTAGTAGCTAACCATACCTGGTTGCCAGGTTGAAGAACCAACTCCAATCTCCTTTTCTTATCAAAAGTCTCCTTATTGGAGGTCTGAGCCTTGGTCATGGCATCCTGTAACAGTTTGCTCTTATGTTTAAGGAAATCCACGATATCCCGGACTGCTGGTACTGTGGGTTCAGGAACAAGGCAGGGTAAGAAGGATGGGTGAAACCCGTAGTTAGCATAAAACGGGGACTGACCTGTAGCCGAATGCTTGGCATTGTTGTATGCGAATTCTGCCAAAGGTAGCAATGAGACCCAATCATCCTGAACAAAGGCGGTGAAGCATCGAATATATTGCTCAAGAGTCTGGTTGGTCCTTTCAGTTTGCCCGTTAGTCTGGGGGTGGTATGCGGAGGACATTGACAACTTGATCTTCAACGATTCACATAATGCTTTTCAGAAACGAGAGGTAAATTGAACTCCCCTATCCGAAACAATGTCCATTGGGACCCTGTGGAGTCGCACTATCTCCTTGATGAAGAGCTGTGCGGTCTCGGGGGCGGAGGGTGTACTGCTCAGTGGTACGTAGTGGGCCATCTTTGACAAACCATATGCCCTGGTGTTGAGAGATAACTGCTCCTACTGCGATTTCTGAAGCATCAACTTCGATGCTTCAGAAATGTAGGGCAGGGCAGGATCCGGGGTGACTCAGGATAGGGGCAGTAGTGAACAGTGTTGGTAGTAACTGCGTTTAAGTAAACGGCGTTACTTAACGCAGTTACTTTTCAGGGTAACGAGTAATCTATCAGATTACTCGTGCTTTCCCTTTAACGCCGTTGCCGTTACTTTCGGCTGCGTTACTGCAATTACATCTACCGCCGCTAGATGGCAGTAGATGTAATTGTATTCCCCTCTCCTCTATGACTGCTGTCCGCGGCACTGGAGAGAGAAGAGGAGGAGACTCATGTGCAGTATGCAGGTCTCGTAGTGACGTCATCTCCACCTGCGACCATGCGGCGATGTTTGGCTTCCTGCGCGGCGGGGATATTTGATGTGGGACTTGCGTGGTGTAGAGGTGGTAGTCTTTTGATGGCGGGCGACTGGATGCAGAAGACTTTGTTTATACTGGTGAGCTCTTGTTACTCTTATTACCAGTACTCACAGTATCTTATGGGGGATAGCATCTGAGGCAATTTCAGGCTACCACTAAGTACTCTTTTTAGTGTCTTTAGAAGTTTCACACATAGCCCCATGAAGGATTGATGCCAACAGTACCTGCTCATGCAATCATGTACATATTTAAAGTGAAATGGTCCCTGTATATAATATTCCTATTCAGTCTGGCCAGAAGACACCCTAATGTAAGTACTATTAGTGATCTAGCTTTCTAATGTCAGATAACCATAACACGGGGGAGATCTGTGATTCACTACATTATATCCTACTCCTGTTATTAACAGTATTATATTGTTATGGAGATTAATCTTGGTCCATTGGGCACATCAAGTGACCACCCTGGAAGCAGCTATTGTTTGGTCCTCACCTACTAACATGTGTTAAGGGCTACTCAGTTTAAGTAAGCATATAACTAGATACTTCATATTGCCAATTACATACACTATTTTGATGTAAGGCCCCCTATTACAAATGAATACTCTATGTATTTGTTTATCTATCTATATATATATATATATATATATATATATATATATATATATATATATATATATACACACACACAGTATATCTATATATAAGTTGACCTGGCCACCTTCATGGGTGCATTGGGTGGGCAGTTACTACCAACACTGTTCATAATGTACACATTATACACCGCTGTCCGCGGTACTGGAGAGAGAAGAGGAGGAGACTCAGTCGAGTGAGTCACGCCACGAGTCGGACAGCACAGCAGCAGTGCAGCGCACCAGGAGTCAGGGCGGTGATCCGACCCAGCCATTGCCGCCCAGTGCGCCCACAGTGCCACTACTTCACTGTTGTGGCAAAATATATATAAAACAACCAGTGGCAGTTACAAAAAGATATAGTCCAGGACTCCACTACCACCACAGGGTACTGGGCAGCAGGAAGTCCACCACCACCAGTCCACCAACGGTCAGCCAGCCCAGAAGTGGGGAGATGCCCAGAGGAGGACGGAGCCAGAGGGACCCGGACAACAGTGTGCAAGCCAGTGCCTGCGAGGCCACACCACCAGCAAGCCCGGCACAGCAGGTACCAAAATAAAAAAAAAAAACCTCACAGTCAGTCAGTCACAGACAGTCAGGACTCAGACCCCCACCACCCACCACACCACCACCAGTGTTTCACACCGCCACCACCAGTGTTTCACACCGCCACCACCAGTGTTTAACACTGCCAGCACCAGTGTGCCACACCGCCGCCACCACCACCAGTGTGCAAAACTGCCACCACCAGTGTGCCACACTGCCACCACTCGTGTGCCACACCGCCAACAGCCAGCCACTCCAGGCAGCAGGTACCAAAAAACAAAACAAAATACAGTTACTCACAGTCAGGAGGACTCAGGACTCAGACCCCCACAGTGTGCCACACCGCCACCACTATTAAAGATCTCATAGAACGTAATTGCATTATAGAATAGTAAAAAAAGTCGCAGTTACTTTGCTGAGTAACTAATTACTTTTTCAATGTGGTAACTCAATTACTTTTTGGGAGAAGTAATTTGTAACTGTAACTAATTACTTTTTTTAAGTAAGATGACCAACACTGGTAGTGAACAGTTCTTTTAGGGTTGTGAAGGCGACCTGAGCCTCGGGAGTCCATCGAAAATGAGTACTCTGTTTGGTGAGCAGAATAATAGGGGAGATGATGGAGGAGAATCCCTTGATAAATCGCCTATAAAAATTTGCGAACCCTATAAAACGCTGTACCCCTTTCTTATCCACAGGTGCTGGCCAATCCAGGATGGCGGAGACCTTCTGTGGATCCATCTTGACCCCTTCTGATGAAATCACCAGACCAAGGAACTGGATACTCTGCTGTTCGAACTCACATTTTTCTGGTTTAGCGTAGAGTCTGTGCTGCCGGAGTCGGTGGAGTACCCTCTTAACATGCTCTCGATGCTGGACCAAAGACGTAGAAAAGACCAGGATATCGCCCAAGTACACAATTACAAAAATGTCCAGGTAGTCTCTGAAAATATCATTAATGAAGTGCTGGAAGGTGGCTGGGCATTGCAGAGACAGAAAGGCATTACCAGATATTCATAATGACCGAATCGGGTGCGGAATGCTGTCTTCCATTCATCCCCCTCTCTGATACGGACCAAGTTGTAGGCTCCCCGTAGGTCCAGCTTGGTGAATACAGAGGCAGTTCTTAATCTCTGGAAGAGTTCAGGAATCAAAGGCAGGGGGTAACGGTTCTTGACTGTGGTTTTATTTTACTCACGATAGTCCACACAGAGCCGAAGTGAATGGTCCATTTTCTCCACAAAAAAGATCCCAGCTCCTGCCGGAGAAGAAAAGGGTCAGATGAATCCCTTCTTTAAATTTTCTGCTACATAGTCCTTTATGGTGCCCAATTCACGTTCCAATAAAGGAAAGATGCGTCCGAAAGGAATCTCGGCCCCTGGGAGCAACTCAATTGGACAATCATAGGGAGGGTGAGGAGGTAGGGCCTCGGCCCCCTGTTTGCTGAAGACATCCAGGTATTCATGATACAGTTCTGGCACAGAGGAACGTATCTCCTTATCAGAGTCCATACATAGCAGGGTGCTAGGAGCACTAGGGTTACTTGCAGGCAATGATTCTGGCAGTAAGGGGACTGGAACTTGACATCTCCAGAAGTCCAATTTATTTGCGGGTTGTGTGCTTGTAGCCAGGGTAACCCCAGAATAACGGGGAACAAGAGAGAGAATGGCGTCCAGGCTCAACAACTCCTTGTGACCTTCTTGGGTGACTACAGGCAATGGAGGGGTTTCTTGAGCTACTGGTCCGGACTTGATGTGAGACCCATCCGCCAGGAAGATGGAGAGTCCTTGTTACTTGGGTCGGAGTGGAATGTGCTGTTGTGCAGCAAAAGTCAGATCAATGAAGCAGCTGCATGCCCCGGAGTCAATTATAGCGGTGACCAGGATCGGACTTTCCGGAGCTGGAATGAGATAGAGAGAGCCAGGTGAGTGGTATTGTTAACAGAAACTGGGTAGCTTGAGGGAGAGATAGAAAGACACTTACGCATCTTTGCTGGGCATGAGCGTACAAAGTGTCCAGCCTCTCCGCAGTACAGGCAGAGATTGTTTTGTCATCGCCGTAAGCGTTCTTCTGCCGTTAAAGAGGGGCACATAAGCCCAATTTGCATTGATTCGGAAGTATCCGGTACTGGGGTAACCGGAGTTGTGCTGCTTGTACGGGGACCAGAGGAGAAGATGGGAACAGGGTTAGGAACCCGCGGCATCATACAGACTGGACGGGTCTGCTGAGTGGACCTCTCTGCTCTGCGTTCACGGAGCCAGCGGTCTATCTGAATGGCTAGTTTGATTAATGCCTCCGGAGATTTGGGTATGCCAACTCGGGCCAGTTCATCTTTTAGGCCTTCCGAAAGGCAAAGGCGGAACTGATGCCCCAGAGCTGCGTCATTCCAGTGAGTGTCCGTACTCCAACGTCTAAAATCAGTGACATAATCTTCCACGGCCCTACGGCCTTGCTGTGAGTGCGGTTTCTGCGGTGGCAGTGCGTTGCGCGTCCTCGTATAACTGTGCCATTGCGTCAAAGAACACTAACATGGTGTCCAACTGATTGCTGCGTTCCTCAAGTAGGCCAGGACTGAGGTTCACCTTGAAGCAGGGCTATGATGAACCCTACTTTAGTGGCTTCCAAGGAGAAGGTTCGGGGTTGTAGCGAGAAGTATAACTCGCAAGCATTGCGGAAGGCTCTAAACTTGCTTCCCCTTGCGATCCCCTGAAAGCCTTTCCGGCGTAGGGACCCTTGTCTCAGGAGGCAGCATCACTACCATAGGTCAGGAGGTGTTCCCGGTGGAAGCCATGGGAGCAGAGGAAGCTGTAGGGTCCGTTGCAGAGGTTAGGGATTGGACACAACCTTCCAACTTGATGTAGCCCTCCTGCAGAGACTTGACAGCTTGAGTGAGGGCCGCGAAATGCTGGCAGATCTCATCTATAGGAGAAGTTCCTCTTGCAGGCTCAGTCATGGCTGTGTGATACTGTCAGGGGTGTCGTGGCAGAGCCTGATGTAAGAGGAATGTCTCACCGGAAGTCTGGCGTGACACAGGTTCACCAGAGGCGCTGTGTTAGCCAGTTTTCACCAGGGCCCCAGATGGTGGGGATGGACTTGGCTGTGTGCTAACACCAGGTCGCGGTCCTCCAGATTCCCTGGTTGAGCCAGGAACAGGTCCAGGACCAATAGCCGGTAACAGGTAAGCAGATCAGGATGAGGCAGGAGAATAGTCAAGACAAGCCGAGGTCAGGGCGGGCAGCAGGTAATCAGAGTCCAAAGGCAAGCCGGGTCAGATAAACAGGAACAGCAGATAATATCAGATACAGGAAACAGGAGAGCTGAAGATCACACAGCAAAGATTCAATGTGATTACTGGCTTTAAATAGGATGCTTGGCGCCAAAGAGGTGGTAGCCTCAGCGCACGCGTATGTGCATAGGCTTTCGCCGGTTAGCAGCGCCAGTGCGCCTGCGCATGGTAGTGAATCCCTGACAGGCCCTGTCAAGGCACTCTGTTTTCTGTAGTTTCTAACCCTTACTTCTGTTTCTCCACAATGGGAGCACATATATTTTTATGGATAAGTGAGGACAGGTGGCCTGGAAGGAGCCCACCCCTCCCCAAAGGTTCAGGGGCACACTAAACACCCAACACATTGCACTGTAACAGCAAAGAGGTCAGTGCGTTGCCTCACCAATATAATCAAAATACAAACAAGTGACCACTGCCTCCACGTATAACTGTTCTATTGCAGCAACTAGCACTGGAAGGGCGATGCATGTCAAACAAATACAAGGAGATTTCCAAGCTCAAATTTACCAACCACCCAGTGACCAACCGACCCTGTATTGTTTGTTTGAAATGTTATAATATTGTTTGTTTATCTTTCTTTTGCAAAAAAATATGCATCACGTTGAACTACTATTTTAAATCCCAGCTGCATTAGGGCAGCTTTTTTCAACCGGGGTGCCCAGGCCTCCTTCGGTGCCCTCAGGTTCCTTTATGGGTGCCTTGGCAAAATGACTAAAAATTGACTGAAAATTGTATACAAGCCATCACGTTGGTATATGAGCTGTACATACGTCTTCAATTCATTCTAGACACTACATCTTTTTGTTTGACCCATAATCATTTTCAGTTCCAAGATCTTTTTTTATCTCCAAGTGAACGGGACTGCTATGGGTACCAAGTTTGCCCCGTCATATGCGAACCTCACAAAGGGATACTGGGAATCCTCATACATTTGGACCCAGAACCCCTACCTTTCACATATCGCCTTTTATGGGCGATATGTTGATGACATTATTATCATCTGGGCTGGGGACACGCAGGATATACCTCTATTTGTCAACCACTGCAATAACAACGACATGGGCCTTTCATTTACCTCGGTCCATGATAAGGACCACCTGGCATTTCTGGATTTTGATCTGTATTGTGAAAATGGTCAGATCTATTCGAGAAACTATTACAAACCTACTTTTGGGAACTCCTTTCTCCATTATAATAGCTGTCACCATCCTCACTGGCTAAATAATATACCCAAAAGCCAGTTTTGCAGATTACGACACAATTGCATCAAGCTTGCGGACTACCAGGAAAATAGTCTATCCCTAAAAAAGAAGTTTGCAGATAAAGACTACCCAGCGTCTTTGGTAGAGGAGGCCTGTGCTTTTTATGACAGCCCCCGATCCGAGGAAGTCTATAAAAACTAACAGTCAGGGAAACATCATACGCTTTACCACCCAGTTCCATAGTCAATACAAATGCATGGAACATATTATGCGCAAACATTGGTCAATACTTCAATAGGACCCTCACCTAGCTAATTCCATTTCCAATCAACCCAGGTTTTCATCCAGAAAAGCTCCAAATATTAAGAGCCAGATAGCCCCGAGTAAGCTTCATTCCAGAAAACATGCATCTCCCTCATTAAAATTCTTCTCCATTATCGCAATGTATCAGTGCAAAAAACCTCTGTGCCTCACTTGTAGTTTCGTCCAACATGGACAAAAAGAGTTTTCTGTCAAGGGTAAAATTTACCCCATTAAAGAATGTTACACTTGTTCTACGGAACATTTGGTTTACTGTCTATCCTACCCCTGCGGCCTACATTGTGTAGGCCACACTATACGGCCACTAAGACAACGCTTTGGAGAACATCGCCGAGCAATTCAGGCCGGTAAAGACGACCACAGTGTACCTCGACACTTCACAAAACACCACAATAAATCTAGTGCTGGCCTAAAAGTATGGGTCGTAGAGTCCATTCCCCCCACCTTTTCTGAAGCAGAGAGGTTCATGCGTTTATGTCGCAGAGAAACCCACTGGATTTATGCCCTTGACGTTTTGTCACCTGGGGGCATAAATGAGGAATTAGAAATTAATACGCTATTATAGAATATATTTTTGGGTCTCTTTGAATATTATTTTGCGCTGGATGTGCATTTTTTTTTTCCCCTGCAGAGAGGTTCGTGCGTTCTTGATGTTTTGTCACCTGGGCTGGGGGCATAAATGAGGAATTCGAATTTAATACGCTATTACAGAATATCTTTTTGGGTCTCTTTGAATATTATTTCGCGCTGGAGGTGCGTTTTTTTTTTTTTTATTCTCCTATTTTTATTGTGATATTTCTTCAGTTTTAACTATTTCTGAACAATGTCCTGAGGGTGCATACTCTTTGAACTGTGTCTTCATACACATTGTTTGTGTATATGTGTGTGTGTCTATGTATATATATATATATATATATATACAGTGCCTTGCGAAAGTATTCGGCCCCCTTGAACTTTTCGACCTTTTCAACAAGTGGGACACAATCATGAAGTGGAACAAAATTTATTGGATATTTCAAACTTTTTTAGCAAATAAAAAACTGAAAAATTGGGCGTGCAAAATTATTCAGCCCCCTTAAGTTAATACTTTGTAGCGCCACCTTTTGCTGCGATTACAGCTGTAAGTCGCTTGGGGTATGTCTCTATCAGTTTTGCACATCGAGAGACTGAAATTTTTGCCCATTCCTCCTTGCAAAACAGCTCGAGCTCAGTGAGGGTGGATGGAGAGCGTTTGTGAACAGCAGTTTTCAGTTCTTTCCACAGATTCTCAATTGGATTCAGGTCTGGACTTTGACTTGGCCATTCTAACACCTGGATATGTTTATTTGTGAACCATTCCATTGTAGATTTTGGTTTATGTTTTGGATCATTGTCTTGTTGGACAACAAATCTCCATCCCAGCCTCAGGTCTTTTGCAGACTCCATCAGGTTTTCTTCCAGAATGATCCTGTATTTGGCTCCATCCATCTTCCCATCAATTTTAACCATCTTCCCTGTCCCTGCTGAAGAAAAGCAGGCCCAAACCATGATGCTGCCACCACCATGTTTGACAATGGGGATGGTGTGTTCAGAGTGATGAGCTGTGTTGCTTTTACACCAAACATAACGTTTTGCATTGTTGCCAAAAAGTTTGATTTTGGTTTCATCTGACCAGAGCACCTTCTTTCACATGTTTGGTGTGTCTCCCAGGTGGCTTGTGGCAAACTTTAAACGACACTTTTTATGGATATCTTTAACTTCTTCCGGCCCGCGCTATAGCCGAAAAACGGCTACAGCGCGGGCTCTAATTTCCGGGAGGCCGTCTTTATACGGCCTTCCAGAAACAGGCTCCCCGCGCGCATCGGGGAAAATCTGTGTCGGCCGTGTCCCTTGGACACAGCCAATCACAGATCGTGGTAAATGGCCAATCACAGCGGCCATTTACCACGTGATCGGCCCATGCAACGAGAGATGATCTCATATGTAAACATATGAGATCATCTCTCATCGCCAGCTCTCCTTCCTCACACAGAGACTGCATGTGAGGAAGGAGCAGAGCCGATCAGCCGTTCGGGGACACAGAAAAATTTAATCAGGGCACTGATCACCAGTGCCCTGATTACAACAGAGGTAAATAAAATACAATGTGCCCACCATCAGTGCCCACAGTGCCCTCCATCAGTGCCCCCCATCAGTGCCCACATTCAGTGCCCATAGTGCTGCCAGTCAGTGCCCATCAGTGCCTGCTCATCTAGGCACTGATGAGCACTGACTGGCAGCACTATGGGCACTGAGTGTGGGCACTGATGGTGCTGCCCATCAGTGCTCATCAGTACCGCCCATCAGTGCTTATCAGTGCCACCCGTCAGTGTCCATCAGTGCCACCCTTCAGTGTCCAGCAGTGCCGCCTCTCAGTGCCCATCAGTGCTGCCCGTCAGTGCCCAGCAGTGCCACCTCTCAGTGCCCAGCAGTGCCACCTCTCAGTGCCCAGCAGTGCCACCTATCAGTGCTCATCAGTGCCGCCTATCAGTGCTCATCAGTGCTGCCTATCAGTGCCGCCTATCAGTGCTCATCAGTGTGGCATATTAGTACCTCCTCATCAGTGCCACCTCATCAGTGCCCATAAGTGCCACCTCATCAGTGCCCATAAGTGCCACCTCATCAGTGCCCATCAGTGCAGCCTATCAGTGCCCATCAGTGCCGCCTCATCAGCGCACATCAGTGAAGGAGAAAAATGTATTTATTTTCAAAATTTACTCGCAGAATATAAGAAAAACTTTTTTTTTTTCAACATTTTCTGTCTTTTTTTCTTTCTTTTTTGTAAGAAATAAAAAACCCAGAGATGATTAAATACCACCAAAAGAAAGCTATTTGTGTGAAAAAAATGATAAAAATTTCATATGGGTACAGTGTAGCATGACCGCGCAATTGTCATTCAAAGCGTGAGAGCACTGAAAGCTGAAAATTGGCCTGGGCAGGAAGGGGGTGAAAGTGCCCGGTAGGCAAGTGGTTAAGAAATGGCTTTCTTCTTGCCACTCTTCCATAAAGGCCAGATTTGTGCAGTATACGACTGATTGTTGTCCTATGGACAGAGTCTCCCACCTCAGCTGTAGATCTCTGCATTTCATCCAGAGTGATCATGGGCCTCTTGGCTTCATCTGAATATGAGCTGAAAGTTTAGAGGGACGTTCATCATTTATGATGCCCACTGCACCGCTGAACCCCCCCAAAAAAAGTTCCACACTTGTGGAAAGCAGACTGCAGAATGTCTTCTCTGCCATCTGACAGTTCTTAAATTGGTAAGTGGGGACCACCTGGTGACATTACCTGGTGGCTCCACCCCCTCATGACCCCACCCATGCCACATAGCACCCCCCCCCATGTTGAGGGCATGTGGCCTGGTATGGTACAGGAAACGGGAGGCGGGGGGCACTTGTTGGGCTGCATGCTTGGATAAGGGTCTGGTATGGATTTCGGAGGGGGGGACTCAATGTCTTTTTTTTTTTATTTTTGCTTGGATCCCCTGAAAATCCATTCCAGACCCGAAGGGTGCCGGCAATTGCAACCGTGAGTCAATTAAAATGTGCTTTGACTTTTTTTTTTTTTCTTTTTTAGAAATGTCATTTTTACTGCAGCATGATCCATACATGCTACAGATGCGCCACTTTACAGGTAGACTAAGGGGACCCCCAGGCACTATATTTAAAGGAATTTTTCATTCTTAGTGTTTCACTTTAAGCATCATTAAAGTTTTAAAGTGGTTGTTAAGCCACTATGTTATGTTTAAACCATCCCCTCTGTTATAATAAAAACTGTATCCTAGTGCCTGTGCTTTATTAAAAAAAAAAAAGTAAATTTCTGCCTGTTTTCACAGCGCCAATCACATGACTCCCAGCTCTCTTCTCTCCCCATCTGACATCTCCAGCAGGCAGAGCTGAAACCCTCTTCTGACGTCAGCCGGGGAGGTAAGGAGGAAAGGAGGAGAGAGCCGGGAGTCACATGATGGCCGAGCTCCGCTGAGAAAACATATAGAAATCGGCTTTTTTTAATAAAGCACAGACGCTAGGATACAGATTGTAATCTAACAGAGGGGATGATATAGTTTTTAGCAGCGGAAGGGGAGCAGAGCGGTGCCAGTGAGAGCTGACAGGCAGGGAGGGAGGAGGGGGGGAGGGCAGAGGGAGACAGAGAAGGACAGAGCAGGGCTCTGAATGACAGAGACACGTACGCTGACCACGGTGTCAGGGCTCAGCAGCCATGATACACCGTGGTCAGTGTACAGGGGTAAGGATATAAACTGGCAGGATCAGCCTGGTTTTTTAGGTTTTACAGGGGGCCAAATGACACAGCACAAGCACTGTATTTTATAACATGCTTAAGGGAACAGGATCATTTTTTTCAGGGTAACAAACACTTTAAAATCACTGCTCCTTTAAAAACTATTCTTTAAAAAAAAAAAATGGTTTACATTGATACATGTCCCCCAGGGCAGCACCTGGCCTCCATATCCTTTTCATGGCCAATTACTTGCATATAAGTCTTCAAAATGGGGACTTTTAATTTCTCATGTTCGGCCTTTCCCCTGTTTGGGAGTTCTATTGCGAAGGGGGGTGTTCGGCCCATCTCTACCCATCAAGCAGAATGGGGTAGGATCATGGCTGGCTGGTATTACAGTAGACAGACTGGTGCACCCACTGTTAGCCAGCCTGGATGTTGCTGTGAGCTGAATAAAATCTTGTAGTGGGCCAGGTGTGACCTAGGGCTATAGTTTGGAGACCCCTGTGATAGACCATGGGTTATATGCTGCTGCCTTCAGGTGATTGGACACAGGTAAAAGCTTTACTGGGAATACACCCAGTGTACTCTCATATAACTCCAGCCACTCTTTGGGGCTCTAGTTTTTTGTTAGTGTCCTTAGGCGATGTACCTCTTCTTCTATGGAGGCGTTTCTACACCATTTAAGTTTCATTTTTTCTTTACTACTTCAACTGACACTTCCATCAAAATCCAACGGCTTATTGCAGTTTCTGGATTGGTTGCCCTTGATGTACATTTTGGTAACCATACCATAACACCGCAACAGCTTTTACCTGGTAGTCCTCTAAACCAATGCCCCACACTTTTTATAGGGATGTCTAATTAGTATGCATTTAATAAGGTAATAGATACATTTCACAAAATGCAGAAGTAATGGAAAGAGCAAAGGGCAAAAAGCAGTATCTCATTGATGCTAATCAGTGATTTTGTCCTGACTGCTGTTAACCAATGATTGTTTTTTTCTAGGTTATTGCCCTTTAAACTGTTTGAACAGCCCAGCTTGTGAACCACTGTCTTATTTCATTTCAATAGATTCAGTAGTAATGTTTACGTACTAGAAAAGTAGGATGACAGCTTGACACCTCAGCTGCTACACTACAGTAGCAATACAGAAGGCAAAGCTTTACTTCCCCTTAATGTGAAGGGATCATTGTCCTGCGCAAATAAAGAGATCACCTATCACGTCCTTTTATGAATGGCCTGCTGTTTTTCTTTCAGTCAGCTGAGTCTGACATTTTTCCCTTCCCCCATTCCCCAGTCCTGCTTGCTGCTGTTTCATTCTCTTCCACCCCCTCCAGTGGCGGATTTGCAAACTAAGATCTGTTCAGTATTTTAGTATTCTTTATAGTTACCATAAACAGAACAGTAGAAACATTTTACTTATTTACCCTTTTTAAAAAAAAAAAAAAAAAAAAGATATGCTGATCAGCTGTGGTGTCTGTCTATTTTGCAAATGCGTGGCCACAGCGGCTGTCATCCACAGCATCTTACCAGATCTTGGTGTTCTGAGTGCTGTGGTGACACCATTGGTCATTTCTTCAGCATTTAAATTATATTGCAAAAATTGCACACAGAGCTGCGGTTAGTAATCATGGGGCCCCGTACAGCTGTCATGATGGGCCCCCCTCCAACCCTGCCTCCACTCCCCGAGGTGCAGGGAAACAGCAGCACTGACTTTATCTACCCCCCGAAAATGAAAAATAAAGTCCCTCCTCTGCTCACACCAACTGGGCCCCTCTGTTGAGATGATGGGGCCCAGGGAAATGTAATTTAGGCTCTGGTAAGCAAGTATGAGTGGGGGTGTGATCTAGTAAAACCAATTTCTTCATTTAGGCAGAAATTAACAATAAAGCTACCCCAGGCACCCCTGTTTAGCTGATGAGGCCTCAGCCAATTAAAACAGGGCCAGTCGTACTGTCTTTTCAGTGGCCCTGATTGCACATCATACCGTGCACTGTACACTACACTGAGCAACTAACTTGGCATTTGTGGGCCTACATTGTGCATCATCCTTAGGCTGGAACAAATCAAACAGATGGTTGTGTACATTTTTCTATGTGCATCTTTTCTTATTCTTATTGTTAATGATCTGAGCAACTGCCATTTCTGCTTTGTTGAATTAGGTGCTGACATACAAAGGAGGTCTTCAGCTGATATTGAGTGAATCTGGGCCTCTGGTGTGTCGCTGTGCTTTTAAAGAGTTAGTATACCTTTACCAAAAAAACTGTCTATGCAGGTAAGGGGCGCATGTAGATAAAAACAAACTGTGCAGCTTTGACTAAAATCGAATAATGCCCTTGCTATAGGTGTAGGTCATTAATGCACATCTTGAACCCAGGTCGAAAAACTCCTAGAGATCACTTGTTTGTGAGAAGACATTTTTTCATATTTTATTAATAAAAGCCTACTCAGGATAATGCGCTAGGCTGGTGCACCCTTCTTTTGTGTTTATGTTTACAGTGTTATGTCGACCACCCCGGTCGTAGAGGGCAGCAAGGTCTAGCCATTTGGGGATGCCAAGTGCGAGTCCCGTGACAGAGGTCATCTGAGAACCAGGTTCTGAGCGCAGGAGCAATGTGCCAAGCATCGCTATTTTCTTTTAGTAGCCCAAAGGGGGCCTGGTAAGCATATTAGACATGTTGCAGAATGATAATCCAAAAAATAACCGCGCTAAGAACGCTAGAAATGAAGGTATACAGCTGCAGCTAGAAGTGGGAAACACCTAAATACATACGTAAATAATAATATAGCTGCGCTAATTATGATAAATTTATGTCAATAAAGCATAATAGAGGTTAAATAATGCACATATGCGATAATGAATCAAACATGTAATCAATTCAAAATAAAAATAAAGAAGGGTGCAACAAAAGGTGCAGCAACAAATTATTGTGCTCACAACAATTAAGTGTGTTTACAGCTCTATTAATAGCTCAAAAAAAATAATTATAAGTGCATAAAGCAGAAAAGAAAATTAAAGTCCTGAACAAATGTGCTAAGTGAATGTTCAATTTGAAGAAAAGGATGTGAAATCCTCCACCACAGCTATATTCAATCTTCCTCCGCAGTGCAGCCGTTAGACAGACAAGCTCATGTGCTTACCAGAAAATGGTAGAAAATACGCCTTTCAATAATATCCTTACTGGATTCGGATGATAGGCCACCTCAGTATAGACAAACCACGTGTCCCCAGGAAGACGTCAGCTGTGAGGAAATGCGTTGGGATTGGCGTGCTGACGTCACCACGTGGAAGTCGGGCGACTGTGCATCTTGCCGGCTTTTCTTGTTACAGCGCTGTTTTTATTCATCTACATGTGAGTTTTCTACTTTGTTTTATTAAATATCGTTCTATACATACTTCACCATGGAGGCTTTCATTTTTTATATATGCTGATACCGCGGTGGAGACTGTTGTGTGTCCTATATTGCCGAGTTACCCTTTGAAGGATACCTCATCCATTATCGATTTGGTATATGCGGTGATCCGTGGTTTGTCTACACTGAGGTGGCCTATCATCCGGATCCAGTAAGGATATTATTGAAAGGCGTATTTTCTACCATTTTCTGGTAAGCACATGAGCTTATCTGTCTAATGGATGCACTGCGGAGGAAGATTGAATATAGCTGTGGTGGAGGATTTCACATCCTTTTCTTCACATTGAACATTCACTTAGCACATTTGTTCTGGACTTTAATTTTCTTTTCTGCTTTATGTACTTAAAATTATTTTTTTGAGCTATTAATAGAGCTGTAAACACGCTTAATTGTTGTGAGCACAATAATTTGTTGCTGCACCTTTTGTTGCACCCTTCTTTATTTTTATTTTATTTATTTACTTTTTAATTGATTACATGTTTGATTCATTATCACACATGTGCATTATTTAACCTCTATTATGCTTCACTGACATATATTTATCATAATTAGCGCAGCTATATTATTATTTATGTTGCAGAATGAATATACCGTATGTCCGGTAAAAGGGAGACTGTTGGCTGAGGCAGGGGGGCTACTCTTCTGAATTCCTTTTAATATGGCCTAATGGAATGTGCCAAAAAAAAAAAACAGAGGGCCTATCAGGGTGCAGTAAGGATGCAAAGTGCTGAATTCCTGCCAAATATGTTTTAATGGTGTTGTGAGAAAGTTTAAGCTGGGAGTGGCAGTGGGCTACAAAAGCTTATTTAATGTCGTAGTAATTTAGACTGGGATACTGAGAAAATATTGTACGCCTTTCTTGTGTTGGCTGATAGTGACTTGTCGATCAATGCCACCTCACAGGCCCAGTGAGTATATAATCCATTGTTAACAGTGAGTAGTGTGGGGCTGGAGTGGTGATGGTGTCTGCATCTGGAACCTGCTGGAAAAAGCATCCGTGGCTGTTTTATCTATCCCGTTGATGAATTTGCAGTGAAAATGGAATTTGTATTGGAGGGACAGTCAAGTGAACCTGCGTACAAAGGACATGATAAGTAATGAACTGGGTCTACTTTTGTTAATGATTTCGGAGGTGGCCTGATTGTTTGTGGAGAAAATACAGTGTTGCCTGTCCATTGGTGACCCCACACCTGTGCTGCGGAAACTATAGGGTAAATTTCAAAAAGTGATTACCTTTGTGCAAACCTGGCAATTGCCAAAAATTTTTCTGGCCACGGTCCTGCTAACCAGTGAGTGCCAAAAATTGCTGCATAGCCTTTGGTGGCTGCAGCATCGGTAACAACTTGGGTGGATGACTCTGACACTGCAGGAATAAACATGGCAATGCTGTTCCAACGCTGAAAGAATTCATCCCACATGTGTTAATTGGATAAGGCCGCGGGATCTAGTTTGATCCGAGAATCAGAATCGGGGGCTGTGGGTAACAATGCCAGCAACCTAGAAATTAAGGAGCTACCTTGGGGAATAATTCTCATAGCAAAATTTAGCATACCCAGCAGTGATTGTAGTTCTTTCCTGGTACAGGCTTGGGAAATCATAAACGCATGGATATGGTCTCTAATTCTGGCTAATTTGTCCACAGGCAGACTAGCCTGCATGGACTGGGTGTTTAACGTAATCCCCAGAAAGGTGAGTGCAGTAACTGGGTCTTCAACTTTCTTAGCTGCCACTTGGATGTTAAGTGCAGAAAAAAGTGCCATGAGCTTCTGTAGATCAGTAGGGGATTGTTGAGGACTTTCAATAAGAAGGTAATAATTTAGATAGTAAATAACCCTCTGACGGTGTGTTTAATGCACGAGAATCCAATTTAGTGCCTGTGCAAAGGTATCAAACAGACAGGGGATACTTTTGTACCCGAAAGTAAGTTTGGTAGCAAAATAATACAGACCTCTCCACTTAATACTATGCCACTGCCAGAGGGAAGGCAATATGGGGAGAAGCTTGAAGGCATCAGAAATGTCAGCTTTAGACAGTCATGCGTTCTTACCCATTCTGATAATGTACTGAATAGTCTGATGAAATGACGTATATTTTAGTGAAAATTCCTTTAGATGGGTTTAAGGAATTAAGACTAGGCACATGAGAAGAATGAGGCACTAACACATCGTAAATTAAACGTAATTTATTGGTGAATTTACCCCTAACTACACCAACCAGTTTAATTCTCCAGTTGTAGATTGGTGGTGTCATGAAAGGCCCTATGATAAAACCCTTGTCTAGTTTTGCTTGGAGTAAACAATCCACTTTCTCCATATCCGTGGCTGTCGACAGTAGATTTTTACACTCAATTGTGGATTGTGGTAAATAAATAAACCCCGTGTGGAATCCTGTGTGAAACCATGTACCAAAAACTGACTTAAAGTGGGGGAAGGTCAAACAGGCCTGCAAGTATGGAATGTTGCTGTGGCTTAGCCATGTGGTCTTGGCTTGTCTCAGCATGCAGGCAGACTTGGGATGAGCCCTATAACAATTAGCACTGACTATAATTGTGTGTGGCTTGATTGAAATTGTTGCAAATCTATGCTTTACCTAAAAACTGAATTGGGTGCCCTAGCTTATCTAGTCGTGCTCTCTGAGCTGGGGCTGGGAGTAAACCTGTGGATGCTCTGGATGTGCCTGGTAGAATGGATGGTTCCGCATTGGAGCGCCAGTAGATAGTGTGTGTGAATGACTGGCAAGTCGCACAAACTGGAGACCTAAGTCCAGCAAAATGCCGGCAAAATAACTCAAATCTAACAGAATAGTGGCAGCCTTGGCGGAATGGTAGTCATAAAAGGCCGACCCCCTATAATTCTGACCCAACTCCACTACCCCGTAAAGGTAGAAGTCAAGCTCCCACCTCCTATGTGGGTTTACGAAGCAGAGTACATCCCTGAAAACACTAAACACAAGGACAAAGTCTGGAATGGAGAGCTTATGGTTTAGCCTGTAGTCCCTGGTCTTAACCACCATGGAGACATCACCACAAGCGTAAGACTGGCTGTCGGCTATATCATTGGCAGCTAATAAAAGGGAGGCCAAATTGAAATATTTACTGTCTAGAATATCTTTCTTTATATTTACTGGTATGAAATGAGCCGGGGTGACAGAGAGGGTACTGGCGCCCTTACCTGAGGCTAATGGCACGGGGGCTGAGACAGTGGGTGTCTTGGGAACTGCTGGTGTCCCGGAAATGGAGGGTGCCTCCAGGGTGGGGGTTGGGCCGCTTTCTAATGCATCTACCCTGGCTCGTAAGTCAAGCAAGGTGGTCGCCAATGAGCTATGGGTAGTGTGAATTTGTGAGAGGGATGTGGCAACCGTACGTAAGGGGACTTTCTCAGCCTTGGTGCCTGGTGCACTGGGGAATAATAGTCTGAAAAGTTCAGCTTTACGAGCGGAAGCTGGGTATGAGATACCCTGCGCTGCAGCTCGGTTATGAGCTTGGGGAGGGTCCAGGATCTCAGAGAGGGTGTGCTACCATGTTCTGATCTCCTAGCAGGGGATGGCGGGACAGGGGCCTATTCTTCAATGTCCGAAACCTGTGATATGACCTTTGTACCTAAGAACAAATCTATTGTGAATATATATTTTTATGTATATATATTTAATTTTTTTTTTTTTTAAATGTTTACAAGTGTGAGCTATGTGATGCAATGAGCGGACTCACGATGATGATAGTGGGTAGGTTAGCAAATGAAAAATTAGGTTGCACAGGATTGAAAGCGTGTCCATCCTTGAGTGTGATAGAGGCAGAGTTACCTGAGGCATACCAGGCAAATTAACAACGTAAACTACCTGAAAACGTGACAGGTAAGAGGTATGCGTGTTGCTATATGTCGTAAATGTATGTGTAGCACCACCCACGTAGGAGCTGCTGATTAGATTATTGGGTCTACGTCCTGCCTAACAACCCACAGAATTGGCTTGAACCCTCCCTAGGCACAACTAACCCAGAACAGGACGGGAATACCAAGTGGCTACTGGAGAACACAGATTGGAATATAACACTTCAATAAATAATAATGACCTGTTACCTCACTCCAGCTGCAGTCCTGGATAACACAATGTGACCACACACAAGCTTGCTTTTAAATAGGAAATGATTTACTGTAAACCAAATAGACAGTTTCGATACAGTAAAATATGACTTTGTAAAAGGGTATACTGATCAGTTGATCAAGGATAAGATAAATACTGTGATATCACTCCCACAGACAGACCTATCTGAGTCCCACCTGCAGTTCTGCTGTTTCTTCTCTATATCTTCGCTAGCAACGTAGGTGAACTGCGATTTGTAATCCACATTGAGGATGGATGATCAAGAGAGAGAATGGCAGCAAACAGTTAGAAATCACCGCGGGGTGTCTGTGCAGGTTTGGCGGTAAAACTTCTGTGGGAGATGTAGGCCTCGGACGGCTCTTAGGTGGATATAGATGTTTATCTATGAATCTTCTGGGGAGTTATACTGGGCCACCCAGTATATTGCCTTCTACTACTCTAAGGCTAACCCTGACTAAAGTTACTTCTTTGGTAGATAGAGTCAGTTTTTGGGCAGGTGCCCTCTCGCCAGCCGGGCGGCACCACAGGAACTCTTCCCCTCCGGTCTCTGTCACCAGCCGCGCTTGTTGTTGGTTGTGAGTGATGCCGATCTCTGCAGAGCATCGATGAGTTATGTAGAAAGGCTCCCTGGCTCAAGATGAGACGCCTTCACTTAGTCACTTCGGCCCAGGCTTCAGCATCAATTCACAAGGCTGGCTGCTGCCTCCGTGTTGTAAGAAGAGATCTGGGACAAGAGAGCGAGCCTGGCTCCTCCCTTCCCTTTTAAAGCTTTTCCCAGAATGCTGTGCGGGGGGGGGCAATGCACCATGGTACTCCAAGGGAATTGTGGATGATGTAGTTTAATAAATTCCCTGACAGGAAATCACAGAACAGCTGCAATGTGGCATTTTGGCCACTAGATGGAGTCGAATTCCTGCAAAATGTCATACAGTCTTCTTATGCACAATGTAAAGGGGGAAACCCCGCTACACACTCCCCCCACTTGAGAAACTTTGGTCCCCAAAGAGGACAACAGCATGTACTCCGGTAGATATGTTGGCAGTACACACAAAAAAAAAAAACATTAACATGTGCATAAAAGTGAATCATCTTCCCTTTTGTAAGCAGAGTTCAAACTTAACAACTGCATATTACAACACAGGTTCGACAAAGGAACCTCCCACCAATTGTCGGGGGAGGGAAGGTGATTCTGTTCACCAACCCCCGACACTTGAGTGTCTTGTACAGATGTGCCTGGGGATGAGCTAGGGTTGCCCTCCACCAAATCTGCGGTGGAAGAACTAGGCTGATTAAGAGTTTGTTTGGAAGTAAGGATAGCTTCTTCCAAGCATTCACCCAATTGGTCATAAGTCAGTCTTTTGGGTGGGTGAATGACTCTTCTTTCCCTCTGTTCTTTGGGAGTCACAACCTCAAAGGTACTAGGATTAGCCGCTTCTGGGGATTCTTCAAGGGCCTCTTCCTCAGGTTCCAACACACAGGACTCTGAGGTTTCAAGAGCAGTTAATTCTTCTTCAGAGAAAGGTGCAACCTCCTCCTCAGGATCTTCATCATCAGCTACCTGTCAGAGAAACCTTCAGCTGCAGACTGGTCATCACATGACAAGCACCACATGACTTCCACATGACTTCCTGGCTGCCTATAAAAGCTGAGCAAGTGCTCAGAGGAATTGCTGGTTTGTCTTTCAGCTTCCTGTACCTGAGTTCCTGTTTCCTGTGTGATCGTTTACCTGCTGTGACCCGGATTGACCCTGACCTGCTCTGCTCTTCTCCTGGACCCGACCTTGGCTTGTTTTACGGACTTTGCTTTTGCTTACCTGTGTTTGACCCTCTGCCTGCGACCCGGATTTACCTTCAGTCTCCTGTGCCTTGACCCTCTGCTTGTGACCAAGTCTTGTCTCCTATCTCCAGTGCCTTGACCCTCAGCCTGTGACCTGGATTGTCTGCTTACCTGTGTTTGACCCTCAGCCTGCTCCGGACTTTTACTGCTGGATCCTGATCAGTCTCTGCTCCAGCTCTACAGGACCTCCACGCAAGCTCTACCCTGCCTGCTGGTAGCTTGTGCCTCTTTGTGCCATCCACCCTCTGTATCACCTCCAGAGGGGCGGAGTGCGCTTAGTCGCAACAGCGAACCGCTCTCGGCATCTCGGCCTCGGTGAGTACCTCTATTCTGATAGTACAAACCAGCCATGTCAGAGGCCGACAGAGCGCGTTCTCCTCTTGAGATCCTGTGCCAGCAGGTCACAACCCTCACTGATGCAGTCCAGAAACTGCAGGAAGGCTATGCCCAGATTGACGGTCGTCTCCAGCAACTTTCAGGGTCATCTGCATCAACAGCCGCAGCCCCTGCGCCCACCAGCGGAGCCTCCTCTTCTCAAGTTGCATCAAGCCCCACAGTGATCATGGCTACCCCTGAGCCCAGGGTTCCCACACCGGAGCGTTTTTCAGGCGATCGCAAAAAGTTCCGGGCCTTCAAAAATGCATGCTCCTTGTACTTAGCCCTTCAGCCCAGGACTTTTTCATCCGAAGTAGTTAAGGTGGGATTTGTCATCTCCCTGTTGACCGAAGAGCCGCAGGCCTGGGCCCACAGCCTGATGGAACAGAGGAGCTCTCTTCTGAACTCTTTGGACCTTTTCTTTGAAAGTATGTCTCAACTATATGATGACCCCCAACGCACCGCTACTGCAGAAGCCGTGCTACACTCCCTGTCCCAAGGAAAGAGACCAGTGGAGGACTACACTGCTGAATTTCGAAAATGGTCAGCTGACACAGGGTGGAACGAACCCGCTCTTAAATACCAGTACCGCCAGGGGCTGTCAGAAGCTTTGAAAGACGAGTTGGCCAGGATTGAAACCCCTGCCACTTTGGAGGATTTAATCCAATCCGCTACCAAGCTAGACAGGCGCATGCGCGAGCGGCGCTCTGAGCGCTCTCAGGGTCCCCGACCTAGTTGGATGCTCCCTAAACCTTCTCCCGTTCACCCATCCTTTCCAGTGACTCCTGTCACCTCTGCTCCAGAGGCTGAGCCCATGCAGCTTGGATTGGTCCGTGCTCCTCTTACCCCTGAAGAGAAACAACGACGGCGACAGGCCAATCTCTGTCTGTACTGTGGGGGAACTGGACATTTTCTGCGTACTTGCCCCGTGAGACCCAGTAAGTCACGCTCGCAGTTTTTTATGAACTTTCAGAACCCTGGTTTATCCCAGACTTATGTCACCCTCTCTGTCTCCTTACAGCTAATGGAAAAGGAAGTTCATCTACCAGCAATTATTGATTCCGGAGCCTGTAGTTGTTTTCTAGACACTTCACTGGCCCAAAAACTGCACATTCCCCTGCAAACCAAAGAACAAGGCCTCCAAGTCTACCTGGCTGATGGGTCTCTCCCTCGCTCTGGATTTGTCACACAACAGACAAGGCCCATCCTTGTCACCACGGACTCCGGCCACCAGGAGCTTCTAAGCTTTGACATCATCTTCTCCCCCATGTTCCCCATCATTTTGGGGCTCCCCTGGCTACAGGCACATGAACCTGACATCAATTGGAACAAGAAGAAAGTCTCCTTTTCCTCTCCCTACTGTTCCCAGCATTGCCTTCCTCCAGCTCCAGCCGCCTGTTTAACTGTAGCACCTACACCTGACAATCTCCAGCACGTCCCTCCGGTATATCTTGAATTTAGAGATGTCTTCGATAAACAAAAAGCTGATTGCCTACCACCTCATCGGTCTTACGACTGCCCCATTGATTTGCTACCTGGTTCTGAAATACCCTTTGGCCGTATCTTTCCACTATCGGAGACTGAACTAGCGGCTCTTAAAACGTATATTGATGAGAACTTGGATAAGGGTTTCATTCGTCCATCATCTTCACCGGCCGGAGCCGGCATCTTCTTTGTGGAAAAGAAAGATGGTTCCCTAAGACCATGCATAGACTATAGAGAACTGAACAAAATAACGATAAAAAATCGCTATCCTCTTCCACTTATCCCAGAGTTGTTTCAGCGTTTCCGTTCTGCCCGAATCTTCTCCAAGTTGGATCTGCGAGGTGCCTATAACCTCATCCGAATCAGGCCTGGAGACGAATGGAAGACTGCCTTCAGGTCCAGGTTTGGACATTATGAATATTTGGTAATGCCCTTTGGGTTGTGTAACGCCCCGGCCACATTTCAGCACCTGGTAAACGACATCTTTCGAGAATATCTGGACAATTTCCTAGTTGTTTACCTGGACGACATTCTTATTTTTTCTGCCACCATTGAGCTACACCGGGTTCATGTAAAGACAGTCCTTGCAATTCTCAGGAGACACAAATTGTACCTTAAAGCAGAGAAATGCGAATTCGAAAAATCTGTTGTGCAATTCCTAGGCTTTATCATTTCTACCAACGGGGTCGCAATGGATCCACAGAAGGTCAAGGCAATTCAGGAGTGGCCGGCTCCAGTAGACAAAAAGGGGGTACAGCGGTTTATCGGATTCGCTAATTTTTACCGGAGGTTTATCGTTGGCTTCTCATCCATTGTTGCACCCATCACCCAACTAACCCGCCAACATAGTCGTTTTCAGTGGTCCCAAGAGGCCCAGGAAGCTTTTACCAAGCTCAAAGCCCTGTTCACCTCTGCACCAATCCTACGGCATCCGGATCCAGCCCTGCCATTTGTGTTGGAGGTAGACGCCTCGGAAACCGCCACTGGAGCCATCCTCTCCCAGAGACAGGGCCCCAAGGCTCTCCTCCATCCTGTAGCTTTTGCATCTCGGAAACTAAGTTCCCCGGAAAGGAATTATGATGTGGGAGACCGGGAGCTGTTGGCCATCAAGTTCGCTCTGGAGGAGTGGAGATATCTGTTGGAGGGTGCTTCCCATTCCATCATGATCTTCACCGATCATAAAAACCTAGAATACCTCAGGACAGCCAAACGCTTAAGACCCAGGCAAGCCCGGTGGGCCCTCTTCTTTTCTAGGTTCAACTTTCATATCTCTTATAGACCTGGCCTCAAGAATGGGAAAGCAGACGCACTCTCCCGGATGTTCCCTGAATCTCCCCAGTCAACGGAACCTAGCACCATCTTATCTCCACAAAACTTCCTTCTGCTCACAGACACTGATCTTATGACCACCATCAAGTTGGCATCCAGCCATTGTACTGACCCAGAAATATCCTCCTTGGAGAAACGAGATGACTTGTTCTGGTCCCAAGGAAGAATTTTTGTCCCACCGGAGGCTAGACCCATGACGTTAAAGTTGCTTCACGACCATAAACTGGCTGGTCACTTTGGGACTCAAAAGACTTTGGAATTGGTTGCCCGTTCTTTTTGGTGGCCTGGTTGGAGGCAGGACTGTAAAGAGTATGTCCTCTCTTGTATTTCTTGCCAGCGCAGTAAAGTGGCTAACACCAAATCTTGGGGATTACTTAGACCTTTACCCATTCCAGAACGCCCATGGGCTGAAGTTTCTATGGACTTCATTGTTGATCTTCCTCCCTCGGAAGGTTTCACCTCCATTCTGGTTGTGGTCGACCGCCTTTCCAAAATGGCACACTTCTTGCCCATGGTGGGCACCCCCTCTGCTTTGGAGACAGCTAACATTTTTATCAAAGAAATAATAAGGCTACATGGAGTACCCGACAGTGTTGTTTCTGACAGAGGGGTTCAGTTCACCTCCAAATTTTGGAAAGAACTTTGTAAAGCACTACAAATAAAGGTCTGTCTCTCCTCTGCATATCATCCTCAAAGCAATGGCCAGACAGAGAGAACGAACCAAACTCTGGAGCAGTATCTCCGCTGTTTCTCTTCTGGCTCTCAGGATGACTGGTCCTCTCTGCTACCCTACGCGGAGTTTGCGTATAATAATTCAGTTCATTCAGCCACCAACCAAACGCCCTTCTGGTCTAACTTTGGGTTTCACCCTTCTTTCCTTCCAAACGCTACCCCTGAATTATCTGTTCCTGCTGTCCAAGATCGCATAGCCTCCATCCAACAGAACTTTCAAAGGATTCAGGAAACCATGCAAAAGGCCCAGGATGACTATAAGAAGTACTACAACAGGGGAAGGAAGGAGAACCCGGTTTTCAAGGTCGGTGAGGAAGTTTGGTTATCTTCAGCTAACCTCAAATTACCTTTTCCCTCACGGAAGTTGGGCCCAAAGTTCATAGGGCCGTTCAAAATCAAGAGGATGGTTAACCCTGTGGCCTTTGAATTGGCCTTACCCAGCTCTTACAGGATTCATTCTGTCTTTCATGCATCCTTACTAAAACCAGTGATTCCTAGCCCCTTCCCGGGAAGAGAGGAGCCGCCTCCTCCACCAGTCCAGGTGGATGGAGAAAATGAATTTGAGGTTGAAGCCATACTGAACTGCAGGAAGAGGGGTAGACTTCTCCAATACCTAATCAAGTGGAAGGGGTACCCACCTGAAAACAACTCTTGGGAACCCTCAAGAAACATACACGCCCCTCGCTTGATCCGAGCTTTTCATGTGAATCACCCGGAGTTGATGTCCAGTTTGGGCGTCCAGAGGCCGCCCCTCGGGGGGGGGCACTGTCAGAGAAACCTTCAGCTGCAGACTGGTCATCACATGACAAGCACCACATGACTTCCACATGACTTCCTGGCTGCCTATAAAAGCTGAGCAAGTGCTCAGAGGAATTGCTGGTTTGTCTTTCAGCTTCCTGTACCTGAGTTCCTGTTTCCTGTGTGATCGTTTACCTGCTGTGACCCGGATTGACCCTGACCTGCTCTGCTCTTCTCCTGGACCCGACCTTGGCTTGTTTTACGGACTTTGCTTTTGCTTACCTGTGTTTGACCCTCTGCCTGCGACCCGGATTTACCTTCAGTCTCCTGTGCCTTGACCCTCTGCTTGTGACCAAGTCTTGTCTCCTATCTCCAGTGCCTTGACCCTCAGCCTGTGACCTGGATTGTCTGCTTACCTGTGTTTGACCCTCAGCCTGCTCCGGACTTTTACTGCTGGATCCTGATCAGTCTCTGCTCCAGCTCTACAGGACCTCCACGCAAGCTCTACCCTGCCTGCTGGTAGCTTGTGCCTCTTTGTGCCATCCACCCTCTGTATCACCTCCAGAGGGGCGGAGTGCGCTTAGTCGCAACAGCGAACCGCTCTCGGCATCTCGGCCTCGGTGAGTACCTCTATTCTGATACTACCTCTTCTGAAAGCATGTGGAAAGGTACGAATTTGGGGGCTTCTGCCCGAAGGGTTCCTCTTTCAGGCAATTCAGATGAAGACAGGGAGGCAGTTGTGGGTTCTGGTAACTGAGATGACCACATCCAATCAGGTACCTCCTCTTCACCTTCCAGATCTTCGATTGGAGAATCTCCATCCCTCACATCTGGGAGTGTCGACTGAGACCTGGTGACTGGTCTGGACATACGAGACGTCGAAGGGGACTCCGACGAATCTACGACAGGAGGCATGTGAACTGCTTCAGAGAGAGGTAGTAGATGGTTCCTATGCCAAGTCTTTATTGGACCCACACTTCCTTCTGGCCGAATTTGATACACAGGAAGGTTTGGTAGCTGCTTGCAGATGACATAAGGTTGGGACTTCCAACGGTCTGCCAACTTGTGTTTTCCAGGGACACCCAAGTTCCTCAACAATACCCTGTCCCCGGGCTGCAAGTCTTGGATCCGAACTTTTAAGTCAAAATTACTTTTATTCCATTCCTCAGCCCCCATTGATCAGATGTTGCTTGAGCTTTATCATAGGCCGTTTTTAGACTCTTCCTCAATCGGTCCACATATCCCTTGTGCGATGCTGAAGAGGTGTGATCGGGCGAGATGCCAAAAGCCAAGTCCACTGGCAACCGAGCTTCTCGTCCAAACATTAAACGATATGGGGAATATCCAGTAGCATCACTGACAGTACTGTTGTAGGCATGCACAATGGCAGCTACATGTTTACCCCAATGCTGTTTCTTCTCTGAGCTCAAAGTCCTCAGCATGTCTAAAAGAGTCCTGTTAAACCGTTCAGGCTGGGCATCTCCTTGTGGGTGGTAGGGAGTAGTTCTAGTCTTTTGGATGCCTAACAGGTCTAACAATCTCTTATCAGTCTGCTTTCAAAGTCTCTTCCTTAATCTGAATGGAGGCGTTGTGGTAACCCATAGTGTACAAATAACTTCTCTACAAGAACTTTGGCTACCGTTGAGGCCTTCTGGTCCTTTGTTGGGAATGCTTGGGCGTATCTGGTAAAGTGGTCTGTTACCACAAGGACATTCCCTTGACCACTCAGATCAGGCTCTAGGCAAAGGAAATCAATGCACACCAGTTCCATGGGTCCCTGGCTTTGCAGATGGCCCATTGGGGCGGCTTGACGTGGCAGGGCCTTCCTTTGTATACATCGAACACAAGAATGACAGCATCCTTTGACTTCGGCCCACATACAGAGCCAGTAGAACCTGTCTCTGACAAGCTGAAAAGTTCTTTCAGGTCCCAAATGACCATGATTATCATGAAGAGCAGCCAGGACTCTCTCCCTGTATTTAGCTGGTAAGAACAGTTGCCATTTCTCCTCCAGGTCTTCCGATGGGCCTCTTCAGTAGACCACCCCCTCTCGGATCTGTAGACGGGTCCAATCTCTATGCAACAGGCGGGCCCCTTGAGGAGAGTCTGTTAGAAGTAACTCAGGGCGCTGGATCTCCAAGGCTTCCAACAGAAGTTTTCTCAGAGGGTCTTCTAGCTGTTCCTTCCTCAAGTCCCTTTTGGACAGCCAGGGTAAATCTTCCCCTTCAACTTGGGTCACCCTGCAATAGCACTTGGGTACTCCAACAGCTGAAACCCCAATCTCCTCGGCTCTTGATCCTCCACTGGATTGAAGTTCAGTTCCCTGATATAGGGCATGCACCCCTTCTGGAGCCAAGTGGGTCCATTCTTCATCAGGTTTGTGTGGTACATGCAACCTTCTGGATAGAGCGTCTGCATCCCTGTTCCCAACTCCTGGCCGATACTTCAGGCTGAACTTAAAGCTAGAGAGGGCGGCCAACCATCTATGTCCTGTGGCATCCAGCTTGGCTGTAGTCAGCAGATAGGTAAGTGGATTGTTATCCGCCTTGACTATGAATTCAGCTCCGTACAGGTAATCTTTCAGTTTGTCGACCACTGCCCACTTTAAGGCCAGGAATTCAAGTTTGTGGGTAGGATAATTCCTTTCAGCATGTAGCAGACTCCTGCTCACATAGGCGACAGGTCGCAGTTGACCCTCATGCTCCTGATAGAGTACCCATCCAGCCCATCTTGGCTGGCATCGACATGTAGTTCATATGGTTTCGTGGGGTCTGCTTAGGCTAACACAGGGGCAGTGGTTAGATTCTTTTTCAGCTGCATGAAGGCCTCTTCACATTCTGGGGTCCACTGATCCTGGATGGACTCTTTAGCCTTCCGGGGTACCATGGTGGACTTCACCGGCTTGACCAGTTCAGGAACATCATCTTCGTTCTTTAGTAACTAATTGAGGGGTTGGGCAATCTTGGCGAACCCCTCCACAAACCTCCTGTAAAAACCCAGGAACGACCGGAGTTCGGTCACATTTGTAGGTCTTGGCCAGGAGTTGACAGCATCCAGCTTGTCCGGGTCTGTGGCCACCCCTTCTGCAGACACGATGTGGCCCAGATAATGGACCGAAGACTGATAGAATTGGCACTTCTCAGGAGAAAGTTTCAGGCCTTCTTCATGTAACCTCTTCAGGACCTTTTCCAACCTCTCCTCGTGTTCCTCCAAAGTTCTGCCAAACAAGATAACATCAACCAAGTATACCAGCACCTCTATCAAATTCATATCTCCAACAGTCCTTTCCATCAGCCTTTGGAAGGTAGCAGGAGCCCCTGACAACCCTTAAAGCATACGATTGAACTCAAAGAACCCCACAGGGGTGATGAAGACTGTCTTTTCCCTATCTTCAGGGTGCATGGGGATCTGATAATACCCACTCTTTAAGTCCATCAGGCTGAACCACTTTGCCCCTGACAGGCTCTGTAGGGCGTCTTCAATTCGAGGAGTGGTATACTGGTCTGGGATGGTTCTTCTGTTCAGGGTTCGGTAGTCAATACAAAGCCTCAGAGATCCGGTTTTCTTCCGGACTACCACTATCGGAGAAGCGTATGGGCTCCTGGATTCTCGGATAATCCCGGTCTTCTTGAGTTCTGCAAGCTGCTCTTCTAAGTCACCTAAGGGAACTCGCAGGACTCTTTCCCTGAAAGGTTTGTCCTCACTCAGGCGGATCTTATGAGTGGCACTCCTGGCGCATCCCACGTCAAACTCATCCTTGGAAAATATTTCTCTCCAGCGAGCAAATTGGGCCTTGGTCCTCTTCATCCATTCCGGTGGGAGGGCAGCGTTTCCACAGCAGAGCTCTTCTATGACAACTTCACCCCTTTCCTCCTCTTTAAGATCAGATGGGACAACTGGGGTAGCCGGGTTAACTTGGCCCAACAGCACTCTGGCCGGTACCTTCACCGGTGTAGTAGAGGTGTTTCTGACACTCACTAAAACCCTTCCATGGCTTTTCTGTAACACCTTCAAAGGGATCACTTTGGGGATTACTTCTATCCCTCTCTGTTCTTCCTGTGGACCTGATTCAAAGATGATTAAAGGGCCAGGCTGCTTCCATGTGAGTTTGACAGAGGCTTTCAGACAAGCCACCTCTCCCGGCTGCAGGACCTTTTCCGTTCTGTCCAACTTCCAGATTCTTCCAACTCCTTCTGCAGGGGTCTTCTTCTCCAATACTAGTCGTTGATAGACCTGCCTTAGCATGGGGTGAATCCTTGGCGTTGGAGTATCCTGTCCCTGGACCAGTTGTGTCAGGAGACGCCTTACCAGGTCAGTGTTGGTCCCTACAATGAGAGAGCTTCTGCTGGCCCCTGGCGGACGAGGGCAGACCACTGCTAGATTGTTGAAAGTTTCAGCTTTACCAGCAACAAAGGGTCAAAGGTCAACTTGATTGGCAGATACCCGTCATAGGGAAAACTTTGAGTTCCAATACCCCATATCTCCAGGTCTTCAAGTTTCTGCAGAGGTAGATGGGTGAGGTGGTATGTGTAAAGGGAGCGCTGATAAATGAATCAATTAAAAAAGCTGCAACTAAAATCCGATTACCCAGTGAGGATAATTAAGTGTACAAATGATTAAAATGTGTAGTGCGCTAATTCTGTGAAACTTATAAACATAAATGGGCTAAATTTAGTGTTTTCTTGTTTTTTTATTCAAAAAAGTGATTTTTTTTAAAAAAAATTGCATTTGGAATACTGCTACGCAAATATGGTGTGATAAAAAATATTGCAACGATCTCCATTTTATTCTCTAGGGTCTCTGCTAAAAAAATATATATATATATATATATATATATATATATATATATATATATATATATATATATATAATGTTCTAAGTAGTTTTCTAGCAAAAAAAAATATTTTAGCTTGTAAACACCAAGTGTCAAAAATAGGCCCAGTCTTAAAGTGGATAAATGGACAACTTTGTGTAAAGTGCTACTTGGAAGCTGGGCCTCTGTATGTGGCTAGGCTGTGTAAAAGTGTTACACATGTGGTATCGCCATAATCAGGAGGAATAGCAGAATGTATTTTGGGGTGCAATTTTTGCTATGTACATGCTATGTGTTAGAAATATTGCATAAATGGACAACTTTGTGTAAAAAAAAATGCATTTTCATTTTCTTTCCACAGTTTCCAAAAACTTGTGGAAAAAAATGACACGTTCAAAAGACACATTATGCCTCAAAAATTATACGTTGGGGTGTTTGCTTTCCAAAACGGGGTCATTTTATGGGGGTTTCCAATGTCCTGGTGCTCCAGGGCCTTCAAAAGTGCGATAGGTTGTCAGAAAATTATATGTGTAATTTATGCTCCTAGAATGCCGGACGGTGCTACTTGGATGTTAGGCCTCTGTATGTGGCTAGGCTGTAAAAAAGTCTCACACATATGGTATTGCCATACTCAGGAGGAGTAGTAGAATGTGTTTTGGGGTGTAGTTGCAAGTATACATATGCTGTGTGAGAGAAATAACCTGTTAATACGTAAATTTGTAAAAAAAAAAAAAAAAAAAAAAAAGAATCCTTCATTTTGCAAAGAATTGTGGGGAAAAATTACAACTTCAAAAAACTCACCATGCCCCTTATTAAATACCTTGGAATGTCTACTTTCCAAAAAGGGGTCATTTGGGGGGTATTTGTACTTTCCTGACTTTTTAGTGTCTCAAGAAATTAGATAGGCCTTCAGTACATCAGGTGTGATCAAGTGTGATCAATTTTCAATGATTAGCCATAACTTGTGGACTCTATAACTTTCACAAAAATCAAATAATATACACTTATTTGGGTTATTTTTTACCACAGATAAGTAGCAGTATAAATTTTGGCCAAAATTTGTGAAGAAAAATTACTAATTTGCAAAATTTTATGACAGAAACAAAGAAAAATGCGTCTTTTTTTATTTATAGCACAAAAAATAAAAAACCCAGTAGTGATTAAATACCATCAAAAGAAAGCTCTATTTGTGTGAAAAAAGGACACACATTTTTTATGGGTACAGTATTGCATGACTGAGCTCTGAAAGCTGAAAATCAGTCTGGGCAGGAAGGGGATGAAGGTGCACTGTAGGCAAGTGGTTAATTAGACATATGCAGTTTGTAGGTTATTCAATTAATAGAATAGTTATTTTACACTAAGTACCTGTGACATTACTATTCATTACTAATCAGGGGTTTCATTGGATCAGGACAGGCTAGGGTGCTTTGGCTTTCCAGTAATTTTCTAATAGCAATGATGAGAAAGCATGATTTAAACTTAAAGTGGTTCTAAAGGCTGAAGGTTTTTTTATCTTCATGGATTCTATACCAACTGTGTGTTCACAATTCAGTAGTTGGTAAGACAGAAATCAGTATTTGGCAACACGCATTTACGATTTCAGTAGTTTGCAAGGCAGAGTTCAGTAGTTTGTAAGGCACAGAACTCTGCCTTACCAACTACAGAATTCTGCCTTACCAACTACAGAACTCTGCCTTACCAACTACAGAACTCTAGGTTCTGAATTTAATAATTTGTAAGGCAGAGTTCTTTGGTTTGTAATATGGAGATCAGTAGTTGTTAACATAAATTTGTAAACAAAAATTGACAATTGACAACAAGATACATTTTGAAAATATTTTTATTATTTAAAATACATTGCATTTTTTTCCCTTCTAACAAGAAAAGTAGCCTCAAAAATTAGACAGTGAACAAACAGACACAACATAGCCAAAAGTGTTTTTATGAAAATGTAAAGGTCTATACTGGTTAGGGTAATGAAGATGAAGATTGCCTTTGTGAGAAATTAAGGGGGGCTGGGATGGATCATGGAAAGGTCAGGGGAAAGGCTTAGGGCTGGTAATGATGAAGAGGGCATGGAGGAACTGTGGCTAGGGGATAGGAAGGAGGGGGTCATGAAATGGGTACAGAGGTGGACCTTCGTAAGCTGCAGATGAAGCAGGGGAGATGGATAAATGGTTGGCATTGGCAGACTGCAGCAGTTAGCATGCTTGCATGACGTAAGTTATACTAAAATAGCATCCCTCACCTGCAGCTCATGATCCCCAGGAAGCTCTTCCTGTTGATGCCAGAAGCTCTGGCAGTAGACCACCCTCCTATCTCTTGGATCTACAAAGGGATCTTTTTCAGCAACTGCTTAATTTTGCTGGCAGACTTTCTCCATGCAGATTGATGATCCTTTGTTCAACCTGAGGAAAGAATTCTCTTACTGCCGCCATCCACGACCTCATGACTACGACTGGTGTCTGCTTGCTCCTGTGCTTCGGAAACCTAGAGAGAAAGAAAATTTCTTATAACCAATGTATACAAGATAGATACATTTTGGAGATAGATAAATGAATAGATACCTAACGAACTGGCACAGCAATGCTAGAGGACTGTTCAGATCCTCTAGGTGTGGTTGGTGTGGAGGTAACCAATGACGTAAACAACCTGGGTGGGTTCGATGTTCTGTCCTCACTCTCTTCCAACCCCTTATCCACCCTCTCATCTGTTAACCAGTTGAATGTGGTCCGATAAAGAGAAAACATTTAATATAGATCACAGCCTGTGACTGGCAGAAATCCGCCCACACCATGTTATTGCCAAAAAATAATAAAGACTTTGTATGACAATTTAAGTCCCCGTTCACACTGGGGCGACCTGTCAGGCGACCTGGTCGCCTGACAGGTCGCCGTAGGTCACCTTCCATAGAGAAGCTGCGGACCCGTTCTAATCGGAGCGACACAAGTCGCTCCGACTTAGAAAAAGGGTCCGGAGCTTCTTTGGGGCGACCCGGAGCGACCTGCATAGACTTCAATGTTATGAAGTCCGTGCCGGCCGCTCCAAGGTCGCGGTGAGAGCAGCGCATCGCGACCTATGAGGTCGCCCCAGCAAGTAGCGTCGCCCCAGTGTGAACGGGGCCTTAAACAGTTGTTTTAATATTATTTATTTATTTTTCAGTGTCCCAAAGACTGCTCCTCCTGCCACTGTTTCCCTACAGACAGGCTGGGATAGAGCTGGGTCATGTGACAGCTGTATATCAATTAGGAAAAAAGGTAATTAGATGTTTTTTTAAATAAAATAATTACAGTACCATCATCCACATATAGAAAGAGAAGGGATACTGTATATTTAACAGTGTGTGTTCAGTATCACTTTAAGCAAGATGTATTTACAGTGAAATAAAATCCATCTAAACACCAGCAAACAGAAATACAGCAAACAAAGATATAATAAAACCATAAACCAAGTGACAAAATACCTAACAGCCTAACTCTAATACAATATATACAAAATGAGGAACACAGATAACAGGGTAATACCAGACATGCAAGGAAGGGGGGAACCAGGATTGAGATAAGGAAAAAGGGGAGTAGGTACAAGGCAGCAGGGTACAGGATGCAGGGCAGGAGCAAAACAAAGATTAATAGGAGAAGCAGGGTTAGGATAAAGGTACAAAACAGGAGCAGGATCAGGTGGGAATCAAGTTAGGGATAATAGCAAGCAGTATCTGGCTAGCGAGGCAAAACACTGAAGCAATAGGTACTGTTAGAGGAGGGACTAAATACCCACTGGGTAGACATCCACTGGTGGACACTGATCTACAACCTTCCGCTCTGGGAACTACAGTGCCACCAGCAGGTGATCTAGGTCCTGACAGTCAGCAGCTCTCTGCTCATGGAGCTGTAAGACCGAGCGATCGGCGTTGTTAGATTGCTCAGTTCTCAGGGCAGAGATGTTATCCTAAGCTTCAAGCTGGTCTTTAATCTTTCAACTTGTGATAAATACTGTGTAACATATATGACATTTAGGGATCAGTATCTTTTTCTGTTGTTTTTGTACTATGTCCACAAATAAGCCAATGAGTAAAATACACAACACTGATGTTCATTTTTCTCATATTCATCTCCACTGACACTGAATTATGCTCCTTAGAATATATTCACCTCTCTTCTATGTGATATGGATTCTGTGAACACACCTGTTCTGCTCCCCCCTGCAAATAGAGTCATGTGAATAGAGTATGATTACCATTCATTTGCATCTCATTTTCACTGTCATTATTTAAAATGTTGTTGCTAACGTCATAGCCACCTATCTCAATACCACACTACCAGGTATTCTGGTAAATTCTGCATTTACATGCACTGAACTGGTGTTATTTAAAACACCTACATATTCTTTAAATGTACATATCAGTGAATATTGTGTACCTACCAATATTATAATCATTAATAATATATGTTAAAAACAGAAATAACAGGATTTAATTAAATAATTTCCAGACATTAAAATAGATTAAACCAATATTTTCTTTAATGGAATAAATGCATGATAAGTGTCCCACTATGCCTGTCACAGCTGGATGGGCTTGTAATACCAATCTTTTCTATACTTAGAAGCTATAACATAAAACCGGTTACAAATTTGCACGCATTTGCAAGCGTGCTCTCCACAGCTGTGCCTGTAAATATCAGCAGATGACTGAATAATCTTGTCCAGAGGATGGCTTCATTGATGGGATCCCAGTAGGTTACAGAAATCATCGTCCTGCTGCTTGGCAACCAAAGGACACCGATTATGAGACTGAAATGGCAGATGCAGTTATCAGAATGAAAAGCTAAACACACATCCGGGAGGGGAGATTAAATATGTGCCACAGTATTTAGGCTAAAAGGATTGAAGCACAAAAGCATTAGGCTCTGTGGCGAATCAGCACACAGGAATAGTTGTGTATGTGTGTCACTATTCGCATGTGCAGCCTATAATTAATAGGAGACTTCCTCATTTTCTGCCTCAATATGTCTTAGCAGGGGGTTGCTGTGATTCCCATATGTGCGATATGCCTGGCAAAACAGCTCTATTGTGTTCTGGTAGCTGCTTCAAATAATGTTGTGGGCTGGCTATTAAAAAAAATGTTATTTCTGATTTTTTTTTTTGTGATATAAATGTATACTGTCATTTTGAGCACTATCCTATATGGTTCTTGGTTCCAGTCCCAGTAATTTACAGCTGCTGGCAGACTTGCAGATCTACTGTCTGGGATACATTAGCTTTCAACATCATGACACTCGTAGGGTTGCCACCTGTCCAGGATTCACCCGGACAGTCCGGGTTTTGAAAAATGTCACCCAGACATGATATTCAGACTGGGCTGTGGCTCTCTAATGCCCCATACATGCGATGAGCCAGAACCGCAGGGGCGACACGTGAGGTGCACGGTGGGCCGATGAGAGACAGCAATGATACAGTTCATCGGTTTACTCACGGTTAGCAGAAAGCCTCCCTAGGTTGGTCGCACAGTGAAGAGGAAGACAGCACGAAATCCTCCGGGGCACGCTCTGTGATAGGGAAACGCCAGCCAAGATGGTGGTTGAGGTGCCCGTGATGACAGGGGTGTTTAGAGTGCTTGTGGTGGCTGGGTCCCTTGATGGTATTTGTCGTGACGCCAGTACCGTTAATGGTGGTACAACCAGTTGTAATAGCAATAGTGAATAATGAGGTAGACAGTGGTAGGATACAACTCACAACTTTTACTGTGACTGGTTTTGATTGCAGTACAAACATCCAGATAGAATACAGTCTCTGGGTAAATAGAGGAATTCTTCTTATCCACTGTTAATAGGTTTTGGTAGGTCTTGTCTCAGGCTGTGGTTCAGTATAATGCTTACTGTTCTGGTCCATTTAGAATCCAGTGAAATTTGATGAGGTTGCCAGTGGCTAAGGAAATCCTTCACCTATATTCTCAAAGGTCTGTTGCTGCCATTTGGTGGCTTTTACCCTTTGATTTAAGCAGTTCCAATTTGTCCCTTCTCTGGACTGACCTTCACTAACCTTCTACATGGTGCTTCTCTCCTGTACACTCACTTCCTGAACTGCACAACTGACCACAGATAAACCTGAGCTGGGATAGATATCCCAAAGTGGTGCTATCCCCATCTTGTGGTGGGAAGTATGAAGCACACTTGACCAGCCTATGAACAGGGATACCACAGGTATAGCAATGCACATGCAAAATATAGCAATGACAAAGAAATAATACATTTGCAGTTCCCACGTGTCATGAGTGGGACGCTGCATACACACGTGCAGATTATCTGCAGACTTTTGTCTGCAGACTTACCTTTTCTATGTAGTGCAAGGGCCTGCCGGATTGCATACAAATTGAAAGTGTTTAGGTTTGACCTCATATTATATGGTTTTGGTAAGTCTGCAGACAAAAGTCTGCAGATAATCTGCACGTGTGTATGGGGCATAAGTAACCAAGATAGTCACACACAAATCTGTTGCCTTCTGGGAGCTGCGGGCGGCTGTCTGGGTGCAGGTTTGGCATCACCGAAAGGGTGGGGCGAAGATGTTAGCAAGAGCAATTTGGCTACAACCACTGTTCACCGCATCCCTCCTTGGGGAACCCAAATATGTTCCTGGTCTTTCTTAATCCTATAGTGTTTACTGCAAAAAAAAAAAAAAAAACATTGTCCTGTGCCACTAAAGTGTTCAGGTTTGGCTTGAAGAAAAGGTGGCAACCTTAGGTGTAACTGAACAATGTTTAGCACTTTCTGTACCCTTCCTTGTAATACAAACCTGTTGGCTTTCAGCTGTCCATCATTTGGGGGTGCAGTCTCTATTTTGAAACCAAATTTGTCTGACCCTCTTTTTTACACAGCAGCCCCTATGATTGGTCTGATGTATATAGACTTCTACAAAAAAAAATGTAATTCTTACCAAAAAAAAAAGTGATATTAACCACTTAAGCCCCGGAAGATTTTACCCCCTTCCTGACCAGGGCCTATTTTGCGATTCAGCCCTGCATGACTTTAACGGGCAATTGCGCGGTCGTGCGACGCTGTACCCGAACGAATTTGATGTTCTTTTTTTCCCACAAACAGAGCTTTCTTTTGGTGGTATTTGATCACCTGTGCGATTTTTACTTTTTGCACTATAAACAAAAAAAGAGCGTCAATTTTGCAAAAATAACAATATTTTTCAAATTTTTTTATATGAATTTCCCCCCAAAAAAATGTAAAAATCCAAATTTTTTAACATTTTAGGCCAATTTGTTTTCTGCTACATATGTTTGGTAAAAAAATTGCAAAAAGCGTATTTTGATTGGTTTTCGCAAAAGTTATTGCGTTTACTAACTAAGGGAAAGATTTTTGTCATTTTTGTTGTTTTTTTTTTTTTAACGCGTAATGGCGGCGATCTGTGATTTTGTTTTTGCGGTACTGCGACATTGCGGCGGACAGATCGGACCCTTGACTGACATTTTTGACACTTTTGGGGTTACCAGTGACATTACTGCAGTAATCAGTGCTATACATATGTACTGTTACTGTAAAATGACACTGGCAGTGAAGGGGTTAACTTTTTTTGAGAGGGAGGGGTTATGTGTGTCCCTAGGGGCGTGATTCTAACTGTGATTGACTGTGGCTTGAGGTGTATGAACAGTGATCAACTGTCCTACATAGTAGAACCGTATGATCACCATTCATACAAAGGGGAGAATGACAGGCAGCTTGTTTACATTAGCCGCCTGCCTTTCTCCCGCTCTAACGGACGATCGCGAGTGACCGGCGGACATCACGTCCGCGCGCGGGGGGGGGGGGTCCGTGACCGCGTGGGAGCCCTACGTCGCTCTGCCTGTGAGAGGCTGACTGCCGACGTAAATAGTCATGTGGCAGTCGGCAAGTGGTTAAAGGATAGTCTTTTTTTAAATACAAAATAATGGCTTTGCACAGAACAGCCCTGATCATCTTCTTCTGGGTCCCCTGAAGAAGTTTTAGACTTAAGGTCCACCTGGCTGATGACACCATCCACAGATCTGGGCCTGTTACTCAAGAGACTCTATCCCTACTTACCTCGACTGAATCCGGTCATCAAGAGTTTCTTCAATTTGATGTTCTCTGTTCACCGATGTTCCCTGTGTTCCTGGGAATCCCGTGGCTATGGGCCCACAATCCAAACAGATTGACTGGATTAAAGGGGAGACCCTCTTCACATCAACCTACTGTCTTGAGTCCTGCTTGATTCCTGAACCCATGTCACCTGCCAGCTGCCTCATCGTCCAACCGGCTTCCAACGCCAGCCAGGATGTTTCTGTAGTTTACCACAATTTCCTGGATGTCTTCGATAAAAAGAATGCGGACGCATTACCACCTCATCGCCCTTATGATTGCCCAATCAAATTGTTACCAGGTGCAGAAAACCCCATTCAATTAATATTTCCACTTTCAGAGACTGAACTTGAGGCTTTACGTCAATATATTGATGAGAACCTCGAAAAGGGTCCTTCATCCTCTCCAGCTGGTGCCAGGATCTTTTTTGTACCAAAGAAAGACTATACTCTCAGGCCATGTGTGGATTATAGGGAGCTCAACAAAATTACTATTAAGATCCACTATCCTCTCCCTCTTGTTCCTGAGCTCTTCCAGAGGTTTTGTGATGCCCAGAACTCGACTTACAGGTCGCTTATAACCTTGTGCGCATCCGCGAAGGAGATAAGTGAAAGACATCCTTTCAAACTTGCTTTGGACACTTTGAATATCTTGTTATGCCTTTTGGACTGTGTAATGCCCCAGTCACCTTCCAGCATTTTGTAAACAATATTTTTAGAGAATTCCTAGATAACTTCCTGATCATTTACTTGGACAATATTCTAATTTTCTTTGCCACCCTGGAGCTACACAGAATCCACGTTAGAAAGTTTCCGTTCACATTTCTGTGCAAAAGCAGAGAAATGCGATTTTGAAAAAAACATCTATTCAATTCCTGGGCTTAATCATTTCCGTAGACAGAGTGGCCATGGATCCCAGAAGGTGTCCGCCATCCTGGAATGGCCAGCTCCCACCAATAAAAAGGGCATTCAAAGATTTGTGGGGTTTGGTAACTTCTATCAAAGATTTATTAGAGACTTTTCAGGCATCATTGCCCCAATTACCCAGCTGACCCGTCAACACACCTGTTTTCAGTGGTCCCAGGAGGCCCAAACTGCCTTCGATAAATTAAAGGCCTTGTTCACATCTGCTCCTGTTCTACAGCACCCAGACCCAGCTCTACCCTATGTTTTGGAAGTTGATGCATCAGAAATCCGCACAGGAGCTGTTCTGTCCCAACAACAAGGTCCTTAGCAGAGTTGTATAAAGTACTCGAAACCCATACTTGAGTAAAAGTACAAGTGCTCGATCAAAAAGTGACTTGAGTAGAAGTGGAAGTGCTCGATCAAAAAGTGACTTGAGTAGAAGTACTAAAGTATTCAACATTTTTTGTACTTAAGTATCGCAAGTAGTTTTTTTTTAAATTTTGCTACTCAAGTACTGAAAGTAAAAGTACCAGTAGTTTTGAAAAACAATTGCTACTCAAGTACTGAAAGTAAAAGTACAAGTACTGTGTTATGTAGTTATTAAAGAAAGAAGTCAAAAGTTTGAACATCATATTGTTTTTTATTATTTCAAATGCAGCTTTTATTTATACATACAGTAGCATTTATTTTCGTATGCGCTGATAATACACATGTTTTGAGCTTCATGAAACCTGCCATCTACTGTTCTGGCAGTGGTAATTTTTATGATTGTAACGAGTAACTATGCAGCACAAAAAAAAAAAATATCAGAGTAGAAGTATTGAAATCATTGAAAAAATGTAGTGAAGTAAAAGTGGAAGTAGGAGAAAAAAATTCTACTCTAGGAAAGTACAGATACCGCCTTTTCGGTACTTAAGTACAGTAGTGAAGTAGTTCTACTTAGTTACTATACATCTCTGGTCCTAAGGCATTGCTACATCAAGTAGCTTTCTTCTCTTGAAAGATGAGCCAGTCCGAAAGGAATTTTGATGTAGGTGGCCAGGAGCTATTAGTTTTAAAGATTGCACTGTTAGAATGGCGGTTTGTTGGAAGGAGTAGCTCACCCCATCATGGTATTCACAGACCACAAGAACCAAGGGTATCTTAGATTGGCCAAACGCTAAGACCACGGCAAGCTCAGTGGGCCTTATTTTCTCTAGGTTCAACTTCCATCTCACGTATTGCCCAGGGTCCAAGAAAGGGTAGGCCGATGCGCTCTCACGCATGTATCCGGAAACTCCTGAGACTGTTGCCCCCAGCACCATCTTGTCACCTCAGAATTTTTTTCTGATTAAACCTGATCTAAGATTAACTCTCGAACAGACCTTTGCTTAATGTTCAGAATCTGAGACCTCTGCACTCAGAAAACAAGAAGGACTTCTGTGGCACAGAGACAAAATCTTTGTATCCAAGAAAGCCAGAATCTAGGTCCTCAAGACCTTCCATGATCACCAACTTGCCAGCCATTTCGGGGGGTCCATAAGACATCTGAGCTTATTCAACGTTCCTACTGGTGGCCCAACCTGAGGCAGGATTGCAAGGACTGTGGGTTCATATACAGCCTGCACCCAAAATGAAGGGAGTCGCACGCAAGCTTGGGGCCTGCCCCAGACGACCCTTGGAAAATGCTTTCCATGGACTTTATAGCAGATTTACCCCTCTCTGAGGGATTCTACACTATCTTGATAGTGGTCGATCGCCTGTTGAAGATGGCCCACTTCCTGCCCCTGGTGGGTACTTCCTCTGCCATGGATACAGCACACGCCTATATCAAGAAGATTGTAAGATTGCACGGCCTGCCAAACAGCATTGTCTCTGATAGAGGAGTGCAATTTGCGTCCAGGTTCTGGATGGCTCTCTTCAAAGCCTTGAATATTGAAGTTTGTCTGTCATCAGCTTATCACCCTCAGAGTAATGGATAGACAGAGAGAACAAATCAGACGCTGAAACAATATCTCAGTTGTTTCTCTACATTCTCGCAAGATAACTGGGTATCTTTGCTTCCTTGTGCCGAGTTTGCATACAACAATTCCATACATGCTTCCACCAGTCAATCTCCATTTTGGGCAAATTACGGATTCCATCCTTCATTTCTACCCAATACTGTGGCGGAAGCAGCGGTACCTGCAGTACAGGACAGCTTAACTTTTATCCAGGAGAATTACCAGGTTCTTCAGGAAACCATGCAAAGGGCATAGGAGGATTACAAACAATATTATGATAAGAAGAAGAGAATTAATCCAGACTTGAAGGTTGGTGACAAAGTGTGGCTCTCCACAACAAACCTTAAATTATCATGCCCTTCCTGGAAGTTGGGTCCAAGATTCATTGGCCCATTTGCACTGAAGAAGAAAGTTAACCTTGTGGCCTTTGAACTGTCCTTGCCGAGCTCTTATAAGATTCACCCACTTTTTCATGTTTCTTTGCTCAAGCCAGCTACTTCTGGTTCCTTTGCAGGAAGAGAGGATCCAGCTCCACTTCCCCTCACAGTAGGTGAGGAAATGGAGTTTGAGGTAGAGGCCATTCTGGACTGTCGAAAGAGGGGAAGACAGGTCCAATACCTCATAAAGTGGAGGAGGAAAGTTCATGGGAGCCAGGAATTAATGTACATGCCCCTAGACTCCTGCGTGAATTCTTCAGCAAACACCCAGAAAAAATTGCCTGAATGGGCACCTGGAGGCTGAGTGAGGGGAACACTGTCAGGGTTCCAACAGCAGGTGAAGGGCTCTAGGACTTAGCATCTCTACCAGCACTTCACTTGGGCCTTTATAAGGAAGTCTGACAGTGATTTTAGTTGCTGGTTGATCTTCAGATTCCCCCGTGTGCTCCTGTGCTTGATATTATTGGATTTCCTGTTACCGACCCGGCTTGCCTTTGACCTGTCTTGTCTCCAATCGCGGCTTTTACACTTGAATTGTTCCTGTGACCCCGCTTCTGCCTGCTGCTCCATGCTTGATCCCTGGCTTGCCCTTTTGACTCTGCTACTGCCGGATTACCAGTGTATGACCCTGGCTGACTCCTGACGTTGCTTGCTGCTTACTCCTGACTGACCTTCCATGTATGACTTCTGGCCTGGCTCCTAACTTTGTTCCTGGCTCTCACTGCTGCCAAGTCTCACCCCATACTCCTGAGCGACCCCTGCCCAGCAGTGCATCCTGCTCGTCAGCCGCCATCCAGTGGACATCTCTGCATCACCTCATCTGGCAACCCCTTCTTCTCTGAGCATAGCACTCCCTGTTACCACCTTCAGGGGTGTTCTGCACTTAGCCGCAAGGGAAGCCCTCCCAGCACTTTGGCCTCCAACCAGGTATGGGACAGCCCGGGCCTCTGAAGTGGAAGACAGGGCCTCCACAGTGGAGAACATGGTCTGGTTAGATTCCAGAGACCTCCATGCCCTGCAGCTACAGGTAAAGGCACTACAAGAGCAGGCTATAGACACTGAAAATCATTTATTGAGGAACAATATCTGCATACTGTGCCTTCCTGAATGGGCTGGGGGCACTAAGCCTGCTGAATTTACAGAGCATCTCCTGACCACCCTCTTTAGCCTCAATTATATGCCACCCACGTTTGTGACGGAGAGGGCCCACAGGGTCCCGCCAATCCCTCCTAATTCTGGGGCCCTTTTGTGCTACACTTGCCTAATTACAGAGATTGGGATCGTATCCTGGCTGCTGCTCGTACAATGTCTGAGATAAAGTATGAAAATGCCAATCTCCTGGCTTTTTCCCTGTCTTAGGAGCTCCAGTGCTACTCCCTTGTTTTTCCATTTTGTTCCTGACGAATACTCCCCCGCATCCTGCTTCTCCCTGCCCAGCAGCCCCCCCCCCTTCACTTCGTGTTTCAATCCCTAGTTTACTACTTGCTCCTACTGAACTGAGGGTTTTCTAAGGTTACTTGGAAATAGTATTGGACTGCTGCCTGTTACTGTTAAAGTTCTTGGGTATGGGCCCTGTTTGAGCCCTTCCAAGGTTTTGGCAGTTGGTGCTAGACAAGGGCAGACTAGGTATCTGGTGCCCATTGGGGTGATTTTATGTTTTTTTTATTTCTAGGTTCGCTTTTGATTTTGACATTTTGGTACTTGTTCCTTTGGACTTTGCTGCTCCTGAGATGCCCTGTAGGGCTTCTTTATCTCCCACATACATTTCTGTTACCTGACATACATGATAGCGACAAGTGATGACCCTGCTTTTTACCATTTTATATTAGCTCATTATGAAATACTTACCTTAGAACAAAGCCTCGCAGTGCCGACCGCTCACCTGTCTCATGGGTGACATGTTTGGTCGCCCTTCTTCCGGGTTTGCGGCATCCGGCCCTCTGAACGATGCTGGCCCTTCCCTGCAAAGGGCCCTTCGGGTCCTAAATTCTTCTTTCTCAGTTACGGGCATTAAGGTAAATTGGGCGAAGTCTCTGCTTTTCCTCATAGACCCCACAGCTCACAATGCAGCCCCTCCAGACCTCCCGTTGCAGTGGGTTGAGAGTTCCCATATCTGTGGGTTGAAATCTCTAGACAGTTGTCTGACTTCCTTACCCTGAATTAATCCCCGGTGATGCAAGAGGTCCGGCTTAAGTTAAAGGCATGGGAGTCCCTTTCCTTATCCCTCCTGGGGCACATTAACCTAATTAAAATTGAAATATTACCAAAATGTACTTATCTCTTTCGACATTCCTCAAAATTAATCATTTTTTACAAGGCTAAACCAACTGTTTTCCTGCTTCCATTGGGGACCACGGACCCCCAGAAAAAAGTGGTCCACGTAAATATGCCCTTCCTCCCAAGGTGGCCTGGCATTCCCCGATCTCTACAAATATTTTTTGGCCACTCAGCTTGTCACGTCTGCATGGTAGTTGAACCCTGACGTTACCAACTCCTCTGTAATGGTTAACCTGGCTGTGGTAAGTTCCCTAGAAGCATTAAAATATCTCCAATTTTGTTGTCCCCTAGCCCATACTTACTAACACCCTCTATGCACACCACTCTCCAAGCTTGGGGGGCCAGACTCAAATGTGAGCATTATCCCACATCAGCTGTTTCCCAAATGCCCCCCTGTGGGACAATCACAATTCTCACCAAAATTACAAACTACCTTATGCTTGGACCAAATTTAAGATGAAAACACCCCAAGTGATTGTCAATAAATTCCTGGTCCACTTCCTACTATTGTCCTCTGACTTTAACATTCCACAGTCTTTTCTTTTCCGTTACTTTCAACTCTTTCATGCCTTTGGTAGCTATTTCTCCCACTCTGCCCCTGAGATCATACAGTTGACACTAGAGGAGGTACTAAGGTCTAATTGTGGGGACAAACCCACCTCTCGATTATACTCACATCTAGTCATATTGTCACTGCCTGTCCTGGAGGGTCTTAGGGCCAGATGGCAGGGAGATATCCCAGACCTCTATGACGATGACATATGGGACTTTCGCTTCTGATCACTGGTTTCTCTAAAGGATCGCCAACTGCTCCTGCTGCTGTCATTCAAATCCAGTGACAAGCGAGTGGGAAGAGCAGGGCTGAGCCACACTGTATTTGTCAATGTGTACACAGAAAGCAGCTCAGAATTGAGCCCACATGTGTGCCCCCATAGGAAGTGGCTTCTTATGGTGGTACACAGAGAAGAGACCTCAGAAGAGGGGGGAAATCATTACACAGAGCGGTTAAGTATGACATGTTTGTTATTTAAAAATAAATAAATAAATAACATACAATACAAATACAATTACTTTTAGCTAGTAAAAAGTAAAACTAGTAGTTTAAAAAAAACCCTGTGAATATAACCCTTTTAGGCTAGTGACTTAAAGCGGAGCTCCACCCAAAAGGGGAAGCTCCACTTGTCTGCCTTCTCCCCCTCTCCGCTGCCTCATTTGGCACCTTTTGGGGAGGAGGGGGGAGCGGCTACCCAGTTTAATAGGTACCCGCTCCCACTTCTGGCTCAGTTCGCCGTGGCAAACTGAGCCGGACTTAAGGCCCCCATCCTTCCCCTGAAGCCAGCCCATTCACAAACCATAGCGCGGTTCATGCATGTGTAGCCGCAAGGCTTCACTGCCTGATTGATGCAAGAAAGGAGAGAGCGACGCCAGCTTAGTATAGTACAAGTTTATTTAACACTGTTAAAATTGGTGACTCACTGTCCGAGGTTGGGTGAGACCGGTACACAAAGACTGTTAGGGTCATCCATCTTCCTCTTCCAGGATAGTGGTCATAGGAGAAGGTGGTGAGGTTCCAGAGGTATAGCCGAGCCGCTGTGGGGCTGCTAGTTGTCACTGGCCGCGGCGGAGCATGCACAACAGGGCTCCGGCTGCCGACTTCTGATCCCTGATGACATCACTTCCTGGCAGGAGAAAAATAGGGGTTGCACGCGTTCAGAGCATCCGTGCTCCTTCGTCAGGCGAGCACTGGAACCTCACCACCTTCTCCTATGACCACTATCCTGGAAGAGGAAGATGGTTGACCCTAACAGTCTTTGTGTACCGGTCTCACCCAACCTCGGACAGTGAGTCACCAATTTTAACAGTGTTAAATAAACTTGTACTATACTAAGCTGGCGCCGCTCTCTCCTTTCTTGCATCTCTCAGGGCTTCTCCACGCTTCAGCCGGCTGCCGCGGACTATAGCTTCCCTACAGTACCAAACTTTGTTCCCCCCCACGCAGCCCCATAACCCCCCCCCTCCCATCCACCCACATTCCTTGTACCACCTTGGGATATTAGAAGAGCGCCATGACACCCCCCACTTTCACTGCCTGATTCCCTTGCGGCTACGCAATTCATGCATGCGTAACCGCAAGGCTTCACTGCCTGATTCCCTTCGTCAAGTTGGCTGTGCCAGCACCCGATAGCCAACTGAAAAATCGGTTCAGGTGAGGACACCGCTGCATTCCTGGACAGGCAATTGCCCTAATATTAAAAGTCAGCAGCTACAGTATTTGTAGCTGCTGACTTTTAATTTTTTGGGAGGAGCCTGGAGCTCCTCTTTAAATTTGTAAGGGTGGCCAATGCCAGTAGAAGGGTGCTACCGATCATGCTGTATTGTGATTGGCTACACAATGCTGACACCATCATCAGCCATCCCATCAGTTCTTGGTCGTCAGTAATTGACCATGAGCTGTCTGTGATAGCTCAAACACAGTTCTGGGTGCACCTATTGAACAGACCAATGCATAAATATGACGGCTATGGATTAAAACTTACCTATCTTGCCATAACATATTTACTTATTATTGTAAAGGTGTTAACCAATCATTCTTTTTTTTTTTTTTCTCTTTGTGGTTGGCATAACTGTGGGCATGACAGTGGTGTGCTTTTTGCTAAAAAGCATCAATCTTTTACAATTTAGAAAGCTGGGAGATATGCTAGCCAAAATAAGAACTTAAAGTAATACTAAACACACTCCAATTAACTTACATTACCCCTTCTCTTTCTGTATGTGGGTGATGGCACTGTAATTATTTTAATAAAAAAACATCCAAGTACCTTCTTTCCTAATTGATATACAGATGTCACGTCACCCAGCTCTCCCAGCCTGTCTGTAGGGAAACACAGGCAGGAGGAGCGTCTAGTCCTTTCCTGTTGGTCACATGTTCAAAAAAAAAAGCAGACTTTGGAATACAGAATAAAAATAAACAATTAATATCAATAAACCCCTTTAAATGATCATACAAATATACAGTATATTTGGAATAAAAACTTTATTATTTTTTGGCAATAACACAGTATGGGCAGATTTCTGCCAGTCACAGGCTGTGTCACGCCCCTCCAACCTGTGTCTAAAGTGGGGTACACACTATAAGAAAATAGGGAAAATGGTCGTCCAATTTTCCTCACGCTTCCACAGCAAGTTGAAACTGAGTAAGGAAATAATGTACGAAAATTCTCGTACGACAAAGGCTTTTTTTTGTTGTTTATTGTTTCTAATCATGGGCAGTCTTTCACTTCTGATTTTTTCAAACAATAATCGTACAAAAATGGTAAACATTAAAACGAAAAATTTGCGTTCCGTTGCCATATGAGAAAAATTTTAGAGTATGTCCCTTCGGAAATTTTCTTTCAGAAGGTCAAGATTAGCTGTCAAAATTTGTGTACACACTATCAGAAAATCATACAATCTTGCCTGATTTTCCTATAGTGTAAGAGCCTTTAGGATAACAGGGAGGTGAAGCCTCTATCAATCAAGATGTAATAATCCACCCTATTGTGTTTACCTGGTTAGTGGGCATGGAGGAGGAAGAAGGGAGTGGGCTGTAATTTATTACTGTGTATAGACTCACATGCGTGATTCTGTAGTCACGTGGGCTGCTCAGATGTGATCAGGGAAGGAAATGCTCAGGGTAGAAAATACACTGAAAACTTAACAGCCAACACAGCTTTGCAAAATCCCCAATACAGCATTTTTTAATAGTTTTCATTTATATGGGTTTAATGACACTTTAACTCCTTGTTTTCATACTAACCTTTTCTGCACCTGGATCCTTCACCAAAAGATCCCAGCATGAGACACTACTGTTCAAAAATGTCTGCCAAAATAAAACACGAACATGCTACCAACTATACTATGTAGGAACAGCCTGTGGTGCAAGGAGCGTGTTAGGCCTCTGCAGAGAGACCTCTGCTTCCTTCTCTGCAACATGCTAGCAGAGGATAAGTTTTTCTACAATGCTTGCTTTCAATAAAAAACAAACTGTACAATATTTTAGACTTTTTCATTTGATGCAGATGGAATATATTTCACTGATTTAAAATAAAAGGTTTATCTGGACTGTAAAAAAATGCCTTGTGTACTCATTTTAAAGTTTGCACAGTATTAACAGAACTTGTTTAAATCTCACAATTTCAATCTCACAGAGCTAGAACAACAAAGAACATATTCTTAAGAAGACTATGAATTCCCAGTTGTGCACCCAGAACATTCAGATCAATGAAGGTATTTATTAGTATGTAATTCATGTACAACACAAAGCTTATGTAGATGTATGTCTGTGGGTCTGAGATTTTGATGCTATAAATGTATGTATATATATATATATATATATATATATATATATATATATATATATATATATATATAAATATGTCATAAGCTTTTAAGATAACATTAACCACTTGCCTACAGTGCACTTTCACCCCCTTCCTGCCCAGACCTATTTTCAGCTTTTAGCGCTCTCACACTTTGACTGAGAATTACTCAGTCATGCAACACTGTACCCATACAAAAATTGTGTCCTTTTTTTCACACAAATAGAGCTTTCTTTAAATGGTATTTGATCAATACTGGGTTTTTTATTTTTTGTGCTATAAATAAAAAAAGACTGAAAATATATTGAAAAAACGCATTTTTCTTTGTTTCTGTCATAAAATTTTGCAAATTAGTCATTTTTCTTAACAAATTTTGGCCAAAATTTATACTGCTACTTATCTTTGGTAAAAATAACCCAAGTAAGTGTATATTATTTGGTCTTTGTGAAAGTTATAGAGTCCACAAGCTATGGTGCAAATCATTGAAAATTGATCACACTTGAACACACCAGATGTACTGAAGGCCTATCTCATTTCTTGAGACACTAAAAAGTCAGGAAAGTACAAATACCCCCCAAATGACCCCTTTTTGGAAAGTAGACATTCCAATGTATTTAATAAGGGGCATGGTGAGTTTTTTGAAGTTGTAATTTTTTCCCACAATGCTTTGCAAAATGAAGATTTTTTTTTTTTTTTTTACAAATTGCCGTATTAACAGGTTATTTCTCTCACGCAGCACATGTATACTTGCAACTACACCCCAAAACACATTCTACTACTCCTCCTGAGTATGGCGATACCACATGTGTGAGACTTTTTCACAGCCTAGTCACATACAGAGGCCTAACATCCAAGTAGCAGCGTCCGGCATTCTAGGAGCATAAATTACACATATAATTTCCTGACAACCTATCGCACTTTTGAAGGCCCTGGAGCACCAGGACAATGGAAACCCCCATAAAATGACCCCATTTTGGAAAGCAAACAGCCCAACGTATAATTTTTGAGGCATAATGAGTCTTTTGAATATGTCATTTTTTTCCACAAGTTTTTGGAAAATGTGGAAAGAAAATGAAAACACATTTTTTTTACACAAAGCTGTCCATTTATGCAATATTTCTAACACATAGCATGTACATAGCAAAAATTGCACCCCAAAATACATTCTGCTATTGAGTATGGCGATACCACATGTGTAACACTTTTTCACAGCCTGGCCACATACATAGGCCTAACATCCAAGTAGCGCTTTACACAAAGTTGTCCATTTATCCACTTTAAGACTGGGCCTATTTTTGACACTTGGTGTTTACAAGCTAAAATCATTTTTTTTGCTAGAAAACTACTTGGAATCCCCAAACATTATATATATATTTTTTTTAGCAGAGACCCTAGAGAATGAAATGGAGATCGTTGCAATATTTTTTATCACACCATATTTGCGCAGCAGTCTTCCAAATGTGATTTTTTTGAAAAAAATTCACTTTTTTGAACTAAAAAATAAGAAACCAGTAAATTTAGCCCAATTTTATTCCATAATGTGAAAGATAATGTTACGCCGAGTAATTAGATACCCAACATGTCATGCTTCAAAATTGTGCATGCTCACAGAATGGCGCCAAACATTGGTACTTAAAAATCCCCATAGGCAACATTTTAAAAATTTCTGCAGGTTACTAGCTTAGAGTTACAGAAGATCATTTTTATTCCTATTACAAGGAATGTAAACATCCCTTGTAATAGAAATAGGCATGACAGGTCCACTTTATTGTGAGATCTGGGGTCAAAAAGACCTCACACCTCACAACTACACTAAAAAAGAAAAAAAAAATTGTTGAAAGAGGAAAAAAAAAAAGAAAAAAAAAAAAGCGTCCCTTTAAACCGGTTGCTAGGCAACGTCTTTTGACGTAGCTCCGGTCCTCCAAGACCATAGAGTCGAGTGAGGGCCATCTTGCTCTCACTCGACTTCCTGTCTCTGAGGATCCGGGACCGGATAGTTTTCCCCGCTTCCGGCAGGTCCGGTAAGCTGGGAAAACGTCTGGGACGCGGCAGGAGGGGGGGGGGGGGCACCTCTTCCCCTGCACCGTAAGGGTAATTCCCCGGCGAATCCGCCACTGGGACCACCCTTATCTAAAAGCCGACCGCCCGCCGTTTCAAAAATTACCGGGGTTATGGGGGCTATCTGCTGCCATAACCCCAGTATTTAGCTTTTAATGGCCGACGCATATAGTCGTTAGGCGGTCAGTAAGTGATTGCATGTATATGGCAAACAGGTGAGGATGACTGATGGGGTGACAGGTGACGATGACTGATGGGGTGACAGGTGACAATGACTGATGGGGTGACAGGTGACGATGACTGATGGGATGACAGGTGACGATGACTGATGGGGTGACAGGTGACGATGATTGATGAGGTGACAGGTGATGATGATTGATGAGGTGACAGGTGACAATGATTGATGAGGTGACAAGTGACGATGATTGATGGGGTGACAGATGACAATCACTGACGGGGTGACATGTGACGATGATTGATGGGGTGACAAGTGACGATCACTGATGGGGTGAGAAGTGACAATGATTGATAGGATGACAGATGACGATGACTGATGGGGTGACAGGTGACGATGACTGATGGGGTGACAGGTGACGGTGATTGATGGGGTGACAGGTGACGGGCGATGGTCACTGATGGGTGACCGGTGACGGGCGATGGTGCACGGCGGTACTGATGGCAGTCTCTGGTGACCGGTGAACATGAAGCTCACATGTGAACGTTATGGGTGTCAATTTCTGGGCACTGATGAGGTGACTGTTGGGTGACAGGTGACATTGGGGGGGGGGGCTGAGGACTGTGTGGGGACGTTTATTAGTGTGATTTTACTGTGCTTTTACATTTTACAGGTACACAGAGCAGTAACTCACTATTTCTAGCTCTTCTCCCCTCACACTGGAAGCTGTATGAGGGGAGAAGAGCTAGTAACAGTGAGTTACTGCTCTTTGTTTACATTTTGTGATCGGCTGTGGATGGATTCACAGCCGATCACATAGTAAACAGTCACTGTCAGTGACTGTTTACTACTGCCGGTAACAGCTGTGTTCCTACGGAGCACAGCGCCACCGACATGACCGTGCTGCGTGCTCCTGATCGCGCATGCGCGGTCATCTCCCGGGCGCCTCCATTGTGATCGGCTGTGTCATTGGAACACAGCCGATCACATGGGAAACAGCCACGCCCATTGGCTGTTTCCCCCCTGCCGGTGACGGGGGGTGTCCCGGGGACACCCCGACACCGGCAGTGCAGGGCGGCACGCATGCGATCGCGCGCCTTCCCTGCATTCCTGGGATCATGTCATATGACGTCTTCCCAGGATAATGGTCGCACCGCTCCGCCGTCAATTGATGGCGGGCGGGCAGCAAGTAGTTAAAGTGTTGCTAAACCTATGAATGTAAAAATAATGCATTCGTACCCCTTCAGTACACACAACCTATAAAACCTGTTTTTTTTTTTTCATTAAAATAAAACCGCTATATACCTTTTCCCACGAGCGTTATTCAGCGGTCATGTGACATATAGCAGTGTCCAGCCTAGTCCTGAATATTATTGTAGGAAGAGACTTCACTCTGCTCTGACGTGTCTTATGATGCTGACTGACCCCTGGCCCTCCGTCCGGCCAGCGCTGGTATAAAGAAGGGACTGGGATGTCATTGAGGATCTGTATACATGCCCAAATGTGTAATGTTAATACAATGTGACCTAACTAGCTCCGATCAAACAGGAAATGTTCTCTCCAGCAATAGAGACCAAACTGAGCATGTGCAGTCTGACTCCACCAGGAACAATGTAAGAAAAGGAGGATCTGAGCATACAGGATCAAATAGCATTTTTACACAATGCAGAGGATTAACCTATTAGGTTCCACAGTGAGTATAACAAGTAGAGTTGCCACCTCATTCTTTTAAACCTGAACACATGGATTACACAGTTTTTGAGGCTAATTTAAAGCAGATAAGGCACCAAGTGAGTCTCAGCCTTTTGGCTAAGATCAAGTGTAGTATCTGTTCTTATCAGTGATCCAGTGGGGGCATTGTGCTATCATTTGACCTGACCAAGGTTAATTGATGCAAACCTGCTGGAGTGATGGGCATCTGGTAGGTTAGTACTGACAGGAATTGAAACTGGAGGGCCCATAATCCATTGGGGGCAAGGAGTAAATTCTCCCAGAGAAAGCTGGAAGGGTCCATTACCTCTTGATTTGAACAGTCTACCTTGTCTGGCCATGAGCTGGGAAGGCAGGGAGTCTGTGGTGTCTGTGCCCTCTGGGAGTGATCACCCCAAAAGTGCTCTTAGTAACACTTGGGTGTGGGACCCCAATGTGTGAATGGTCACAGCTCCAAACACTTTTTCTGCATTATGCCATTTAGGGCTGGGCCTTTTGGCTAAATTCCGGGGCAATTTTTGTTACCAGGCCTCAGGGCTGTGCAGTGCACCATGCACGCCCACTTATTTATTTATTTTCTATTTCACTTATGTGTGCATTTTGATCTCACTAGGATGGAGGGTGTGAGTCCTTGGGCTTGCCCTGAAGTCTAGGGGGAGGATGTGTGGCCCTTAGGCTCCTTTCCCCTCTGTCCCTTGGGAATCTTTCTTTGGGAGAGCCCCTCGACCAAGTATGCGGGGTCGGCTTCTGCTGGCCCAGAAGGACGTGGTCTGCCAGGCCTTATGGCTAGGCGGACCATTGGAACCCTTTGCCCCTGTCAGGAGCCTTGCACCCTGGGGAATCAGGGTAGAGGTCCTACCCCTTTGGGGGGATTGTCAAAGCACACCCTAAGTGCACTTTTTTGTGTGTGTGTGTTCACATGCACCTTTTTTGTGTACACACACCGGGTTTTTTCATTAAGGTTTTTGCACCACAGCGGGAAAAAAAAAAAACAAGTGAGTTTAATTACCACCTAATCAGCCACCGGACCTGTGTAATTAATATGTGTTTGATTTTAAAGGGTTGCGGTGACAACCCTAATAACAAGCATGCTTACTGCATATACAGACTTATTTTACTGTGGTGAGTTTAGTAAGACTTTAAAGATCTTAAATTTACTGATAGACCGATATTTACACATCCATAATATAAAAAAGCATGATTTCTGAGCAACACTCAAAAGGGAGACTAACATTATGTGTTAATTAAATGAGAATGCTGTTAGTTACTGAGTGCAAATATAGCTATAAAGCTACATGGTAATTAGGTTTGGAAAAGAGCACTACGGATAGCTGCATTGTTGACTCATTCTATAAGTGGAAATGTCAATAGTTTGTTCAGATCTACCTGTTAGGACAATCCCAATTTTAAAAGTTGGTAAAACAGAATGTATTGATTTGCAAGTCTTATAAACCCAATTTTTTCACAATAGAAAACATATTAAATGTTTAAATTAAGGAAATGTACCATTTTAGGCAAAAAAAATATATATTTTGAAATTGAGCAGCAACACGTTGGGACAGGGCAACAAAAAGCTGGAAAAGTAAGGCCCCTTTCACACGAGCGATCCGATCAGATCCGCCTGTCAGTTTTTTAGGCGGATCTGATCGGATCCTCCATGCATCCCTATGGGGCAGCGAATGTCAGTGGAGACATGTCCGCTAAGCTGACACCCGCTGCCATCCGCATCCGATGCTGTCCATGAAATCCAGATGGCTGGAAACCCCATTTTCCATCCATCCAGGGGATCGGATGAGAGCGGACAGGCGGTCCGCTCTAATCCGATTCCCCCATAGAGATACATGGGGCTCTGACATCTCAGAGAGGGAGATGTCACCTTCCTGCTCAGGGGGGATCTGTGTTTACAATCCCCTGCTGAGCAGCACGGATCCGCCTACGGAGGCGGACTGTGTGAAAGAGCCCTATGCGGTACTAATAAGGATAAGCTGGAAGAACATTTTGCAACTAATAAGGTTAATTGGCAATATGTCAGTAACATGCTCTATATGTTTATCAGCACACCAGAGATACAAACATCCTCCCCAGCGGCTGGAAATACCAAGCCCCTTGGGCAGAAACAAAATACAAAATGTCAGAAACCTGCGCTATACAAACATTCCCAATTTATAATCAAAGTCCATAGAATGATGTTTTCTTTTTAAATTCTTATCCCTTCACACATATGGGACATTTAAAGCTTGATGTACTAAACCTTGATTTGCATTGTGTCTTTATTCCATATACTTCGTCTTTTCCTCTGCGACCAGAGATGGCAGCATGGGAGTCTTCTTCTTCCAGCCATTGGGTAAGTGGCTGAAGTTGGGAGGTCTACCTTTATCACTGCAAAAATTCCCTCTTTGCTCCTTCTGTGCTGCTTCAAGCCTTACACTGCACATAAAGCATAAAGCATAATAAAATTGTAGAACTTCTGACAGCCCTGCCACTACATACTGCCCACTGACTGGCTGACCACAATGCTCACTGACTAGGTGTCCTCACCGCACACTGCTCACTGACTGACTGTCCTCACAGCACACTGCTCACTGACTAGTTGTCCTCACTGCTCACCGACTGGCTGTCCTCACCGCACACTGCTCACTGACTGGTTGTCCTCATCACACAGTGCTCACTGACTGACTGTCCTAACCGCACACTGTTCTTCTCTGTATAGCCATAGATTGCGTGGTGGACTAGGCATTCCGAACAACGCAAAGTACTTCCTGAAGGTGCAAACTGCCCCACTCTCCATGTTCCAGGCTACGATGGAAATCACTTTTTTTTCTGGAAATTCCTTATTGTCCACCGGTCCCAGTTTCTACTTTACTATAACTCCCATCTAAAATGTGTCCCCCTTCTGTCAGTCCCTCAATGGCACATAGCCTAAAACATTTGGACTTGGGTACTTAGGCAGGCTCATGTCACTGCCACTTCCCCTTCTTCCCCTCTTGAAAAACGCAATTTTCCCTCCAGGACTTGAGCAACCACACGCTTACTTGTGGTGGCCCGCACACGGGTTCCCTCAGGTTCATCACTTTCTTAGATTGCACACCTTTCCTTCATGTACCTCGATCCAGGAAACTCAGTGGAATTTTTCCGCTGCATCCAACTGCCACACTGGATAACCTCTCTCAGGCTCCACGATACCTTCCTGTACCAGAAAACAGCCTTCGAGCACATGTTCTTGCACTCCCCAGGTGCCCCTGGCCCCTTTTCTATGCTATATTACTCCCTCAACTCAAGTGATGCTCCAGCCTCACCATCCTACAAGCCCACATGGGTGCAAGACCTGTCCCCTATTGATCTAGCGGATTGTAACAAAGCCTAGTCCAGCATAGCCAAGTGCTCCTTCAATACGGCCACTCTGGAGGTGGCCTACAAGGTCTTCTTAAGCTGGTACTGAATCCCGGCCCGTATTGCCAGCTTAAACCCATCCTATACTGATGTTTCCGGGGCTGTGGCCAGCAAGGAGAGGAAATCCATATCTAGTGGTCTTGCCCCTGCCTGGGGCTTATTCTGGTTGAGGATCTATATAATCTTTTTCATCTATCTATCTGCAAGGATGCCAAATTATCGCTGCTTTATTGTTCGATCCTGGGCCTGTTTTCCTACCAACAGAAACTGGCCATCTGCTTGTTCATTGCTGCCAAGCATGAGATTACCAGGGTTTGGAAAAAACCTGCTGTCTCCTTTGCAGAGGTGAAGAGCATCCTGAAGACTCTCATGATCAATGAGATGATGACCAGTATCCTCCACGATTCCCACACTAAATTTCTTTAGGGTGTGGTCCCCGTGGTGGTCCTATGCTCTTCCAACCCTGCATCTGACAAGTTTAGGCCTTCCCGCCTGATGTCATCCATTCCCCAGCCTGCAGGAACTCTCTTTTCTTCAGCCTGCTCTTTTTACTCTTCTTCTTTTCTTCAACTCCCCCCTTCTTCCTGTACATTTTTTTCCCCTCTTCGTCTTGTTTGTCCTCACTTTCTTAGTCCACTCCCTGCACCCCTCCTAGCCCCGGGTCCTGAGGGCCCAGGCACCGTGTGTTGTCCGATCGGGAGGACACTGTAGTTTGATATAATACACTTATGAGCATGTTCTGTTTGTAGCTCTCTAAGGTTCTTAATTGTGCTTACTGTTTATATCCCCTGCGTGAGATTTCTATGAGTATACCTGTCTATTTGCTTCAATAAAAAAAAATATTGTACCAGAAAACTAATTTTACTGATTATATTATGGATTGGCACCTGCCACACTGAGCCAACGATCCAGGACTTCTGACTTCACCATGCTTTCTTTTTTTTTTCTAGGTTAGTGACTAAGAACTTATTAAAGACAGTTGTGGTCGGGGTCTAGTGTTTTTGGAAGGAGGAACTAAAAGTGTTGGCAGTCCCCAATAAATAACTTAGTTTATTGCTGCATATGCACCCATTAACGTTTAGTTAGGTTAATTCCTTTGTGTTTCTATTTTCACACATTTTAGCACATTTTGCATATGTCTTGTTGCTCATTTTATAAAGTACTTAAATGTGTCATGTGTTTTTCATGAAGCCTTGTTACCACAGGCTGAAACGCATGAAAACATATCATAGATGTGTTTTCATGCATTATAATTGACTTCTATTGGCCTCACAATACATGAAAGCAGACTAGAAAATGGACCTGAGCTATTTTCAGAAATGTACTGCAGTGCAGTGCACAGATGAGAACAGGCTCTGTTTATACCATTGACTTTGATGACACATGCAGTTTAACACATTCCTTACAATGCAGCGCTTGCGATGTCAACCCACCGTCAGAGCTTCCTTTATGCTGCTTCAGGTTTCTGTGCATGTGTCTGCAAGCCTATTCAACTAACAGAAGCAGGTGAAAGATGCTGATGAATTTGGGTACATGTGTGTGATACCACTGGAAGTGACATTTTTACAATTGTTCCAGCCAGCGCAAGGAGAGCAACTCAAAAACATGAAAAACAGTATTTTTTCTTTTTTCTTAACAAATGCATTGGCCCGTCTCTGTATTTTTGATATTTTATATTATGTATCTCTTTATATCTGCTATAAAACCTTATACATGCAATCAGATTATTGGACACATTTTTTGTTGCATGCTAGTCTCATATCGGAAGTGAAGAAGTTACTCAACATACGAAAATTCTCGTACGACAGAATTCACATTCAGAAGTGATGTCATGTGTTGAAATGTTTTTTTATGTGTTCTTTTGTTTCTGAGCATGCCTAGTCTTGATCTTAAGATTTTTTTTCAGACAAAAACTGTACTAATTGAATGAAAATGGGACGTTGTGTTCACGTAGGATAACATTTTTATAGCCTGCGCATCCAGTTTTTGTCGTCCGAAAATTCATAATCAGCTGTCCAAAGTACCCTACTAACCAACCGAAAATTGGCAGATCGTTCGTTGGACAAAATATTACTTAAGATTTTCTTAACGTGTGTACGGGCCTTAACAGAGGTTATCAAGATGAATGAATGCAATTCCTTTCCTAGTAAGGCCTCATGCATACTGGACGTTTTTACAGCTGCTGTTTTTTCGTCAGGCGTTTTGCAACCAGTAAACTCTCCTGCATGTTATCCTAAGTGTCCATACACATAGGCTGTTAGCTGTTATCAGCAGTTTTTGGCAGGGGCATTTTCTGGCTGGAAACAAACCACAGAACTAGTGGGTTTTGAGAGGGGTTTTTCAGCTGTAAAAATGCTCTAAAGCCCCGTACACACAATAAGAAATTCGGAAGGGAAAATTCGTCCGATGACCGATCCGCCGATTTTCGTATTGTTAGTATGGTGCTTTCGACAGCCGACTCCGACTTTTCGGTCCGAAAAAATCATGGTGTGCAGGCTATATAATTTTTGTCGTCCGTCAACACAACATACGATTTTCGTGCAGTTAGTACTGAATTCGTCAGACAAAAATCTAAATTCTGAACACGCATGATCAGAAGCAAATAACGACCCGGAAGAATTTTTGTACGAAAACTAGCCATTGTATCAAGAAAGGCTGTCTTCCTGTGCTCCACATTGACAGACCTGTAGAGGAGGAGCAGTGCTGCGGTGACCACTGTAAGGTGCATTGGAGTCATGGTTTTATGAAACAGATCTTGTGGCATATCCCTTCCTGGTCAAACTGTTTGAGCATATACATCGCCCTCTATTTATCACCATCTGGTAAGCAGTTAGTGTATACATCACGACTGGGTGTTGGCTCCACTTTATCTGCACAACTGGGAATTGGGATTGTGTCTCTACCTCTCCTTCTCCAATTGTAAGATTCTGGTACCTCTGGTACCCTCATTTTCCATTTTCTTTTCAAATATGCGTCCCACCTTTCTAATTAGGTGGTACACATACACCTTTAAGATGGATGACGTCATCGCCGAGCGCCGCAGAGCGGCTATTTCAACCGCCGGCGTTCTCTCTCACGTTGTTCGTTCACCCTGCCTGTGTGTCCACATGCTTACAAGCTTGTCTTGCTACCAGAACCTCCAGCTACTCTCTTTTACTTGGAAACAGACCGGAACCTCGCTACTGATCCCTGTATCTCGCTACTGGATCACTCCCTCACTACTGGACCCTTCTACTACTAACCTTACTAGTGATAAGTACCCCACAGGGGAATCCTCCATAACCTTACTTACACTATCTACCTCTGCACATTAAGGACTGTTACTATCTATGCATACTAATTCTATCATCTGCACTGTTACATAGATTGCTAGCTCTTGAGTCTACTACCATCTATCCTTGCACTGGGTTAGTCTATCCTGTATTTGTCATCTGCTGTCCTTACCACCTGTTACCATACTCGATTACTAACCTATCTGCATTCTACCTAATACCATCTAATACTCTCCTGAACATTTCTATCAAGTGCTTACCATCTCTGTCACTGTTCACACCTGTCCCTTCAGCACATCATCTTTATACTATCATATACATCCTATCACTCCAGGAACATCTTATTGAGTGTGTATATCTGTATGCTGAAGCTGACAGGCCCACAGTGATGAGTCTGGAGAGTTGGATCTGGTTATTCAACACATCTCTACATGACTACTGAGTGGAGATTCTGCAGCTGCAAATCCAGCCTACTACAAAAACGCAGGAGCGTTACAGATTGAACAAACCTAAAAAATGGATTCAGCAGAATTACCCACTCAAGTGACACAATTAACACAACAAGTAAATGCATTAATGCTTGCTCTTACTGAAGTAAAAGAAGAAAATCAGACTCTGATACAGCAGGTAACCCGTCTTTCACGGCTCACTGCTGCTTAATCCCCTGAACCTAAAATAAACCCTCCTCTAGTGTTTACAGGTGATCGGAAAAAATTTGGTGAATTCAAAAACGCATGTCAATTGCTTTTTTTGTTAAAACCTCGTACATACCCTACTGATCAAATTAAAGTCTGTACCGTTATCTCATACTTAACGGGTGATCCACGGGCCTGGGCAGACTCTCTCTTTGAGAAAAATGATCAGCTTCTCAACTCCTATTCTTTATTCCTAGCGGAACTCGCTAGTTTATATGATGACCCCAACAGGCAGAGTACTGCTGATATTCAATTGAGGGCTTTAAAACAAGGAAGGAGACCTGTAGAAGACTTTGTAGCTGAGCTCAAAAGATGGACCCTTGATTCAGGGTGGAATGATACATCTCTGCGAACCCAATTCAGACTCGGGTTGTCAGAAGCTGTTAAAGACGAGCTCGCCCGAGCGGATTTACCTGGCACCTTGGATGCCTTAATACAACTCAGTATCAACATCGACAGGCGACTGCGTGAAAGAAAGGCTGAGAAAATGGGAATGCCATTGTCTAGTCCTTTTTGGATTTCGGCCGTTGACCCTACTCCCATGGAGGTAGGAACCATACGCCCACCTTTATCAACTACTGAACGAGCCAGAAGAAGATCCAGAAAACTCTGCATGTACTGCGCATCCCCGGATCATTTGATAAGCGTCTGTCCCCTTGTCCGCAAAAAAGAGGGTGAGTGTTCACATGTCTTGCTAGGAGGATTAACGACTTCCTTTTCTAACCCCTACCTCTTTGTTCATTTGACATTACAATGGGACCAGACTAGGATTACCACCAAGGCTATGATCGACACCGGATCTTGTGGAAACTATATTGATACATGTTTTGTTACCTTAAATAAAATACCTATAATTTCAAAACCTAAACCTGTTTCTGTTAGTTTCATTAACGGTATTCCACTATCTTCTGGTCCAATCACCAACCAGACACAAGCACTCCTCGTCACTACTAACGAGTCTCATATGGAGACCACCACTTTTGATATACTATCTTCACCCCATTTTTCTATTATTTTGGGACTCCCCTGGTTACACACACATCAACCAATCATAGATTGGAAAAGACGGACTTTGTCTTTCCCTTCTCACTATTGTGAGATTACGTGTAACCTCCCATCTTATGGAAAGATCCTGTCTGTGGTGTCAGATGAGATTGCACCACTATGCTATCAGGATCTGTCCGAAGTATTCCTTGAAAAAAATGCTCAAATGTTGCCTCCCCATAGGGATTATGATTGCACTATCGATCTACTCCCTAACAGCAAATTGCCTTTCGGTCATGTTTATCCTCTTTCACAGGATGAACTTTCTCATCTCAAGGAATACTTGGATGAGAATTTGACAAAAGGGTTCATCAGACCCTCTACTTCTTCCACAGCTGCAGGACTTTTTTTTGTCCGCAATAAGGATTCAAGTCTTAGGCCTATTATCGATTATAGGCAATTAAATACGATTACAATAAAGGATCGCTATCCTTTACCGCTCATCCCTGAACTCATTGAACAAGTGCGTGGGGCTACTTACTTCTCTAAATTAGACCTGAAAGGGGCATACAACCTAATCCGAATCCGTGACGGAGATGAGTGGAAAACAGCATTCAGAACCAGATACGGATTATTCGAATATCTTGTGATGCCATTCGGGTTGTGTAATGCTCCCGCAGCTTTCCAAAGGTTCATAAACGACATCTTTAGAGACTTACTTGATGTCTGTGTTGTAGTATATCTGGACGATATACTTATCTATTCTCGATCTCTCTCTGAACATATAAAACATGTAAGACTTGTGTTATCCAGATTACTCGCACACAATCTATACGTGAAATTAAAAAAATGCCTATTTCATAAAGAAGAAATATTATTCCTAGGATACATCATATCCAAAACCGGAATTAAGATGGATATGAGCAAAATATCCTGTATTCTGGACTGGCCTATACCAACAACTCGTAAGGCATTACAGCGATTCCTTGGATTTTCAAACTTCTATAGGAAGTTCATCAAGAACTTTTCTGCCATTGTGAGACCTCTCACACAACTGACAAGTATAAAGAAACCATTCAAATGGTCAGAAGAAGCAAATCGAGCTTTCTGCTTGTTAAAATCAAGCTTTACTTCTGCTCCCATACTACGCCATCCAGACCCATCCCTCCAATATATTCTGGAGGTAGATGCGTCAAATATGGCAGTAGGAGCAGTTCTCTCCCAACGACCAACAAATACTTCACCACTCCACCCAGTTGCTTTCTTTTCAAAATCATTAAGCAGCCCAGAGGTGAATTACCCAGTGGGTGAAAAGGAGTTGCTTGCCATAAAACTGGCACTGGAGAATTGGCGACATCTACTTGAGGGTACCCGGTTACCCATACTCATATATACAGATCATAAAAACCTTCAATACCTCCAGACTAACAAAACTCTCTCCCACCGGCAGGTACGATGGTCATTATTCTTCCTAAGATTCAACTTCTTAGTGACCTACACGCCTGCAGACAAAAATAAAAAAGCGGATGCGCTATCACGATTAACCGAAGATAACTGCGCTGAAATCCCTTCTATTCCTATAATACCCTATGAACGTATTATTGGGGTTGTTCGTTCCCTGAAGGAAGAGATTTTGCACAGTATAGGATTGGATTCACCTCCACCACAACTAAGTACTGATGCAGAAGGCTTCCTCTACTACAACGACAAACTCTACATACCCCCTACTATGCGCACCAAGATCTTGGAGCTATCACATGATGTGCCCATGGCAGGACATATGGGTATGACGAAAACCCTTAATTTGCTTACTAGGCAGTTTTGGTGGCCTGATATGAAGACGTCTGTACAAAAATTTGTATCTTCATGTGACATCTGTGCAAGGTCCAAAATTGACACTACAAAACCATCTGGTCTACTCTGCAGTCTACCAATACCCCAGGTTCCATGGGAAGTTGTGTCCTTAGACGTTATAGTAGAACTACCACCTTCTAAAGGATTTAATACCATTCTAGTGTCAGTGGACCACCTGATAAAGATGGCACATTTCATCGCTATCCGTAGACTACCTTCATCTAAACAAACAGCGGAACTACTGATGAAACATGTGTTCAAGTTACACGGAATTCCAAAGACTCTTTTATCCGACCGTGGTTCACAGTTCATCTCCAAATTTTGGCAAGCTCTTTGTCAAATATTACGGATTGAGCGAAAGCTCACTTCTCCCTACCACCCTCAGACCAACGGACAGACTGAAAGAGTCAACCAGTGTATAGAACAATATCTGCGTTGCTACACATCATACCTACAGGATGATTGGGTGGACCTTCTCCCTCTGGCGGAATTTGCTTATAACAACGCAACCCACAGTACTACTAAGCAAAGTCCGTTCTACTTGAACTATGGGTTTCACCCCACACTTCTTCCACCACGCATCCTACCATCAAGTAACCCAGTAGCCTCAGACTATCTTACCCAAATAAAGGACTCTCTGGGTTTACTTAATACCACTATCTCACACGCCCACAGCCAACAAAAAAGGTACTACGACCTACGTAGAAGACCTTCTCCTCAGTATGCTATTGGGGACCTCGTTTGGCTATCGACAAGAAATTTAAGATTAAAGATCCCTAGCAAAAAGCTTGGACCTTTATTTCTGGGACCCTTCCCAATTAAGAAACTTATTGGAAAAGCTGCAGTACAGCTCACCTTACCAGCAGATCTCAAGATCCATCCCATCTTCCATGTGTCGCTACTGAAACCCCATGTTCCTAATCAAGGAATAAGGCCTACCATCTTGCCTCCACCTCCAGTACAAGTTGAAGGCGGAAAAGAATATGAGATTAAGGAGATTTTGGATTCTCGTATCCACAGAGGAAGACTCCAGTATCTCATAAGATGGAAGAACTATGGACCCCAAGACGACACCTGGTTGGATACCACTGATGTTCACGCACCTAGGCTTATACGAAGGTTTCACTCGAAATACCCGGAGAAACCAGTGCTATAGGCCTTCCGGAGCCGGCCTTAAGGGGGGGGGGGTACTGTAAGATTCTGGTACCTCTGGTACTCTCATTTTCCATTTTCTTTTCAAATATGCGTCCCACCTTTCTAATTAGGTGGTACGCATACACCTTTAAGACGGATGACGTCATCGCCGAGCGCCGCAGAGCGGCTATTTCAACCGCCGGCGTTCTCTCTCACGTTGTTCGTTCACCCTGCCTGTGTGTCCACATGCTTACAAGCTTGTCTTGCTACCGGAACCTCCAGCTACTCTCTTTTACTTGGAAACAGACCGGAACCTCGCTACTGATCCCTGTATCTCGCTACTGGATCACTCCCTCACTACTGGACCCTTCTACTACTAACCTTACTAGTGATAAGTACCCCACAGGGGAATCCTCCATAACCTTACTTACACTATCTACCTCTGCACATTAAGGACTGTTACTATCTATGCATACTAATTCTATCATCTGCACTGTTACATAGATTGCTAGCTCTTGAGTCTACTACCATCTATCCTTGCACTGGGTTAGTCTATCCTGTATTTGTCATCTGCTGTCCTTACCACCTGTTACCATACTCGATTACTAACCTATCTGCATTCTACCTAATACCATCTAATACTCTCCTGAACATTTCTATCAAGTGCTTACCATCTCTGTCACTGTTCACACCTGTCCCTTCAGCACATCATGCTCATCCTCATACTATCATATACATCCTATCACTCCAGGAACATCTTATTGAGTGTGTATATCTGTATGCTGAAGCTGACAGGCCCACAGTGATGAGTCTGGAGAGTTGGATCTGGTTATTCAACACATCTCTACATGACTACTGAGTGGAGATTCTGCAGCTGCAAATCCAGCCTACTACAAAAACGCAGGAGCGTTACACCAATCTATTGGACATATTGGACTTTTTATGGACATTTCTATCTGACATTTTATTCCAGTGTTTGGCGCTACTATACCTCTTTCTATATGTCTACAAAGTTTGTAATCTACTATCTAGTTGGCTGCCATCACTAACATATTCATATTTATATATTTATATGTTTATACATATTGTATATTGGGTTCAGCTGTCCGAGCGCAGATATTCTCTTCCTTTTTTACCTATTGTATCAAGAAAGAACTTTCGTCTCGCGGCAGGCAAATAAAAATGTAAAATGCGGTGCACATGCTCATCTTGGTTAATGTGAGAAGAAGGAAGCTGCTGCTCATAAATTGTATACTTTGGAATTAAAGAGGCATGTGTTCTGTTATGATGATGATAATTATTTGGCTATTCTATATGTTGCATGTATTTTTTCTTAGAATGTTAAAACTCCACACCATTCTCAATGGTTTATGAATGGAAAATATCTAACTATTGATGTGTCCCTTTATTCATTTTTTCATTAATGTATAATACATATATTGTTGTCTACTCCCAATATGCTCAATTTTTAGAAATAAAGATAGGCAAGTAGTTTTTTAACCATTGTCTTTACTTTTGAAATAAATATATCCAAACATAAACATAGAGATACTCACTCTCATTAGTAAAAATAGAACAGAAAAAAAAGGGCATTCCCTCCTCAAATAACTTAAAAATAAATAATAATGGGTAACAGATAAAATACATTATAAATTATATTCATTTATAAATAGGTATAGTCATGTGACAATGGGGGTAGGTGGGGATCAGGGGCACATTGCCACTGACTACCATGTGGCTGTTGTGGCTGTGGTGGCTGTGGTTGAGGGGGTGGCTGGTAGTCTGACAGGTGCGTGTGTCCGTGGATTTCTCCTCTGACACCTTTATTCAGCACCTGCAGTAAGAGGACCTCTGCCATTTGTCGCTGTTCCTCACTCATCAGCCTTAATTTATTGGCTGTGAGAAAGCCAAATGAGTCAGCCTCATCTGGCTTTCTTTGCAGGGTCATAGAGGCCTGACTTTAAAATGAAGCAGTGGCCTCCTCCAAATTTTTTGTTTTTTTGCGTCTCTTTTCAGGAGGTTGGGTGGTTACAGAGTGCTCTGATGACACCTGGCTTCCACTTGGCTCCTCCACATTGACACTTTCCTGTTTAAGAAATTAAAACATTATTATAATGTTATAGTGTATATAAAATGTCACGTTTGTTTGATTATTTTAACCAAATAACAGACTTTACATTAAGGGTAAAATATTGGCTTGATAATATTTTTATTGCATCATTATCTTTATTGCAGACAATATAGTGTTAAATGCTATACCTGTGTCAAGCTTGGCTCCAGTAAATCTTCCTCCTGGGTTGCAGCACATGAGCCCTCTGCCGAAGTGGAAGGGAGAGTAGACAGGGATGGCCTTGATTCTGACTGTTCAGTCAGGAAGCGCAAGCTCTCGAAATACCAGAGCCTTGGTACATAGATATCCTCTGAAGCAGCTCCTGACCTTTCAGAATCCCTGATTTTGTTCAGCTCCCTTTTAAAGGTAAACAAAAAAAGTGGTTGAGGGAAAACTTCAAACACTCGCCCAGCGCTTGTGATGTCAGAGATATTTCATAAAAGGTTAAAAAACACTTTAAAATATCATAAAAATTCACTGATAGCAGCCGCTGTAAACATTAGGAAATCTCTATAAAATGCAATAAATACTAAAAGTAGAAAATATTTACCACCAATCACATTCAGCAGCGCTCAATATGTTCATGCATATTGTTAATCATAAAGTCCTCATGCAATAAATGAGTCTATGTGAATACAGTCTTTACTGGATAAAACAAGCTACCACAATAACGTTGGTACTCCCAGTGCTCCACACCTAGATCTGGCGTTCGCCTTCACCACACCATAAGTGCTCCCCTTAGTAATGGGCACTCACCAGAAAATCAATGGTCAAACGCCTGTAAGCATAGGTTGCTTGCACCCTTGACAGCCACGAACAGGAACGCTCCTATTGGATGACCACTGCTACCTGGTGTTCCTCAGGAACCGGATTGTACAGCTCAGAAGGATAATATATTTCATACATCTCTTCGTACAGGAAACACTTCACTCTAGGCTTCCGAAACTCACCGGAGTTTGACCATTGATTTTCTGGTGAGTGCCCATTACTAAGGGGAGCACTTATGGTGTGGTGAAGGCGAACGCCAGATCTAGGTGTGGAGCACTGGGAGTACCAACGTTATTGTGGAAGCTTGTTTTTTCCAGTAAAGACTGTATTCCCTTTTAAAGGTGCTGCGCAGATTCGATATTTTGTTCCTGACATAATTAATGTCAGCATTTGGGCAAAATGGCTTACACAAATCAACCAATTTTTGAATGAGCATCATTTTTTAGTTGTTTATTTGAGTAATCCTTACTCTTCACCTTCCACAAACAAGGCAACTGTCTGTATTCCTCAATAAATTGAGGTAAAAAATCCGGTGACGTAAATTTGTCAACCATTATTTATGCCTGCAAGACACAACACAACACAACACAACACAAAACATAGTCAAAGATCATGTATTTTTTCACATAATAAAGATAGGCCCAATATAAGCTGTATAGGGCCCAAAACACCCGTGCTTGAATCTAAAGTCGTACCTTTGTTTGCTCAGATGATTCGTGGTTTGCCGATCGATCGTGCTCCTGTGACAGATCTGTCCGATGGCGAATCGGCGAGCGAACGATCTGGCGTCCTTTAAATACAGCGCATGCGTCAACTCCGCCTCCAGTGGCGCGCTGACGCAGGGGCATGTACGTGCCCAATATTAAGATGCATGTGACACACAGACATGTGAGTCGGCGGAAGATTCGTGGAGGAGATGGCAGAATCGGGGAGTTGCAGTGAAGGCCGCAGTGGTTGGGCTCAGAAAAAACCCAAAGCCACACCTATGAGCAAGGGTGAGATGGTGGAGATGGTGGCCTACTGGAGAAAAAACGAATATGATGGCAAGCTGGAGAATTATGAAAGGCCCAACTCCAGAAAAGACAGAATTCTTGAGAAGGTAATTTCATCTCTAAATAAGATTTATGGTGTGGATCGATCCAAGGACCAAATCAGAAAAAGATGGTCAGATCTGAAACATCGGGAACAAGAGCAGCTAGGTCACATCCATCATATCCTGAAAAAAAGTAAGCAATAGCTGTGTTTAAGCAATATGTATTGGGTATATTTGGTGTATGTTGTATAGAAATGTATAGATACTAATGTACTGTATATGAAAACTTTACTTTTTATTCTTGATATATTTAGGATTTATTTGTATATTAAATTAACCACTTTACCACCGGAGGATTTTGCTGTCTTCCGTCCAGGCCACTTTTTACGATTCGGCGCTGTGTGACTTCAACTGACAATTGCGCGGTCGTGCGACGCCGTACCCAAACGAAATTTACGTCCTTTTTTCCCACAAACAGAGCTTTCTTTTGGTGGTATTTGATCACCTGTGCGATTTCTACTTTTTGCGCTATAAACAAAAAAAGAGCGTTTATTTTGAAAAAATAACAATATTTTTAACATTTTTTTATATGAAATTCCCCCCAAAAAAGATGTAAAAACCAATTTTTTAAAAAATTTTTGGCCAATTTGTTTTATGCTACATATGTTTGGTAAAAAAAATCGCAATAAGCGTATTTTGATTGGTTTGCGCAAAAGTTATTGCGTTTACTAACAAAGGGAAAGATTTCTGTCATTTTTGGTGTTTTTTTTTTAACGCGTAATGGCGGCGATCTGCGATTTTTTTTGCGGGACTGCGACATTGCGGCGGACAGATCGGACCCTTGACTGACATTTTTGACACTTTTGGGGGTACCAGTGACATTACTGCAGTAATCAGTGCTATAAATATGCACTGTTACTGTAAAAATGACACTGGCAGGGAAGGGGTTAATTTTATTGGAGAGGGAGGGGTTAATGTATGCCTGGTGCTTACTGACGTGTAGGGGGGGAGGTGACTGTGTGAGTCATGGACAGATCGGATGTCCAGCTATGCTGAACAGTCCGATCTGTCACTCCCTGTCACTATGGAGATCCGCCCGCTGTGTTTACACACAGCGGGCGGATCTCCAGACTCGATCCCCGACGATCGGGTAAGAGCAGCGGCGATCGCCGCTGCTCCTCCCCTGGCCCGACTCCCGCTGTGAATGAAAACAGCGGGAGCGAGCCTCCGGCGGCGCGCAAGCGCCGCCCAGAAGGGGGAGTGTCCAACGACGTTAATACTACGTCGCTGGACGATAACGAACCACTCTGCCGCAGTAGTATTACTGTGAGCGGTTGTAGAGTGGTTAAAAGACAGGAATCCACAATAAACTATATATGCATATTAGAAAAGAAGAGGTGTATGGCGCTGCCAAAATATACTAAATGTTCCGTATGTCTTTTGACGATGCTGAATATAAGTAAAATGTGTATCTCCACTATGAATTATAAATTAATAAAGTGCCAAGTGCATCAAATATGTGACTCGTAAACAAATGTGTGATTCTTGAAAAATATATATATATATATAGTGAGTCCAACAATAGTAGGAAATCCAACCCTGTGAAGGGTTTACACTGGTGCTGAAACAATTAAAAATTGGTGCGGGTGCTATTACAAGTGATTAAAGGTGATTGAAAAAATATTAATGGAGTCTATCTAATAAATAGAGCATATAGGTAAAAAAATCAAATAAATAGAGCAAGTAGATAAAAAATCAATTAAATCCACTTAAAAACATACAAAACCACATGAGTGAACTGTGAAATAAATATCCTATATAATAAATAGCATCCTATATTGACATAAGATAAAATCTTATAAGAACACTTAAAGAAATGACAGCAATAATCCAAATACTAGTAAGTCCGTAGTGACAAAAAAGATTTTTAGAAAGGAGGGTAGCCCCACATTGGAAAAAACCTTTCCTGAACTATAGGAGCAAATAGGTGACTTAAGTGCAGGTGCTCTGATGGAGAATTTGGAGGTGCTCGGATATCAGTGAGAATTCAGTGCTCCCTGCACCCACTTGGACCGCACTCACCAGAGTTGAATACCCCTACAGGGGTATCGGGCCTTGGGTATATAATCCTGGGGGTCTCCTGCTCTGGTTATTTATGGTAACTGTATGGTCCAATATTCTGCCCGAGTCCTGCGTGCCAAGTTCCTTGGGGTTAGGGTCCACGGGTACACAAGCATATGTAGGGGGAAGAAGGCTCACATAGAGTAGTACCGCTTTTTTTAAAATTACTTTATTATAATCATAAAATGGGTACTCACAGACATAAACAGGGTAATCGGCTTGTAAATAGCAATAGTTGCGCACTTCCGGGATGCCGTGCGTTCCACGGGCCGGATGTGCGTTCCACTGGGGCGGATGTGGCGCGATGGCGCTCTACGTACGTTTCGTCGTGATGAATTCTTCAGGAGTAGCGTCATCACGCCATCTCCGCCTATTTATACCAATATGGTAACCGGGCTTAATGTGTGCTCCAATCGGAGGGACGTATCCAACGTCCAATAGGAAAAAACCATATCGTACACTGTTACCGGGTAGATTTATATGTTCTAAAGCTGGTGAATTTGCATGTGCACGGCTGCATAGTAAAACTTCCGGAGATTGGCGCAGTCTAGATAGATGTTTTAGGGAAGTGATATGTGCCAAGCCCAACATAGGAAGACCAATTATATGCGCCAAGTCAGAGCCGGGAAAAACAATAAACATGGCAAGGAAAAAAACGGACTTACAAAGGGGTCACGTTCCTCCCTTTTTCCGGCTATAATAATATTGTGACAATGCCAATTAATGTATCGGTCCCTATTACCATATTGTAAATTGCATTTTCATACAGTTCACAACACATAAATGCAATAGTATACGCATAACATATAATGCAAAACACATATGGTAATTAATTAATCCAAATGCCTAATAATTAAATACATATAAAGCAAAAGATATTTATAAAGCAAAAATTTATAAATTGGAGGAATATGACTATAGAAAATATATATATATAATTGGGGGGATTAAAATATAAACCATTACATCCAATAAAAGGATATAAATCCCCACAGAGAGAAGAAGGGAGGACCTATGCACCTTACCAGCAGAACAACTGGAACCATTGGAACGGATACGGGGCAAGAGGCAACGGGCAAGAGGTAAACGTGGGGGCAGGAAGAAAGCGAAGAAGGGAATTTTAATTTCGGGCATTTTTAACCTTAGTAACACCGTTTTTAGCAAAGAGGAAATGGCAATTTTAGATTTGGGGCTAAAATTCGCACCTTCCAAGGACATAGACAAATTCGAAACCTATATAGACCTTCAAAAATTTATCCGGAAATTAAATGTTAAAAAATTCTTCCAGATTAAGGGCGAATATAAGAACCCCATATCTACACGTTTTAAACACACGGTTTTAAAGAACAATTCAGTTTTTAATCCCAAAGTACCAAACAACGATTGCATTAAGGCTTTTAAACTAATGGTTGAGGAAGATATCAAAAAACTACATATCCATGGCAAAGACAGTAAACGAATTTGGAAAGCAATCCGGAATTTGGAAAAGAATAAGGAAGTGGTCATTAGACCAGCTGACAAGGGAGGGGGACTTGTCATTCTGAACAAAAAAGATTATGAGGAAGAAATGGAGAGCCTCCTAAAAGTGCCAGACACATACAAGAAATTAAAAAAGGATCCTAAAATTGAATACACTAGGAAACTTAAAGAATATGTACAGAAAGGCAAAGATATTGGCATTTTAACAGAAAAAGAAGCGAAATATTTGATACCTACATCCTCCAAAACTCCCGTTATATACCACATTCCCAAAATTCACAAACGTCTAGAGAAACCACCCGGGAGACCTATAGTCAGCGGGGTGGACTCTTTGTTTTCCCGACTGGGGGAATATTTAGACAAATTTCTCCAGCCATTGGTATCTAAAGGAAGGTCCTATCTAAAGGAAAGTACTCAGTTGCTTAAAGAGATCAGGGACTTAAAAATTGACGAATCTCAGTTCCTGGTCACAATAGATGCCAATTCGTTGTATACTAGTATCAAACAAAAAGATGGGCTCAGTGCAATAAAAAAAGCACTTTATGAGGACAAGAGTCTGAAGAGAACTCAGATACAGTATATACTTGAAGGCCTCAAATTGGCCATGGAAAGTAATTAAACTAAACGCGATCAGGTGGCTGGATCACCCGTACCGTGTGGCTCAGTGGGGACAACGTTAACAGCGGGAGGACCGGGTCTTGTGCCTTGGATATGTTGTTTGCATAACTACATCCGATTCCATGTGAGTGTGATTTTAACCTTTTAATAAAGCCTTGTTTGTACATATTACGCTATGGGTATCTGTTCCCCTTTTATATGAGAGGAGAGGAGGAGGTGCTGTCTATATCCCTACTAGTTGGAGTGGAATCCTGAGGGGATCGCCATCCGGAAGTGGAGGATTATTTGTTGAATAAAGCGCTACACCCTAGCGTTAAGGGTACGTGTTCACTCTCAAGGGGGGGAGCACAGTGGTGAGGTGAAGGATATGGTGGTTGCAGAGTGATCAACAAAGAAGTCTTGTGTTTTCACCACACAACGAGTTTTTTATGCACCTAATCTTTCGTATGACTTCACCCTGAGAATATCACGGACTTATGAACTTTTATGGCTTTATAACAATCCACTACTTTGTTAGGCTGATTTCATTTTGCCATATACCCTCAACCTCGCCAGAGGCTGTCTTTAGCGCTGCTAGTGTTTATGTGGGCTGAGGCTCTTGTACGCACCTTTTTTTATGTTATGATCTGAGTATATAGCGGCTGCTTTATTGGTAATATAGGCATATGAGAACATACATCTTGCGGAATTGCTAGATATATATGTTTGATCCTGGGAGTATTGCATATACATGAGCGCTGAGTGGGTGGGATAAGGAAATAATGTTTCTTTCTTGCTCCTTTTGTATAGATACAATACACTGTTAACAGGCTATGCGTTTAGGGACACATAGGAGAGAATGCTGGGGTGGTTACTGGGTCATTTTAAAAATGCTTAGGAAAATATATAGCTTTACTACTATGTGCATGAGGCCAGAGGGTAGTTACAAAATAATGACATCTGTAATTTGATGTACATCCAAAATGATCTAAATTAGGTTGACATGACAAATACATGGAATGTAATATAAAAATAAGAAACATACCTCGATATAGTCCTTCTGCAAGACTTTAATGATAGCAGAGCAGGTCTCAGGGATGATGACTCCAAGAGCTTGGGGGGAGATACCTGTGGGGAACTTGAGATCCTGCAGGCTTCTCCCTGAAGATATCTCAATTTTGCAATTAGCCTTTGCTCAGGAGTAATTGCAACCCGCATACATGTATCCTGCTTCAGAATATAGGGGGACACCAAGGCAAGAAGATGGTGAAAAATTGGATCTGTCATCCTCAAATAATTCCTGAAGTCATCAGGATTGTTTTCCTGTAGCTCCCGCAGCAAGGACATGTGGGAAAATTGCTCACGGTTGAGCAACCAATTTTTGGTCCAGGAGGTCCTCTTTTTCTTCTTCTTGCAAAGAACTCGGCTTAGAGCAATTACTCCCAGCCCAACAACAGCAAGAGTAGAATCCTCGGTCATCATAATTGATTCTCGAACGATGTCTCGGAAACTAGCGAAATGTCGTTAACCAAACAAATGCTACCGAAATCAGTGCGAGATGCCCAGAAGGGTCACGGCCAAAAACTCACTTCCTCTTTTGTAGCGTTGGACGTAGTTCCGTCATCTTTTGTGGGACAACAAGATTCGTGTGCAGTCTAGAGCACATTCCAACCAACAGACACGCACTCTGGACAAAAGACGGACGGAAATTCGTAGCGTGTGTACGGGGCTTTACTCTGATAAAAGCTTAAAAACGCTGAAGAATTCCAAAAAACGTGGCTATTCAGCGTTTATCATTGTTTTTGAGCCATAAGCTTCTGTGGGAGTACAGTTTTGCTAAAAAAAAAAGCTAAAAAACACCAAAAGCATTGAAAAACGTTGAAAAATGCTACTGCAAAAATGCAGAAAAACTCACCCTACAGCTTTCTACAGCTAACGCTTTTTTATTAATTCCAGTGTGCATGAGGCCCAATTGTCTACATTACAAAATTGTTCTGCAACAGGCTTATATAAGGCCTCATGCACACTGGACATTTTTACAGCGGCTGTTTTTGGCGTCAGACGTTTTTTTCTGCAGCCAGTAAACTCCCCAGCATGTGTGACAGGAAGTCAGGTAAATCTATGGGTGTTGTCACCGACGGGAGATATATTTCTGCTTGGTTTAGACAATTCACCAATTACTATCAGGTGTCGGCTGCAGAGGTAGGCAGGAAGGTGTACGGAAGTTGAGAAAACTTTCAGCTGTTCAGAATGAGGCAATTAAGACCTCTATAATTTGTCCAAAGGGAGTCTATTGATTGCTGTCTCCTGAGGCTGTGTAAGCTGGGGAGAGCAGTCAGATGAGAGACTTCTAAAGGTGAGGTGTTGAACTTTTTCTGTGTAAAGAAAACACAAATGGACATTTGAGTGTCTGCTGTAGGACCAGCAGTGTCTGCCCAACAGTAGGTTGGGAAGACTCCTTAGGTAGGTTCCTGTGTGTGAGAAGGCAGACGCCCACAGCGGCCAGGATTTATTTTGTGTTTTATTTTATTTTGATGTTTTTGCTGCATGCACTTGTTTCTTGTTTGAAGAAATTGGAAGTATAAACCATAAACTGTTGTTTTAAACCACTCCTCGGCTATCTCCCTGTGTGACGAACCCCCCCAAAGGGGTTATCCACACCTGCTACCGAGCTAATCCCTCACATATGGTGGAGTGCCGCGAGCAGTTAAAGTAAACCCAAAATGGAGGAGATACTGAAACAACTGATTATATCGAATGCAGCCCAACAGCAGGCAAATGCAGCTCAACAGCAGGCAAATGCGGATTTTCAGCGGAGCTTTGCAGCTCAACAACAGGCTCACCAAGAGAGCATTGCAGCTCAACAACAGGCTCACCAAGAGAGCATTGCAGCTCAACAACAGGCTCACCAAGAGAGCATGGCAGCTCACCGAGAGGCCATTGTAGGCTTGGAACAGAGACAACAGCAGCAAATGGAGGCCATTGTGAAACAGCTTCAGAGACAGCAGACCGAGGCTGGGAGTCAGGCCAGTAACATACCGACCTTTCTGACCATGTTTGAAAGAACAGTGGAGAAAGAGAGTTGGCCTAAAGAACAGTGGGCTGGACTAGTCCCCCCCCTATTAGCTGGAGAAGCCCAAAAGGCATATTTTGACTTGGAACTTGCAGATGCAAAAAACTATGATCGATTAAAAGTGGAAATATTGGCACGTTTTGGGGTAACCTTGGATGTCCGTGCTCAGCGGGTCCACAGTTGGAGTTATCAGCTGAAGAAACCACCCCGGTCGCAGATGTATGACCTCATCCATTTGGCTAAGAAATGGCTGCAGCCAGAAATTCTGTCCGGACCAGAAATTTTGGAGCGAGTAGTCATGGACAAATTTCTTAGGTCTCTTCCTAACACCCTGCAGAAATGGGTGAGCCATGGTGGTCCAGAAACCGCAGACAAATTAGTAGACCTGGTACCTAACAACAGAGAATTTGACCTCTTTTTCCAGAGATGCACAGACTTTTCACCCCAAGACCAGACCCTCCCCACCTATAAGTAAGACTGCGTCAGGGGTGGAGAGAGGATCCAAAGAGCAACTAGAGGTATTAGCAGGACTACTACTAATGTTTGGCGAGAGCGGCCTGGAATACCCATCCCACAGGAGAGGACCGGAAGGTTGATTTGTCACCGTTGCCGGGAAGAGGGACATGTAGCAGCGGTTTGCCCAGCGGTTTGCCCAGCGGATGATGAACCCATGCATTGTGACTTTCTGACAGAGAGACGACAGTCCTTTTTTGCAACCACATACACTGCAGTAAAGGGGAATGAGAAACCTTTATATAGAATGTGTTTAGATGGTAAAGATGTGGTGGTATTGTTGGATTCAGGTAGCCTGGTCACCTTAGTGAGAAGAGATCTAGTGGTGAAAAAAAACTTACATCCTAGGAAAATGGCTGTAGTTTGTGTACATGGGGACACTCGAGAATATCCGGTGACTACAGTTACTTTTGAAACATCCCTCGGTATCCTGTGTCACCAAGTGGGTTTAGTTCCCAAACTGCCACATGACGCCATTGTGGGAAGGGATTTCCCAAAGTTCTGGGAACTCTGGGATTGCCCAGATTCCCCAGTAGGTGGTTCTTCTGAGCCTGAACCATCTACTCCAGAATCCTCTAACTGTGAGGATTATCCTGAGTTTCCGTGCTCAGTCTTAGCCGGGGAAACACCAGTCCCTAGGGAGGAGCCTGCTACCTCAGAAGAGGAACAGCGGCCGTTAGGGTTGGATGACCTTAAGGTGCACCGAGAAAATTTTATCACTGAGCAATTGAGGGACCCCACATTGCTAAGAGCCCGGGAGAATGTAGTGAAGATAGATGGGGAGCTAGTTAACCCTGACGAGAGGATTGCCCTCCCTTACTTCATTATTGAAAGGGACCTCTTATATCGAGTGTCACAGAGGATAGAGGACACCGTTGAGCAACTGGTAGTGCCTAAACCGTACCGCAAGATGGCTTTGGAACTGGCCCATGGGCACATTCTTGGGGGACATTTGGGAGCAGAAAAAACCCAGGAGAGAATCACCCAGAGGTTTTATTGGCCTGGGATCACTAAGGAAGTGGAATTGTACTGCTCTTCCTGTCCAGTGTGTCAGATTAATGCACCCATGCCCCATTTCCGCAGTCTGTTGGTACCCCTGCCCATTATCGAGGTTCCTTTTGAGAGGATCGCCATGGATTTGGTTGGGCCCTTACTGAAGTCCACTAGAGGGCACCAGCACATCTTGGTAATAATGGATTATGCCACCCGTTACCCAGAAGCGATTCCTCTCCGAAATACCTCTGCTAAAACCATAGCCAAGGAGTTATTTCAAGTTGTCACCCGGGTGGGTCTGCCTAAGGAAATCCTAACTAACCAGGGCACCCCGTTTTATGTCTAGGGTGACAAGAGAACTTTGTAAACTCCTGAAAGTGACCCAGTTACGTACCTCAGTATATCACCCTCAAACAGATGGGTTAGTGGAGAGGTTTAATAAAATGTTAAAACAAATGTTGAGGAAGGTGGTGGATAAAGACGGAAAGAATTGGGATTATCTGCTCCCTTATCTGATGTTTGCCATAAGAGGGGTTCCCCAATCATCCACAGGGTTCTCTCCGTTTGAGTTGCTGTATGGGAGGCACCCCCGGGGCCTACTGGACATTGCCAGGGAAACATGGGAGAGTGAGAGTTCCCCTCATCGAAGTGTGATTGAGCATGTTGCACAAATGCAAGATAGAATTGCCCAAGTGATGCCGATTGTGAAGGCACATTTAGCCCAAGCCCAGTTGGCTCAACAAAGGATTTACAATCGTGGGGCCCAGGTCCGTTCTTTTGCACCTGGTGATAGGGTGTTGGTGTTGGTCCCCACGGTCGAAAGTAAATTCCTAGCCAAATGGCAGGGGCCCTATGAAGTGTTGGAGAAAATAGGGATGGTGAATTATAAAATTAGCCAACCGGGAAGACGAAAACCTGAGCAGCTCTATCACGTGAACTTGTTAAAACCATGGAAGGATAGAGAGTCCTTGGTCGCTGAGACTACCCGAGTTTCTGCTCCAGTTAACCTGGCTGTCCCTGAAGTTGGGATAGCAGAGACTCTGTCCAAAATTCAGAAACAGGAGGTTAAAGAATTTGTGCTCCGTAATAGGGAGAAGTTTTCAGACCTGCCAGGTTGGGTCTCGGGAGTTAAACATGACATTATCACCACACCAGGGGATAAGGTCAAGTTAAAGCCTTATAGAATTCCAGAAGCCCGGCGAGAGGCCATTCGCCAGGAAGTGAAAAAAATGCTTGAGTTGGGGGTGATAGAAGAGTCAAATAGTGATTGGTCCAGTCCCATTCTCTTAGTGCCCAAACCAGATGGAAGTTGGCGGTTTTGTAATGATTTTCGCCGCCTGAATAAAATCACTAAGTTTGACACCTATCCTATGCCCCGCATAGATGAACTAATTGATCACCTAGGCACTGCCCGGTACATGACCACGTTAGACCTTACCAAGGGTTATTGGCAAATTACTCTCTCGGGGTCGGCCAGGGAAAAAACAGCATTTGTAACTCCAGACGGATCTTTCCAATATCGGAGGATGCCTTTTGGGTTACAGAATGCTCCTGCCACATTCCAACGCACCATGGATAAGACCCTTCGGCCTCATCAAGCCTATGCTGCTGCATACCTCGATGACGTGGTCATTCACAGTGAGGATTGGGACTCATGCTTACCAAAAGTTCAGGCTGTGTTGGATTCCATCTAGAAAGCTGGGTTTACAGCCAATCCAAAAAAATGTACCATTGGGCTAGAAGAGGCGAAGTATCTGGGGTATACCATTGGTAGAGGTATAATCAAGCCCCAAATAAATAAAGTTGAGGCTATTAAGGATTGGCCACGTCCCACCAACAAGAAACAGGTTCGTACATTTTTGGGGATTGCAGGTTATTATCGCCGTTTTATTCCCCATTTTGCCTCACAGGCTGCTTCCCTAACCAATTTGACCAAAGGGAAGGAGTCTGTCATGATCAAATGGACTCCCGAGGCAGAAACAGCTTTTCAGGCTTTAAAACAGGCCTTATGTAGTCAGCCAGTTTTAAACTCGCCTGATTTTTCACGAGACTTTGTGGTCCAGACAGATGCATCAAATGTGGGTTTAGGAGCTGTACTGTCCCAGATTATCAATGGGGAAGAACACCCTGTTATGTACCTCAGCCGAAAGTTGAAGGCCCATGAGGAGAATTATGCCACCATTGAGAAAGAGTGTTTGGCGGTGAAATGGGCCTTGGATTCTCTCCGGTACTACCTCCTGGGTAGACAGTTTGAACTGGTGACGGATCACGCCCCATTGAAAATTTTGGAAATATTGCCAGAGATTAGGACTGTTAGAAGCACCACATCCCTAAAAAATGGTAACTACAATAGGAAGGGGCAAAGTGGGACATTTAAGGTGCAAATAATGGAGAGAAATCTAAATTCCCCCCAAAAAAAATCACATTTTATTATAATACATAGAAGATTGAGACATAACAAACATCGGTTAAAATGTTAAAAACACAAGAAAGCACTCGATAATGTCAACTCTACATGTTTCGCCATCTTCATAATAGCTTCTTCAGGAGTTTGATAGACATTTCTCGAAAGTGAACATTTCTAAATTACAAAAGAAAAAAAGTAAAAGTAGAACCAATACAACCAACATAGGGCATATATCAATGGTCCTATATTGAATGCCTGTAAAATTCCATGATTCGAGTAGATATAATATCAACAAAATGTACCTTGAAAAGACCTAGACCCTTTTGTTTGCTGGTAGTGGAAATGACGTGGATACAAGAACAAGGGTGGGTGGAGAGGAGGGGATTGAGAGACCTGACCCCTTAACGTTGACCCATAGAGGAGATGCAAGCCAAGCCACGAGTAACACACGAAAAAATGATGATGAGACTGCAATATAGGAATATAATTTGCATAAATACCATAGGAATGGATAAATGAATGTTATCAAATTTGAACTGATGGTATAATTAATGACAGAAAAGTACCCTCGAAGGGGCTTTTATGGTAATGATAGGGGAATTGAACATTGGATATCCCACCAAATCAGGAAAGAAAAAGATGACTCCTTCTAAAATTAAGAGAGTTCTATGAGTATATCATCCATAGGTAAAAATAGCCCTGGTGATATTTATTGCTACAGAGGTCAAAATATAAGCATGAATGCTATTTAACCTGGTGATCGAGTCTAATGCAAATCCAAGTTCTTGGACCGTTGTATGGTGATCCTATAGGGATTGATCTGATTCCGAAGGATCTTTTAATAGTTTGCTCCGGTGTGGAGCTACAGAGGAAACAAAAAATAAAGAGGGGTATTTAAATAGTCATGTTAGAAAAGTAAAAAAATAAGGCGAAAGCCGAAAGGAAAATTTCATTACCGCATGTGTCTCCAGACAAGCGTCATAATCCCCGGTGGTCTAGTGGCATACTGACCATTTGAGCCGGCATTTAAGCATCTCCTCCACTCCCTCGGCATCTGACGTCACAGAGGGAGTGAGGGAGAGGCACACCCAGCCGTCCAACCGGAGCCCAGTGTGTGAAGTGCGTCAATAAGACGCGACCGCGTCACATGATCAGACCGGAAACCGGAAGTCGGAGATAACAACATCCGGTCCGGTCGCCACGTCCATAGCTGTCAGCAAAAAGATAAAGATGGAGAGAAAACAGGCCGAATAGAGGGAAAAGAACCGTCCAAGCAGCGAAAGGGGTCCCAAAAAGACCAATCCAGACATCCAAAAGGGAACAGATGTCCACATCAAACAAATCACCCGAAAGCTACAATCTAGCACAGATACATTTCATCAACACTATAATGGATTTAATGGGAACTAAGTCACATACATAAATCCAAAAAGAAATACTGTGATAAAGAGAAGCAGTACGGTGATTGATTAGATGTATTAACCAATTGATGATGAACGAATATCTTTTAGGTATACTATATAGGGTTCCAGTCAGGGGCGGCACTGGGAGTACTCCCAGTGCCGCCCCTGACTGGAACCCTATATAGTATACCTAAAAGATATTCGTTCATCATCAATTGGTTAATAAATCTAAGCAATCACCGTACTGCTTCTCTTTATCACAGTATTTCTTTTTGGATTTATGTATGTGACTTAGTTCCCATTAAATCCATTATAGTGTTGATGAAATGTATCTGTGCTAGATTGTAGCTTTCGGTGATTTGTTTGATGTGGACATCTGTTTCCTTTTGGATGTCTGGATTGGTCTTTTTGGGACCCCTTTCGCTGCTTGGACATTTCTTTTCCCTCTATTCGGCCTGTTTTCTCTCCATCTTTATCTTTTTGCTGACAGCTATGGACGTGGCGACCGGACCGGATGTTGTTATCTCCGACTTCCGGTTTCCGGTCTGATCATGTGACGCGGTCGCGTCTTATTGACGCACTTCACACACTGGGCTCCGGTTGGACGGCTGGGTGTGCCTCGCCCTCACTCCCTCGGTGACGTCAGACGCCGAGGGAGTGGAGGAGATGCTTAAATGCCGGCGCAAATGGTCAGTATGCCACTAGACCACCGGGGATTATGACGCTTGTCTGGAGACACACGCGGTAATGAAATTTTCCTTTCGGCTTTCACCTTATTTTTTTACTTTTCTAACATGACTATTAAAATACCCCTCTTTATTTTTTGTTTCCTCTGTAGCTCCACACCGGAGCAAACTATTAAAAGATCCTTCGGAATCAGATCAATCCCTATAGGATCACCATACAACGGTCCAAGAACTTGGATTTGCATTAGACTGGATCACCAGGGTAAATAGCATTCATGCTTATATTTTGACCTCTGTTGCAATAAATATCACCAGGGCTATTTTTACCTATGGATGATATACTCATAGAACTCTCTTAATTTTAGGAGTCATCTTTTTCTTTCCTGATTTGGTGGGATATCCAATGTTCAATTCCCCTATCATTACCATAAAAGCCCCTTCGAGGGTACTTTCTGTCATTAATTATACCATCAGTTCAAATTTGATAACATTCATTTATCCATTCCTATGGTATTTATGCAAATTATATTCCTATATTGCAGTCTCATCATCTATTTTTCGTGTGTTACTCGTGGCTTGGCTTGCATCTCCTCTATGGGTCAACGTTAAGGGGTCAGGTCTCTCAATCCCCTCCTCTCCACCCACCCTTGTTCTTGTATCCACGTCATTTCTACTCCCGGCAAACAAAAGGGTCTAGGTCTTTTCAAGATACATTTTGTTGATATTATATCTACTCGAATCATGGAATTTTACGGGCATTCAATATAGGACCATTGATATATGCCCTATGTTGGTTGTATTGGTTCTACTTTTACTTTTTTTCTTTTGTAATTTAGAAATGTTCACTTTCGAGAAATGTCTATCAAACTCCTGAAGAAGCTATTATGAAGATGGCGAAACATGTAGAGTTGACATTATCGAGTGCTTTCTTGTGTTTTTAACATTTTAACCGATGTTTGTTATGTCCTAATCTTCTATGTATTATAATAAAATGTGATTTTTTGGGGGGAATTTAGATTTCTCTCCATTATTTGCACCTTAAAAGTCCCACTTTGCCCCTTCCTATTGTAGCACACCCCATTGAAGTGGATGGCACAGAACAAGGAGACCAATAGGAGAATAAATAGGTGGTTCCTGGCCCTTCAGGAATTTAGTTTTGTGGTAATGCATCGCCCCGGTGTTCAAATGGGGAATGCAGATGGTTTGTCCCGAGCACATGCGTGCCTGGCAACCTGTGTCCCAACCCTAGGGTTGAAACAAGAGGGGGGGGTATGTGACAGGAAGTCAGGTAAATCTATGGGTGTTGTCACCGACGGGAGATATATTTCTGCTTGGTTTAGACAATTCACCAATTACTATCAGGTGTCGGCTGCAGAGGTAGGCAGGTAGGTGTACGGAAGTTGAGAAAACTTTCAGCTGTTCAGAATGAGGCAATTAAGACCTCTATAATTTGTCCAAAGGGAGTCTATTGATTGCTGTCTCCTGAGGCTGTGTAAGCTGGGGAGAGCAGTCAGATGAGAAACTTCTAAAGGTGAGGTGTTGAACTTTTTCTGTGTAAAGAAAACACAAATGGGCATTTGAGTGTCTGCTGTAGGACCAGCAGTGTCTTCCCAACAGTAGGTCGGGAAGACTCCTTAGGTAGGTTCCTGTGTGTGAGAAGGTAGACGCCCACAGCGGCCAGGATTTATTTTGTGTTTTTATTTTATTTTGATGTTTTTGCTGCATGCACTTGTTTGAAGAAATTGGAAGAATTAACCATAAACTGTTGTTTTAAACCACTCCTCGGCTATCTCCCTGTGTGACGAACCCCCCCAAAGGGGTTATCCACACCTGCTACCGAGCTAATCCCTCACACATGTTATCCTATGTGTCGATGCACACACAGGCTGTTATCAGCAGTTTTTTGGCAGGGGCCCTTTCTGGCTGTAAAAAAACCCCAGAACTAGTGGGTTTTAGGAGGCGTTTTTCAGATGTAAAAACGCTCTAACTCTGATAAAAGCTGAAAAACTGCAAAAAAACACAACTATTCCGTTCTGTTTTGAGCCATAAGCTTTTGTGGGAGTATAGTTTTGCTAAAAAAAAAAGCTAAAAAATGCTACAGCAGAAAAAAGCTAAAAAAAACACTGAAAAATGCTACGGCAAAAAAGCTGAAAAACGCCTTCTGATAATGTCCAGTGTGCATGAGGCCTTATCATTAATGTTCTTTTGCACATATGTTCTAATTTGGTAACCCATTTTTGTCTACTTGCATTTGACCCCACCTCAAACTGGGAATTTGATGTGGGAAAAAACATATTTATTAATTATTGTGGCTAGGGTTGAGCGGACACCTAGATGTCCGTGTTCGACGGGTTCGGCCGAACTTTAAAAAAAAGTCCGGGTCCGTGTCCCGGACTTTTACCGAACTTTTCCCGGACACCGAACCCCATTGAAGTCAATGGGGACCCGAACTTTAAGGCACTAAAATGGCTCTAAAACACCAAAGGAAAGGGCTAGAGTGCTGCAAATGGCAGCAAAACGTAATTAAGAGCATGGCAAGTGCTCTGCAAACAAATGTGGATAGGGAAATAACTTAAAACAACAAAAAAAAACAGAAAAATAAAACAATGTTCTTCTTCATCTCTGAAGGACGAGGCCCATATGGAGTAGGAGGGAGGTTGAGGTGGTGGTGGATGTGGCGGTGACATAGGCGTGCGCACAGGGTGTGCTGGGTGTGCCTGGGCACACCCTAATCACCTAGGGCACATAGCATTGCCAGTGAGGAGATGGGAAAGATCTCCCTGGGACCTGCTCTGCTCTATTTCTCCTTGCCTACAGGTACATGGCCCCGATACATTACTCTCCCTGCTGGCAAACACATGCATGTGTATTTCAACTTTGGGGTGCACACCTTAATGCAATAGGCTGCGCACACCTATGGGCGGTGTAGGTGGAAGCGGCGGTGGAGGAGGACCAGGGCCGGATTAACAGCATCATGGGCTTGGTGCTGAGGATTTTGAAGGGCCTTAGGGCCGTGCCTTGCCATGCACCCAGAGGAGGAAGGGTGCAGCCATGCATGCCTAATTCAACATGGGATGCTGTCTCTGAAGCCCATAAACACATCCATGCATCGCCAACTGTCCCTCCTTGTCCGGCCTTCACGCTGTGTGGGGAGGTTCTGAGGGTGCTGCCTGGGGAAGCGAGCATAGAAGCCAGACTTCTGTGTTTACAAGTGACAGAAGAGCGGTAACAGTGAATATGGCCAACCCGGGGCCTATATAAAAGGTAGGGGCCTGGAGCTGCAGCTCCAATAGCCCCTACATTAATCTGGCCCTGAGGAGGAGGACGAGGTAGCCAACACTGCTTCTTTTCACAAATTTTAAATGAGGGTACACCCCAAAAGAGTGAGAAAGAGCAAAAATGGAACAATGGGTGGGTAAGGTCGGTATCCATTGCTATTCTGCACAAGGTACGGAAAAGTCCCGTGGGATCCATGCCTGGTTCATTTTAATGAACGTGAGCTTGTCCACATTGTCTCTGGACAGGCGGCTGCGCTTGTCTGTTATAACGCCCCCAGCCGTGCTAAATACCCGTTCAGATAATACACTGGCTGCAGGGCACGCCAGCACCTCCAAGGCGTAAAGGGCAAGCTCAGGCCATGTGCCCAATTTGGAGACCCAGAAGTTGAAGGGGGCAGACCCGTCATTCACTACATGTAGGCGTGTGCACACATACTGCTCCACCATGTTGGTAAAATGCTGCCTCCTGCTAAGACGTTCCATCTGAGCTGCTGGTGCTGCTGTTTGTTGTGGCGTGCTGACAAAGCTTTTCCACATTTCGGCCATGCTAACCCTGCCTTCTGAGGTGCTGGCGGTGCCCTGGTTGCGTTGGCGACCTCCTCCTCCTCCTCCTCTGCCTTGTGCTTCCACTGTGGCCCCGCTGTCAGATGGGAATGCCAGCAGCATGGCGTCTACCAGCGTGCGCTTGTACTCGCGCATCTTGCGATCGCGCTCCAGTGAGTGAATTAAGGACGGTACGTTGTCCTTGTAACGGGGATCCAGCAGCGTGGCCACCCAGTAATCAGCACAAGTTAGAATGTGGGCAACTCGGCGGTCGTTGTGGAGACACTGCAGCATGTAATCGCTCATGTGTGCCAGGCTGCCCAGAGGCAACGAAAGGCTGTCCTCTGTGGGAGGTGTATGGTCCGTGTCCTCTGTATCCCCCCAGCCACGCACCAGTGATGGCCATGAGCTGGCCTGGGTGCCACCCTGCTGTGAACATGGTTCCATCTCCTCCTCCAGCTCCTCCTCCTCCTCATCCTCCTCATCCTCCAGAACTGTGCCCCTGCTGGACAATTGCGTCCCTGGCGTTTGCGTGTGCAGGAACCCACCCTCGGAGCCCCTTGCGAATGACTGCCCTGAAAGCCTTGGAAATGTTACCTCTTCATCCTCCTCCTCCTCCTCATCCTGTGCCACATCCTCTTCCATCATCGCCCGAATTGTTTTTTCAAGGAGGCATAGAAGTGGGATAGTTAAGCTGAGAACGGCGTCATTGCCACTGGCCATGTTGGTGGAGTACTCAAAACAGCGCAACAAGGCACACAGGTCTCGCATGGAGGCCCAGTTATTGGTGGTGAAGTGGTGCTGTTCCGCAGAGCGACTCACGCGTGCGTGCTGCAGCTGAAACTCCACTATGGCCTGCTGCTGCTCGCACAGTCTTTCCAGCATGTGCAAGGTGGAGTTCCACCTTGTGGGCACGTCACATATGAGGCGGTGAGCGGGAAGGCCGAAGTTACGCTGCAGCGCTGCCAGGCGAGCAGCAGCAGGGTGAGAACGCCGAAAGTGCGCACAAACGGCCCGCACTTTCTGCAGCAGCTCTGACATATCGGGGTAGTTTTTAAGGAACCTCTGCACCACCAAATTCAGCACATGCGCCAGGCAAGGGATGTGCGTCAAACCGGCTAGGCCCAGAGCTGCTATGAGATTTCGCCCGTTATCGCACACCACCAGGCCGGGCTTGAGGCTCGCTGGCAGCAACCACTCATTTGTCTGCTGTTCCATGCTCCTCCACAACTCCTGCGCGGTGTGTGGTTTGTCCCCCAAACAGGCAAGTTGTAAAACTGCCTGCTGTCGTTTACCCCTGGCCGTGCTGAAGTTGGTGGTGAAGGTGTTACGCTGTCCGGATGAGGAGGCGGTAGAGGATGAGGAAGCGGAGTAGGAGGAGTTAGGAACAGGAGGCAAACTGAAGCGCCCTGCAATCCTCGGTGGTGGAAGGACATGCGCCAAATTGCTATCCGCCTCAGGCCCATCCGCCACTGCATTTACCCAGTGTGCCGTTAGGGAGATATAACGCCCCTGACCGTGCTTACTGGTCCACGTATCCGTAGTTAGGTGGACCTTGGCACAGATGGCGTTGCGCAGTGCACACCTGATTTTTTCCCCCACTTGGTTGTGCAGGGAAGGGATGGCTTGCCTGGAAAAGTAGTGGCGGCTGGGCACGACGTACTGTGGGACAGCCACCGACATAAGGTTTTTAAAACTGTGCGTCTCCACCAGACGGAATGACAGCATTTCAAAGGCCAATAATTTTGAAATGCTGGCATTCAGGGCCAGGGATCGCGGGTGGGTAGGGGGGTACTTCCTCTTCCTCTCAAGTGTTTGGGAGATGGAAAGCTGAACGCTTCCACGGGACATTGTGGAGATGGTTGTTGGTGACCCAGGTGGTGGTGTTGCTGACAGATCGTCTGTTTGCGGGGTGGCAGGTGCCGGTATCACTACAGATGTGGCTGGAGCGGCCGAGACTGCAGCAGAAGAGGAAGCAGGATGAGCCAGAGACGTTTCTTGGTTTTGAAGGTGTGTACTCCACTGCAGCTCGTGCTTTGCACTTAGATGCCTGATCATGCAGGTTGTGCTCAGGTTGAGAAGGTTCATGCCTCGCTTCAAGCTCTGATTGCACAGGGTGCAAACCACTCGTGTCCTGTCATCAGCACATTTTCTAAAGAACTTCCACGCTAGAGAACTCCTTTGAGCTGACTTTGGTGCGCTCGTTCCCTTGCTGCGTTGGGCAGTAGCGGGCGTAGTGTCTAGGGCACGGCCGCTCCGCTTCTGCACCCTGCTCCCTCTTCTGCTGTGCTGGTGGCTCTGTGCGACCACCGCCTCTTCCTCCAAACTACTCAGTTCACCTGCATGACGTTCATTCCATGTGGGGTCGAGGACCTCATCGTCCTCCACATCATCTTCCACCCAGTCTTCACCCCTGCCCTCCTTGTCGGTCTCCACAATGCTGAACGCCGCAGCAGTTGGCACCTGCGTTTCGTCATCATCGGAGACGTGCTGCGATGATCCTTGCATGTACTCATCTTGAGAAATAAGTGGTTGGGCATCGCTGCACTCAATCTCTTCCACTTCTGGGGCAGGGCTAGGTGGATGGCCCTGGGAAACCCTGCTGACAGAGTCCTCAAAAAGAATAAGAGACTGCTGTATGGCTTGGGGCTCAGACTGCTGGCCTGATTTGCAAGGGGGTGAGGTGAAAGACGGTTGGACATTGGCTGCAGGTGCCAACTCTGACCTTTCTGCAGTAGACTGGGTGGGAGACAATGTGAAGGAACTGGAGGCACTGTCAGCAGCAAACCAATCTACTATCGCCTCAACTTGTTCTGGCCTCATCACTTCTAGGGGCGTTTGATGCCCTACCAAATACTGATGCAGGTTCTGTCGCCTACTCACACTTGAGGAAGGTGTTTCACTTGTGCGTGTAGCTGGCACAGATCGACCATGTCCTCTCCTTGCAACAGGAGCTCTACCAGCAGCACCACGACCCAGGCCACGGCCCTTATTTGACGGTCTCCTCATATTTCTGTAATTTAAGATCTTGCCCTAGAAAGGTTTTTATTGAATAGCGGAATAGAAAATATGATCCAAAAAAAGTGTATGTATATCACACGTACACAACCACACTAGGCCCCAATTACTATTGTTTGTACCCCTAAAAGGCTAGGAGTAGGGGGAGTATGGAACAGGCAGCACCCTCAAACCTTCAGAAGTATGAGATGAACCCCAACAACTTGGAAAGGTGGATCTCTCTCACACGTACCGACACAGACTATCCCGCAATTCAATTGATCCTCAAAGGTTTTTATTGAATAGCGGAATAGGAAATATGATCAAAAAAAGTGTATGTATCTCGCACGTACACAACCACACTAGGCCCCAATTACTATTGTTTGTACCCCTAAAAGGCTAGATGAGGAGTAGGGGGGGTATGGAACAGGCAGCACCCTCAAACCTTCAGAAGTATGAGATGAACCCCAACAACTTGGAAAGGTGGATCTCTCTCACACGTACCAACACAGACTATCCCCCAATTTAACTGATCCCCAAAGGTTTTTGATTAAATAGCGGAATAGAAAATATGATCCCAAAAAAGTGTATGTATATCACACGTACACAACCACACTAGGCCCCAATTACTATTGTTTGTACCCCTAAAAGGCTAGGAGTAGGGGGGGTATGGAACAGGCAGCACCCTCAAACCTTCAGAAGTATGAGATGAACCCCAACAACTTGGAAAGGTGGATCTCTCTCACACGTACCAACACAGACTATCCCCCAATTTAACTGATCCCCAAAGGTTTTTGATTAAATAGCGGAATAGAAAATATGATCCCAAAAAAGTGTATGTATATCACACGTACACAACCACACTAGGCCCCAATTACTATTGTTTGTACCCCTAAAAGGCTAGGAGTAGGGGGAGTATGGAACAGGCAGCACCCTCAAACCTTCAGAAGTATGAGATGAACCCCAACAACTTGGAAAGGTGGATCTCTCTCACACGTACCAACACAGACTATCCCCCAATTTAACTGATCCCCAAAGGTTTTTGATTAAATAGCGGAATAGAAAATATGATCCCAAAAAAGTGTATGTATATCACACGTACACAACCACACTAGGCCCCAATTACTATTGTTTGTACCCCTAAAAGGCTAGGAGTAGGGGGAGTATGGAACAGGCAGCACCCTCAAACCTTCAGAAGTATGAGATGAACCCCAACAACTTGGAAAGGTGGATCTCTCTCACACGTACCAACACAGACTATCCCCCAATTTAACTGATCCCCAAAGGTTTTTGATTAAATAGCGGAATAGAAAATATGATCCCAAAAAAGTGTATGTATATCACACGTACACAACCACACTAGGCCCCAATTACTATTGTTTGTACCCCTAAAAGGCTAGGAGTAGGGGGGGTATGGAACAGGCAGCACCCTCAAACTTTCAGAAGTATGAGATGAACCCCAACAACTTGGAAAGGTGGATCTCTCTCACACGTACCAACACAGACTATCCCCCAATTTAACTGATCCCCAAAGGTTTTTGATTAAATAGCGGAATAGAAAATATGATCCCAAAAAAGTGTATGTATATCACACGTACACAACCACACTAGGCCCCAATTACTATTGTTTGTACCCCTAAAAGGCTAGGAGTAGGGGGGGTATGGAACAGGCAGCACCCTCAAACCTTCAGAAGTATGAGATGAACCCCAACAACTTGGAAAGGTGGATCTCTCTCACACGTACCAACACAGACTATCCCCCAATTTAACTGATCCCCAAAGGTTTTTGATTAAATAGCGGAATAGAAAATATGATCCCAAAAAAGTGTATGTATATCACACGTACACAACCACACTAGGCCCCAATTACTATTGTTTGTACCCCTAAAAGGCTAGGAGTAGGGGGAGTATGGAACAGGCAGCACCCTCAAACCTTCAGAAGTATGAGATGAACCCCAACAACTTGGAAAGGTGGATCTCTCTCACACGTACCAACACAGACTATCCCCCAATTTAACTGATCCCCAAAGGTTTTTGATTAAATAGCGGAATAGAAAATATGATCCCAAAAAAGTGTATGTATATCACACGTACACAACCACACTAGGCCCCAATTACTATTGTTTGTACCCCTAAAAGGCTAGGAGTAGGGGGAGTATGGAACAGGCAGCACCCTCAAACCTTCAGAAGTATGAGATGAACCCCAACAACTTGGAAAGGTGGATCTCTCTCACACGTACCAACACAGACTATCCCCCAATTTAACTGATCCCCAAAGGTTTTTGATTAAATAGCGGAATAGAAAATATGATCCCAAAAAAGTGTATGTATATCACACGTACACAACCACACTAGGCCCCAATTACTATTGTTTGTACCCCTAAAAGGCTAGATGAGGAGTAGGGGGAGTATGGAACAGGCAGCACCCTCAAACCTTCAGTATGAGATTGTGTTCACTGTACCCCACAAAGATTGAGTTCACTGCACCCCACAATGATTGTGTTCACTGCACCCCACAAAGATTGTGTTCACTGCACCTCACAAAGATTGTGTTCACTGTACCCCCCAAAGATTGTGTTCACTGCACCCCACAAAGATTCTGTTCACTGTACCCCACAAAGATTGTGTTCACTGCACCCCAAAAAGATTGTGTTCACTGCACCCCAAAAAGGATGTTGTTCACTGCACCCCAAAAAGGATGTTGTTCACTCCACCCCAAAAAGATTGTGTTCACTGCACCCCACAAAGATTGTGTTCACTGCACCCCAAAAAGATTGTGTTCACTGCACCCCAAAAATGATTTTGTTCACTGCACCCCAAAAAGGATTTTGTTCACTGCACCCCAAAAAGGATGTTGTTCACTCCACCCCAAAAAGATTGTGTTCACTGCACCCCAAAAAGATTGTGTTCACTGCACCCCACAAAGGATTTTGTTCACTGCACCCCAAAAAGATTGTGTTCACTGCACCCCAAAAAGGATGTTGTTCACTGCACCCCAAAAAGGATTTTGTTCACTGCACCCCAAAAAGATTGTGTTCACTGCACCCCACAAAGGATTTTGTTCACTGCACCCCACAAAGATTGTGTTCACTGCACACCAAAAAGGATTGTGTTCACTGCACCCCAAAAAGATTTTGTTCACTGCACCCCAAAAAGATTGTGTTCACTGCAGCCCAAAAAGATTGTGTTCACTGCAGCCCAAAAAGATTGTGTTCACTGCAGCCCAAAAAGATTGTGTTCACTGCAGCCCAAAAAGATTGTGTTCACTGCAGCTCACACACAGAAAAATGGATGTGGATCACTGACACCTGCCTATCTCCAATCCCACACCACACAGCAATATCGATTGTAGTTTGTAGAACACAGTTTCCCTAAAATTCAGCAGACTCTGTCCCTAACAGGATTGAGAAGAGATCGTAGATCAGGATTGAGTGCAGACCCCACCCCCCACACAGCAATATCGATTGTAGTTTGTAGAAGACACTGACCCTATATAATTCAGCAGACTCTATCCCTAAAATGCCTACAACTCGCCCTGCCTAAACACTCCGACCTGTCCCTCAATTCTATCCGGACACAAATGGTTTTTTCCTGCCTATCTTTCCCTAATCAGCAGCCAGCACGTTGATGTGTGCTCTGTCCCTGAATCTAAGCAGCATAATGACGCCGCTGCGGCTGCCTCGAACTTATAAAGACTTGGTCACATGCTTCAGACGGCCAATCACAGCTACTGAGACATTTGCAGGCATGGCTGGGATGGCTTAAGGCACACCAGTTAAACGATTGTTGATTGGCTGTTGAAAGCCCGCCATGAAAAGAGCGCCAAAGCATGCAAAACCCGGAAATAAAACGACCGAACACGGATTTTTACCCGAACATACAGTAAAGTGTCCGTGTCCGTGTTCGGGTACAAAAAATCCAATTATTCGGTACGAACACGAATAATACAGTCCGTGTTCGCTCAACACTAATTGTGGCTATATGTAATAATGTTATGGCAATATAGTGGTAATAAAGTAAAACATAATCTATTTCTCTGAAAAAAACATTCATGAAGAATGATATTACATTTTATAATAATTTAAAATATATATACAAACCAAAAATTATGTTAAACTTTATTTTGCATGCCACAAATTGCAATTTCACTTGTTTATAGAGACTATTGAAATGTTTGGGTATACCATTATTTACGCCCATAGCACCAAAAAAAAAAAAAAATGTCTGGCTCGAAAGCAGATTGAATGTTCCTTGATATGGTACTGTATATGTATGTGTGTATTTCTATGCATTTTATGTCACCCTTGTGAATGTGATTTGGCTTCTGTAGCAGCAGTGAGATTAGAGTCTCCTCATTTGTATCTGCCTGACTCATGCTTAACAAGCTACTGCTCTGCAATGTGCCGTGTTCTGCTCTAACAAGAAGCTTTAACCAGGTTCCATTATTATGCAGACATAATTACTGCAGCTCTGAACAGATGGCAGGAGTTTAATAACATTTTGTGTGTCCACAGAGATAGCTTGGGCTTGTACACTGAATATATCTGTCATTTCTTGCGGCAATCTCACTTATAACTGAAAAACGTTGACCACCGGAGAATAATCTCATCTCAACTCTGTATTTGGGTACTATAGATGGCTCATGTTGATTGACAATGAAATTCATTGAGGGCCACAAAGGTTGGCCTCAGACAGGCTGAGCAATCAGCACCTTCAAAAATTGATGCAAACTCACCAAAATTTTGCCTAACCTAATCTAACATTGTGTATGTGCCTAAAAGAGTATCTAAATTCCCCAAAAAATATAATATATTGCAGCATACCAGTTCTTAGATATGATGGCTGCACTTGTTTATATTAAAGCTTTCTTCCCCTGAGGCCTTGTTCAGTGCGTACTACTTTTGGCCCATGTGAGGGCCGTGGTTACCCATTCAGGCATCCCTAGATGACTTAGAAGTAGCGGACCATCAGCCACTGCATCCCAATTGACATGGATGAGACTGCCTGCATGGTCTTTTTCGTCTGTCCTACAGAGAATTCATCTACCTGGTATCTATCATTATTAACACCCCACTTACATGATATCCATATTTACTAGTAAAACAAACATTATGGTATATATATCATTGTAAACCTCTACTGCTTGCTACATGTCTATTTCCATAAATGTCATTTTGGAGTGTTAATTGATGTTTTCTACATTTCCAGTCTGAGATCTGGTTCTCCCTGTTGGACTATTGAAAAAGGCAAAACCGAAACGCGTCTAGTCCCACCCAGATATCTCAGACAAATTGTACATCAGAGACGTATTTATGGCCATGTTTTTATAACATTCATTTGGTTTTTCGTTTGTAACCACATATGTTTCTTGTATATCACTTTTTGTTCAATAAACTTGTTACTATATATACTCAAGTCCTGGTTTTTGCCTAAAAAAATCCCACTCCTAGGGGAATTTTTCTTGTAAATAAAATTGATGTCCTTTTTTTCCCATAAATATAGCTTTCTTTTGGTGGTATTTAATCACCTCTGCGATTTTAATTTTTTGCGCTATAAACAAAAAAAATAGCGACAATTCTGTAAAAAAAAAAAAACAATATTTTTCACATTCTGCTATATAACATTCCCAAAAAAAAAAAATAAAAATCAAATTTTTAAAACTTTTTAGGCCAATTTGTTTTCTGCTACATATTTTTGGTAAAAAAAAATCGCAATAAGAGTATTTTGATTGGTTTGCACAAAAGTTATCACGTCTACTAACTACAGGAACGATTTATGTCATTTGTATTGTTTATTTTAATTTTTTACTAGTAATGGCTGCAATGTTGACACCCCCAGCGTGTGAACTGCCTGCAAGTTGAATGTGATGAGGAAACCCGCAGTGGATTCTCAGGGTTCCCGCATCGCATATATGTGAACCAGCACTAAGAAGAAAACAAGGGGCTTTATTTTCATGGCGGAATGATACAAAAAGATATTGTGCAGTGGATATTTAATTTTTTTGCTTTTAGTTTGCCTGAGTATATTACCACTATACAGTAAGAGACATTGCTAAAAAAGCTTGCTTACACCAGGGGCACTCAAACATTTTTAAATGTAGTACAAATGCTTATGCAAGAAAAATTAATGTGTTTCAGTGAGCCTGGGGGACTCTATTGCTGTGTTTTCATGCGCATTAAAAAAAAAAAATTTACAGCATGCTCTTTTTTTTTATCTTGCACATCAATGTACCAGAATACACATGAATTAATGTTAATGTAACACAGTTAAAAAACAAAAAACAAATAATACTTAAAAAAATGCATGTGATGCTCATGCAGGAATGCACACTGCACACAGGGATTGTGGTGTAAACAAATTGCTAGTCAAAACCTAGTACACGCGCAACGATTATCGGCCGACCGATCGTCCGTCTTTTGTCCAGAGTGGTGTTTTGTTGGTTGGAATGTGCTCTAGACTGCACACGAATTTTCTTGCCCGACAAAATTCTAGTTCAGTAGTGATGTCATGTGTTGGTTTGCTTTCTTTGTGTTCTTTCTTCTCTGAGCATGCCCAGTCTTGCTCATTAGATTTTTCCCTGTCGAAATCTATACTGACTGCACGAAAATCGGCCGTGTTTTGACAGCGGACAAAAATTTTATAGCCTGCACACCAGATTGTTTTCGGCCGAAAAGTCGGAGTCGGTTGTCGGAAGCATCATACTAACAAGCCGAAAATCGGCAGATCGGTAGTCGGACGAAAAATTCCCTGCCGATTTTCGACGCGTGTGTACGAGGCTTAACACACTTCAGGCACTGGGTGCTGATGGAGGAGGTGTTTAGTGAGTTTACAGGTCAGGTAGGAGAGAGTTCAGAGAGCACCTTATAGCCTTGTTTACACTTGTGACTTGGGGGCAGCAAAAATGTGCAGTTGAGTGGTGTTTTTACTATCCCCAACCCTTCCCACCGACAGTAGGCAAATATGCGGCCTCACGAAAGTGGGGCCTTATCCGTGGGACCGCATGTATGTGTATCTTTCTTTTGTGCTAGGCGCGCACTGCACAGTGCGTCTCAGACACAGAGACCGGGCTCTCACTGGAACTCCTGTTTTTCAGTCACCTGATCGCTGAGATAGCCTTTGTTTGACTATCACAGTGATCGGTCACTGTGAAGCCTGTCCCTGTGTTTTCTTTCTCTCTGAATGGAGATAGAGATACATTGTATTTCTCTCTCTTTGCAGGGAGAAAGAAGCAAATAAACAAGAGTGTGTACAAAACACAATAAAAAATATAAAAAAAAGAAAAAAATAAATAAAAAAATAGTTAGATCAATGTTTGAACTAGGTTAGTGTCAGGGTTAGTGTTTTGGGTCAAGTAAAGGTCAAAGGTCATGATCTTTATATTTTGGGCACAAAAAAAAAACAAAAAACGAAAGTATAACTAAAGGCAACATTTTTGTTTTAGTTTTGAAGATTGGAGAGGGCTTAGAATGCTTGTTTAGTTTTTATTGCTGCCTGTCCCCCCGTTTAGGAGATTCCCCCTCTCTAATTGTTATGTTTACCATTATCATTGAAAGTAAAAGAAAATCCCAAATTTTGGGTTGTCCCCAGAAAAGTAAGAGGGGAAATCTTCCAATGGGTACGCTAGCTAAGGTGACCTGGGGGTCTCCAAGAAATTCCCTAATTTGCAAGAATTTCCTCTCACTTCCTGTTTGGCTATGGGACAGGAACTGAAGGAAAATCTCTGCAATGGGACACAGATGGCAAAAAAAAATTATATCAGTGTATAAAAAAAAAAAAAAAATAGTATTAGTGTCAATTAAGGTCAGTGTGTTTTAGGTAGGATAAGAAAAAGCACAATGCACACTATTATCTCTGGGCCATAGTACAGGTGCAAACAACAACTAACATACACTAACATACACATCTGTGGTATCGCTGCGATCGTCAGGAGCAGAAGGATTTATTTTGTGTTGTTCTTTGGTGGTAGGCCTTGGCAATAGCAAGAAATATACAACTAAATACAATTTATTTTTTTTGATAATTAAAAAAAAATCAGGAAATATCCGTCACCATATACCCCCGAAAGAAAGTCCAATTTGTCCTGGAAAAAAAACAAGGTATAATTCACCTGGATGCACAAAGTAGTTGTTATGATATTTACGGTTTTACTAACACATGTCAAAGTTGCAAAAATGTGTTCAGGCAATAACATTTGTTTTACCTCTAGTTACTAAAGGGTTAAGCAGCAAAGGCAGGGGATGGGGGTCTCATACCTCCCAACTTTTTTAGATAGGAACGAGGGACACCTATTAGTAAAAGTAGGTAGGCATAGGACACACCCCCTGCCACGCCCCCTTAAAGGAGAATTATACCAAAATATTGTTTAACCACTGGTATTCCTTTATACTGGCTTTGGAAATGTACAAATGCAGCAATTTAGAACTTGAATAAAAGGTTTAACACTGGGAAACATTTTTTGAAATATAAAAAATGCATTTTATATACATCTATATTGATCAGACCAAAATGAGGGACAAATGAGGAAGAAAGAGGGACAGAGGGACTTTGTTCCAAATCAGGGACAGTCCCTCAAAATCAGGGACAGTTGGAAACTATGGGGTGTATATATATATGCAGTGGCAAACATTATCCCCACAGTCGTGCTGCTGAACGTAGCCCATTTATCTGAATGGCATACCTCCCAACTTTTTGAGATGGGAATGAGGGACACCTATTAGCAATAGGGCACACCCCCTGCCATGCCCCCTTAAATGAGAATAAAAAAAAAAAAAAAAGAAAAGATTTGTTAAACCCACAAGGGCTTTTTTACCACTACTATTTCTTTATATTGTCGTTTGACATGTACAAATGCAGCAATTTAGATATTGGATGAATGGTTTAGCTGTAGGAAACACTTTTTGAATGATAAATAGTGCATTTTCTATACAACTATATGGATCAGACCAAAATGAGGGACAAATGAGGAGGAATGAGGGACAGAAGGACATTGCTCCAAATCAGGGACAGTCCCTCAAAATCAGGGACAGTTGGGAGCTAGGTGAATGGCCCACAACCTTCCCACAATGACGTGTGTTTACGGGGTTAAAACTGGCAATGAGGAGCTAATATAATGCCTCCTCACTGCCTGTCAAATGCCTTCTAAAGAGCAATTAAACACAAATCGCTCTTTATAGGGCACCACATATGTAAACAAGGCCTAGGAATGTGTTGATGCAGTTTTATAGTTAATTTATCTAAAGATAGGTGACTTCAATAGCAGTGTTGTCGTTGACATGCTTGTATTTAAGTTTTGTATTTAGCTGTTTTGCTGGGGTTCTGCTTTAAAAGGCATTCTCATTTGAGATCTGTGTTTTTCACCTCTCTGGATTATTTACATTCAATGAGCGCCACTAATTTAACAGTCAGAAAAATATATGTCTTTACAGCAAGAGGTATGATTTGTATCTAAAGAAGAACGTTAAAGAGATCCTAGATTGATTTCACTGCACAACAGGAGTGAGTGGGTTTACTGCATACATATCTCCCACACTTCTGTGCCAGAATGACATTTTAGTCCCAAGAGTACTCTGTCTCCAATTCTTCAATTTTCCTGCTATGTATTCATAGGCATTTGCAAGCTTCATCAGTTCCTGGCGTCACTGAATGGATTCCCTGATTTTGCTGCAGTAGTGACATGAGTCTGACTAAACATAGACTTTGCCAAGAAAAAAAATAAAACCTCACTTATCTCTCACATTTCATGACATTGTGTACCCTCCGCTGTCACATTTGTGATGCAAGTGGCAGATTAAGCCTGGGTTCACACTAGTGCGTGCGGAACACCGCATGTGATGCGCACAGGAATCACACCGCATTCCTGTGCACATCACATGCAATGTCTGTGCACCACATGCGACGTGGGGAAACATAGCGAATCTTGTGCGTTTCCTGCATCGCATCAGTGTGAACCAGGGGCGGCCCATTCATTGGGGGCGCAGGGGCGCCGCCCCCCATCCATGCGTCCGGCCCCCTAATCTACATGCAGGGCGCCGGACGCATGGATTCCAATGGGGTTTTTTTTTTTAAAAGCACGTGTTTAGAGCCAGAGGCTCTAATAGGCTTCAAAAAAGGGTGGGCTCGGGGCTCAGAGCACTGCATCCCGAGTCCACCCAGTTGTGGGACAATAGCGAATGAATAGCGAATTCTTCTCCTGGCCAGTTAGGAAGTGGGTCCTGAGACCCGTTTTCCGATTGGCCGAAAGGAGAAGCCATGCCATTGGCCGAGGAGGAGGAGGGTGGAGACGCAGGAGACCGATGGGGAAGCCTCTGCTGCTGCTGCTGCTGCCACTGACTGCCGACTGCCCTCCACATGTCCAGGGTGAGAGGGTGAGTGAGCCGGCGACCAGGGAAGGGAGGGTACGGTGTGTGGGCTGGTGTGGTCCGCGAGGAGAGGGGGGGGATGGTCCGTCTGTATCCCCCCCCGGGCCCATGGAGCACCAGCCGCCACTGGTGTGAACCCAGGCTGACACCCGCAGCAGATCACATGGATGCTGTGCGATTGCTATGCAGTGCAAAGCAATTCAGGAAAAAGCAGCGAATCATATGCGTTTTTTCCCGTATCGCTTCAGTGTGAACCCAGGCTGACATCCACAGCAGATCCCATGGACGCCGTGCGATTGCTATGCAGTGCGATGTAATGTGGGAAAGGAAACACTGCGAATCTTGTGCGTTTCCAACATCGCATTAGTGTGAACCCAGGCTAAGGGTCAATAAATCAAATAGTTGGTGAGGTTGAAAAAAGACACCAGTCCATGCAGTTCAACCTATGAACCTTAAGCCATAACAAGGTGGATCAGATCCTCTACAGACATTATTTTGTCTGAAAATGAGGGGGTCAGGTGGCGTGAACAAAGATCAGGTGAACTGGTATCCATGTGTTCAAGTGACTCAAGCATCACCTGCACAGTACCTTATTTGCTTGATTTGCATATCCTGTAGCCAAATGTAGATCAGCTTACATAGACATGCCTGTATATGAACTGATGCATGCGTACTTCTGAGGCACATGTCAGTGCAGGAGATACTACTATAGTTAATATATTACTATATAGATAATACCGTGTGCAGTATGATGGGAAAGGTTGATTTAAAGGTCTTGATAGTAAACCATTATGTGACACATCTATCTGCAAGGATAGCCATGCAAAGGTTATTTGAATCTTGTCTAAAGTGATATTAAACACACACATTTAAAAAAAAAAAAAAAAAAAATTACAAATACAGGTGCATCTCAAAATTAGAATAGCATCAAAAAGGTATTTTAATTCAGTAGTTTATTTCAAAAAGTGAAACTTAAATATTTTATACAGATGCATTACACACAGAGTGATATACTCAAATATTGTATCTCAGAAAATTAGAATATTACATAAGACCAAAAAAAAAAAAGGAATTTTAATACAGAAATGTTGGCTCACTGAAAAGTATGTCCATGTACATTATAGTATGCACTCAATAGTTGGTAGGGGCTCCTTTTGCATGAATTACTGCATCAATGCGGCATGGCATGGAGGCAATCAGCCTGTTACACTGCTGAGGTGTTATGGAAGACCAGGTTGCTTTGATACTGGCCTGTCTGCCTTGTTGGGTCTGGTGTCTCTCATCTTTCTCTTGACCATATCCCATAGATTCTCTATGGGGTTTAGGTTTGGCGAGTTTGCTGGCCAATCAAGCACAGTGATACCATGATCATTAAACCAGGTATTGGTACTTTTGGCAGTGTGGGCAGGTGCCAAGTCCTGCTGGAAAATGAAATTAGCATCTCCATAAAGCTGGTCAGCAGAGGGAAGCCATTAAGTGCTCTAGAAATTCCTGGTAGAGGGCTGCGCTGACTTTGGACCAACACCAGCAGATGACATTGCTTCCCAAGTCATCACTGACTGTGGTAACTTCCCACTGGACCTCACTCAACTTGGATTCTCCACTCTTCCTCCAGATTCTGGGACTTTGATTTCAAAATTAGATGCAAAATGTTCCTTGTCACCTGCTGATGTAGGTCCACTGTGTTTTATCAAGTCCAAAGTAAGCGCAACCCTCTGAAAAATGTCTTAATCCTCGCCACCATCTGCCACCTGGAATATGTGATCTCTTCACCCACCCCTGCCTTTTCCCATCCTCCGCAGGCCCGTCCAGATGCTCGGGCCCATTACAAGTGTATGGGCTGTACCCTCCTGATGGCGGCTCTGAGTACCCCCACAGCAAGTGGCTTGCTATGGGGGCACCCAAGCTGAGCCACAGCTCCATGTGTCCATTCAGACACTGAGCCATGGCCCAGCCCGGCCCCCTCTCTTTCCTCATTGACTCACTGACTTTGATTGACAGCAGCGGGAGCCAATGGCACTTCGCTGCTGTCTCAGCTAATGAGGAGGGAGAGTCCCGGGCAGTCGAGTCTCTAATACAACATCGCTGGCTCAAGAGAGAGCTCAGGTAAGCATTGGGGGGGGGGGGGGGCTAAAGGGGGCTGCTGCACACAGAAGGCTTTTTATCTTAATGCATAGATTGCAATAAGATAAAAAAACCTCTGCCTTTACAATCACTATACCCCCCCCACCTACTACTAGCAGCGTTCTAGATGAACTTTCATGCTCCTCGCTCCTTTTTACCAACTGTCACTGACACAGCTTCTGTCTGAAAAGGCATATGACAAACCTCCAAAGGGATCCACTTGGACGCCTTCCTAATCACTTCCACTTCTGTACCTGCAACTCCTCTCCCCTGACCTGTCGATTCAGCATTGGACCTCAGCAGGAATTAAAACAGTTGGGGACGTATTCCAAAACAACACCTCAAAAACTTCTAGCAACTCTCAGCCTCTTACAACCTACCCAGTAAAGACTTTTACATCTTCCTCCAGAGTCTGTCATGTTCTATCTATGCTACCCACCACTGATGAAACGATCTTTAAAGGCTTGCTCTCATTCTGCACCCAGTTATACTCCAAAACTAAAGGGATTTCATACATCTTCAACCTCCTATCTCAACCAGTATGGTTTTCTGGGAATCTAAACTGCATATTTCTCTCCCTTTCCGAGATTTGGTACCACACTTTCAGACTTCCTACTTCCTTCTCCAAGAACGTGTCCCACTGGGAAACTCTTATGAAAATCTTCCACAAATGGTACTATACACCTGAACGACTTGCTCATATTTTTCAATATCAAGTCCCCAAAATGCTGGAGGAACTGTGATACTACAGATGACATTTTACATATTTAGGGGGTTTGTCCCATCGGAGCCCCCTTTTGGAAGAAAGTATCTCCTTTAATCGCTGACATTACTCATACTACACAAAAGTTGACTCCACAATTGACTCTCCTTGGTCTAGACCCCTTCCCCTGGCCTACTGCATTCCTTCCTGCCATAATGCATATCCTAAAAGCAGCACGTATAACCCTAGCACATACGCAGAATAATCCACTACCACCACCTTTCGCTTCTCTCATTTCTACCATTAATGACCACTGCAGCATGAAATTTCTTTTTACCTAAGCTCATCTGCAAGGAGACACTGGTCTCCATGGTTAGCTCATCCCAGAAGCACTATGCTACCATAACTGATCACTGCACCCCTACCTCATGAACCCATTTACAGTAACATCCTCTTTGTCCTCTATAAAAAGGACCAAACAGAACCAGCAGTGAACAAATTGTGTCTTCTTGTTCAAAATTGTACCTTCAAGCTCACATATTTCCCCCGCATATTAATGTTGGGATCTATCCCCCTCTCCACTTCTTAACTATTCTTCTCTTTTACCACTTATCCTCCCCCCTCTCCTTACTTCAACACCACTCCTCTTATGGATTTGGTGTTGAGGTACCATACTTCTAGTCAGTGTATACACCTTATTACACATGGTATATCTCTGTTGCATTTCCCGGTCTGCAGCTGCACAGACCAGGAAATGCCTCACTGCCTATGATTGGCAGTGTGCAGTGCTGGCTTCCTGGTGTGATTGCCCAAGTGGGTTAGGACTATGATCCTGAACACGCCTGAGCCCATCACTGCATGCAAGATGTTAATGTACCGTTCTATAAGTTTGTAAACCCATACTATGGGATAACACCTCTTCCTCTAATGTGATCATTGTATTTTATATTTTCCTTTCATTACCTCAATAAAAATGTTTGAAATTTAAAAAAAAAAAAATGAGTCAAAGTGATCAAATAATGAAATGCACCAGCTGTACAAAGGTAAACCTGACAAGAAAAACCTTTCCAAAGCACAGTAACAGCAGAGCTAAGAAACTTCCGGACTTACTGTAATTCACTCAGATCTTTGCGGTCCAATGGAAAATTGACTCCAGGAAAGAGGAGGTATATTCTTACTTTTTTTAGATGATTACTCTGGGTATACTACAGTATATCTGTTACACAACAAAAGTGAAGCACCAGAGAAACTTGAACAGTATTTGGCTCAAGTAAGCAATAGATTTGGCAAAATGCTGAGTGTATTGCGCACAGACAAAGGAACTAAATATACAGGTATAACACACAGGTGATTCTCAGGAAGCATGGCATAATATTTCAAACTATTGTACCATTTTGTTTCATGCTGTTTTTTGCAGATATGCCAACCACATACTGTGGGGTAGGCACTTATGAACGCATGCTATCTCCAAAATTGACTACCAGGAAAACTCCATATGAACTGTGGAATGGAAAAGCTCTAAATTTGAACCATCTCAAATTTTTTGCAAGCAAAGACATCCCAAAAGAAAAACGTTCACATCCCAAAAGAAAAACGTACAAAAGGGGATACTTGCGCAAAGGAAGGTGTACTTGCGGGGTACAGTGAATCTCAAAAGGGATACAGAAACAAGGTAGTCATCAGTAGAAGTGTAATTATCAAAACTTCAGTTTGTTCAAAAGTTCACAAACTAACACAGACACTTCAAACTGAGGGAAATTCCACAGCAGTGTAACACAAAGAAAAACGACAAAGTGACACAGAAAAAGAAATGAACGCAGACAGTCCAATTACTGTTAAAGAAGAAACCAGGCCACAAGAGGCTTCAATCATGAAGTCCACTAGAAGCAATGAAGGTATCCCAGCCAAATGTCTGTCTATTCTGTTCTGTAGGTCTATATACAGAATTTCTAGCAGAAAGAAGGAAAAAAGTTGGGGATAGGGGTATGAAAGGTTTTTAGAAAGTATTGAGCAATGGTTTAGTGTGGAAGGCAAAGAAGGAGAGGAGGTATTGAGGGTCCGAATTGGAAAGAAAATTAATCGGGATGTTCTAGAGGAAGGGTTAGGAAATGTTGGAGGCTTAGTCTACCCCTTGCCACCATTACCGTAATAACAGGAAAGGAATAAATATTTAATGGAAATTTGTGCCAAGAGAAATGTAAAGGCTGTCATTGCTGATCTTCTTCTGAAAATTCTAATTGCCTGACAGTCATGCCAATTCTCTGACTTTAAGTGGACGAGGAATATTGTTTCATGTTAAGTGCTTAATTGTTATGTCTTGTGTAAGTGTAACACTGTCAAGAATTTAAAACCTCTAAAAGATTACAGTTTTACTCCTAACAAAGTCTTCTTTAGGGATGAGCTTTGGGTTTGGACCACACTTGCATTTGGTTTGAATTCTGCCTGTTTGGCATTCTGAGAATGGCCAAAATAAATGGAGTGTTTACCTTAACACCATACCTCTGCTAGAGCAGGAAGTGGTACATTTAGCAGCCGTATTGCCACTGCTAAATGTGACCACTTCCAGCTCAAGTTTGTTGTTAGGGCACCGGTGCCCTAACAACCAGTGAGTCAGACTCGCTGCAAATTAAGTCATCAGCTGGGGATTCCCAACTGACAGGTAAATGCAAACAAAGATGCAAGAATGGTGGATGACATCACTGACCAAATATGACCATGGCCAGATTTGGTCAAATGGCTAGGGATTTCTTTATTCTACTACAAACAGTGATTCTAGATCAGATTCTGGTATAGATGTTAATGTTAGGGATTAAAAAAAAATGAGTGGGGTCCAACCACAATCTTTAACTAAAACTGGCGCACACAGAATCTGGTGTAGCTGTGCATAGTCAGCTTCCAGGTTTTATTGTAAACAGAAAAATGTCCCCAGCACTAGACTGTGTGGAAAGCAACACTGTACACTGTCCCAAACCAATCCAAATCCAAATCCAATCCAATCCAACCAAAACCAAAGCCATCAAAACAGCGCTATCTGGATATAGGTGATACCATTCAAACCTCCAGTGATGAGTCTGAGAATTTATTTTGACGGTTAAAAAAGGTTTTCCTGTTCCAGTTATGGCACTTCCCTTCCTGAGTCACGGGGGCATCACAAAGGAGCGCTGGCAGGTTTCCGGCTTGGCTCCCGAACGCCCCTGGCCCCACATAGCGGCTGGTTACCACACTTCGGTGGCCTTTTCCATTCCATCCATCGGACTCAAAAGACTTTGGCCCAGCTACATCTGTCCATGCAGACTTGGTATCTTTATTTTAACCTTTATATCAATACCTTCTTGTTCAATAAAAATTCTCAGACTCATCACTGGCTTCCTACAATTGTGGAGGTTTTTATGGCATCACCTATATCCAGGTAGCGATATTTACATTGGTTGTTTCCAGGTTTTATTGTCAAAGCTTAATTGAACAAGCTGAAGTTAGAAGCTGATTGGTTACATTGCACAGCTGTACCAGATTCTGTGTTCACCAGTTTTAGTAATACCTCATATAGTACAGCGCAGTGATATACAGTATATCACGTTCCACAAAGTGTTGCCACAAGGATGGAAGCACAGATTCTAAAATGTATTTGTTTGCTGAAGTATTAACATCACATTCCACTAGAAACCAGCTAAAGGGGATCTCCTCCCAAAAGGGGAAGTTTTGCTTTCAAGCCTCCCCCCTCTTTTTCCCCAAATGGTGGTGGGGGGGGAATTGGGCAGGTACTTGGTTTTGAAAGATACCCGCTCCCACTTCTGCTCAGATCCGATCCTCTTCCCCTTCGTCCTTGCAGTCATCTTGGACATGTCACAAGTCCCAGAAGACTGCAGGACCATTTACATTGCACAGCACAGCTTGCGAATGCACAGTGGGCACCAGGCTGTGAAGCTGAAAGCTGTCACAGCTGGTTGCCCACAGTTGAGATGCCGGTGCTGGGGACAGAAGATGGAGGGAAGGATGGTTTGAGTGAGCACATCACTGGATCCTTGGACAGGGAAGTGTCTGTTTTTTTTGCTAACTTTTAATAAACAAAGAATTGACAGGAGCTTTTCCTTAACTTTTATATTGAGGGGGTGTCATTTACTTTTGGTAGTATAGTGTAGTAGGGTAAGGGCACAGTAGTGCCCATGTAGTTTTCTAAAACGGCCACTAGATTTTGCCATAGTTATTGTTGGGAACCCTGTAGTAAAGAATGGGAATCATTAGTATTATGGTAGCTGCTAGAGGTCTCCAAAGTAGTGAGTAGAGTTTACCATCAGTAGCCAGGAAGTGCCAGCTGTGCCCTTGCCAGTGTGGGGCATTGTGGCTCTGCATATAAAGTCTGGAAGGAGTGCATCTGTAGTTAATTGGTCAGGGGAAGCAATGCAAGGACCAAGGCAGAAAATATGTAGCTCTAGCTGCTGGAAGCGTTTCGTTAGGGGTGAAGCAAGGAAGAAGAGGTGCAAGACTTATGGAACTATTCAATCACTTAGGTTTCTGAAACTGCTCCTCTTTAATGCTCTTGTCTTTTAACTATGGTACGTTCCCACTGATGCAACTCCACTCAAACCTGCGATTCTGAAACTGCTCCTCTTTAATGCTCTTGTCTTTTAACTATGGTACATTCCCACTGATGCAACTCCACTCAAACCTGTGATTCTGAAACTGCTCCTCTTTAATGCTCTTGTCTTTTAACTATGGTACGTTCCCACTGATGCAACTCCACTCAAACCTGCGATTCTGAAACTGCTCCTCTTTAATGCTCTTGTCTTTTAACTATGGTACGTTCCCACTGATGCAACTCCACTCAAACCTGCGATTCTGAAACTTCTCCTCTTTAATGCTCTTGTCTTTTAACTATGGTACGTTCCCACTGATGCAACTCCACTCAAACCTGCGATTCTGAAACTGCTCCTCTTTAATGCTCTTGTCTTTTAACTATGGTATTTTTATTCCGACCAACCATGTGTAGACTGTTCTCATTGCAATGTTTTTCTTCTCTGTCTCTAGTTGTAACTTATAGGTTTTTTTCCCCCTTATATTTATGGCTCTCAAATTATGAATCTGTTCAGAAGAGAAAATGTTGCTCTGTTTAGCTAGCCTTACCTTATTCTCTTGATTAGTTAGTGATGGGGGTGGGTGCTTATCAATTAACAGTATTTAAGTAAGCATCTCCTTGCAAAGGCACGTTTTCAAGTGGCACCTTTGCTTATGGGGCTCTCTTCTCAAAGTGGGGTGATTTCTATAAGTGGGAGAACTTCTGATTCTGCACTTCAGCGAACGCACAAAGTGAATGAACACAGGAAAGGCTGAGATATACACCACATAGACTGCCCTTTTTTACCCTTTCAGCTCTCTCCTTGTAAAATGCACTATCTACCACTCCTTCTGACAGCAGTGTCCTCTATCCTTAAACTCTCTCTGCTTCACCCCTCTTCTCCACCCCACAGCTTATATATATCACCCTCACTTCTGTCCTCACCTTATTACTGCACTCACCATCTCCTGCTACTTCTAAATCCACACGCACACAAATCCTCCAGGACACTGGGGCATGTCCCTTCACATAAATCACACTCTCATATTACCACCCTCACCCTTCTGCTTCTCCTAACCTCTGGAGACATATCCCCAAACCCTGGGCCTCCATTATTTACCCGTGCTCAACACACCACTTACCCTGCACCCTCTGGCTGCAGCAGCAGTCAGCACAATCTAGTTTCCATCTCTCTTCTTCCCAAGACCAGACTCCCTTTCTCTTGTGCCCTTCCGCACTGTCTGTAATGAACTCACCCCTTTCCATGACCTTTTCATCGCTAAATCATTTAATCTACTCGCCATCACCGAAACCTGGCTTCACACTGCGTCCTCTGCTGCCCTATCCCAAGGTGGTCTTCTATGAACTCACTCCCCTAGACCCAATGGACGCAAGGGAGGGGGTGTCGGGATCCTTCTAGCCCCACATAGCACCTTTCAGGTACTTCACCCACCTCCCTCTCTGTCACTCTCCTCATTTGATGTACACTGCATTCGTCTTTTCTCCCCTGTTTCTCTAAGGATAGCTGTGATCTACTGCCCCCCTGGACCAGTATCGACCTTTTCTTGATGACTTCTCTGCCTAGCTACCCTACTTTCTCTCTTCCGAAATCCCCACAATCATTCTCAGCGACTTCAACATCCTTATTAATACTAACACTCCTACCACTTCCAAGCTTCTCAGTCTAACCTCCTCCTTTGACCTGAAGCAATGGATACATGCTTCTACTCACTCTGAAGGCAATATCCTTGACCTTGTTTTCTCCCACCTCCCACCCGCACAACCTTTCAAACAATCCTTTCCCTCTCTCTGATCACTACCTTATTAGTTTCACCCTCTCCCTCCAGCTACCTTACAGTTACCGGCAGAAACCTACTCCATCTCAACCCTTCTCTTCTCTACTCTGCTACCGACCACCTCTATGACAAAATCACACCCCTGTCCTGCACCAACCTAGCCACTTCTGTTTACCACGCTTCACTCTTAGCCTCCCTGGACACACTGGCCCCCCTCACCACACCGAATCAGGCCCGGACCCCCTCAACCTTGGCAAACAGATAACACTAGAAGTCTGAAAAAGCATAGCCGTGCTCTTGAGCGCCTATGGCATAAGACTAGGTCTCAGAAGGATTTCAACCAGTATACATCTGCCCTCCAAAAATACAATTCCAGTCTCCACACTGCCAAACAGACCTATTTTATCACTCTCATTAACAGCCTGTCATCACGCCCCTGGCAACTCTTCACTACCTTTAATTCTCGACTCCGTCCTCCACTACCCCCTCCCACCGACTCACTCACTGCCCAGGAGATTGCCTACCACTTCAAACAGAAGATTGATACAATTCGTAAGGAGATCATTGCTGTTCAGATACCTTCCATGCCTTATGCTTCATGCCCACAGGTGCGATCATTTCTTCCCTCATTCAACCCCACCACTATAGATGAGGTTGCTAACCTACTTGCTAACGTCCACTTAACCACCTGCCCTCTGGATCCTGTTCCCTCACAAATGCTACGTTCACCTTCTGGCCCTATTCTATGCTCTCTAACCCACATCTTCAATCTCTCCCTCTCTTCTGGCATCTTCCCCAACTCTCTAAAACATGCACTAGTCAGCCCCATACTTAAAAAGCCCTCACTGGACCCAACCGATCTGAACAACCTACGCCCTATTTCCTTGCTCCCCTTTTCATCCAAACTCCTCGAGCGTCTAGTCTACAACCGACTGTGCGACCACCTTGCTGAGAATAGCCTCCTTGATCCCCTTCAGTCTGGATTTCGGCCTCAACACTCCACTGAAACTGCTCTCCAAAAACTGATAAACGATCTACTAACGGCCAAAACCAATGGACACTATCCTGTACTCCTACTTCTGGACCTTTCTGCTGCCTTTGATACGGTTGACAGTGGCGTATTTAGGTTTTGTGCTGCCCTAGGCCTGACTAAACTTGTGCACCCCTAATTTAAATATGACCCACCCCTTCATGTAAAGGCCACACCCTTACCCTGTCATCTGTAAACCACAGACCATGACCACAGTCTATCCGTGCCCATCAGCATAGCTTCATCAGTTCCCATAAGTTCAGCCTTATCAGTGGAGCCCCATCAGTGCCCATAAGTACAGCCTTATGTCATGGGATTAGTAAGATTACTCTTTTAAGATATTTTGACTTGTGTTTGCTGCCACTGATTGTAATTATAGGATTATTTCACTTATTTGTATAATAAATAGAAAGTCCATAGACATTATGCAAATAATGAAATATTTTTTCTGCTGCCCCCCCTGCAAAGTGCCGCCCTAGGCCTGGGCCTTGTTGGCCTAGGCCAGGATACAGCATTGACGGTTGACCATCCCCTCCTCCTCAAAAAACTACATTCCTTTGGTCTCCGTGACTGTACTCTTCACTGGTTATCTTCCTACTTATCCAACCGCACCTTTAGCGTTATGTACAATTCTACTTCCTCCTCTCCTCTACCCTTCTCTGTTGGGGTCCCCCAAGGCTCTGTTCTTGGACCCCTCCTATTTTCAATCTACACCTCCTCTCTGGGTCATTTTATAGCCTCCCACGGCTTCCAATACCATCTCTACGCTGACGATACCCAAATCTATTTATCCACCCCTCAGCTCTTTCCCTCAGTCTCCTCACGTATCACTAATTTACTATCAGATATATCGGTCTGGATGTCTCACCACTTCCTCAAACTCAATCCATCCAAAATCGAGCTTATAATTTTTCCTCCACCACGTGCCCTTCCCCTGATTTCTCTGTCAATATCGATGGCATTACTATCAGCCCATCCCCGCATGCCAAGGTCTTAGGTGTTGTCCTGGACTTTGAACTCTCCTTCAAACCCCACATCCAATCGCTGTCCTAATCTTGCCGCCTCAGCCTCTGCAACATCTCCAAAATACGCCCCTTTCTAACCAAAGACACAACAAAGCTCTTAGTTCACTCCCTGGTCATTTCGCGCCTCGACTACTGCAATCTCCCTTCTACACAGGCTATCCCCCCTTCAGTCCATCACGAATGCTGCTGCCAGACTCATCCACCTTACCAATCGCTCAGTGTCCGCTGCTCCTCTCTGTCAAGCCCTCCACTGGCTTCCGCTCACCCAACAAATTAAATTCAAAATATTTACAACATCTTACAAAGCAATCCACAGCTTAGTCCCTAGCTACATCACTAGCCTAGTCTCAAAATACCAACCTAATCGCTGTCTTCGTTCCTCTCAAAACCTCCTTCTCTCTAGCTCCCTCGTCACCTCCTCCCATGCTCGCCTCCTGGACTTTTCCAGAGCCTCTCCAATCCTATGGAACTCCTTACCCTTATCTGTCCGATTATCTCCTAATCTATTAGCTTTTAGGCGATCTCTGAAAACCCTCCTTTTCATAGAAGCCTATCCTACCCACACTTAACATATATACCTCCATTTTCTCCATCAGCCCATCCCCCACGGTTATTGCCTTTTGTTTCACTTGACCCTCCCTTCTAGATTGTAAGCTCTAACGAGCAGGGCCCTCTAGTTCCTCCTGTTTTGAATTGTATTGTAACTATATTGTCTTCCCTCACATTGTAAAGCGCTGTGCAAACTGTTGGCGCTATATAAATCCTGTATAATAATAATAATAATAGGTATGGGATGTAGGGCTCTGGCAAACTCTTAAAGCTATGGACTGCTTCTTGACTCAGCATTCATCTCTTCTGTTATCTCTTATGCAACTTAAGGAATGTGCTGTCACTGTTGGGATGACTGAAAGCATGTAAATATGTACTTCAACTGTCTTCCAGCAAAAAAAAAAAAACTTGAACGCTTTCTTCTCCTAACCTCAAAATGAGAACATCCTCTGGAAACAAAACTTGTGTTGGGTGAATGGCTGCTTACCAATATGCCTGAGGTAGACTACTGTTGGTGCTGTCTAGGCCAGCCTCTGTCATGGCACCCAAGGGAAGATCCCTTGCCTATAGCACCTCAGCACGTGTAGGGGACCAGTTCTGCCTATGCTAGGCAAGGTTGGGTTAAAGAGTTCAGGTAATCCCCCACCATAGAAACATAGAAACATAGAATGTGTCGGCAGATAAGAACCATTTGGCCCATCTAGTCTGCCCAATATATCTGAATCCTATGAATAGTCCCTGGCCCTATCTTATATGAAGGATAGCCTTATGCCTATCCCATGCATTCTTAAACTCCTTCACTGTATTTGCAGCTACCACTTCTGCAGGAAGGTTATTCCATGCATCCACTACTCAGTAAAGTAATACTTCCTCATATTACTTTTAAACCTTTGCCCCTCTAATTTAAAACTGTGTCCTCTTGTGGTAGTTTTTCTTCTTTTAAATATGCTCTCCTCCTTTACCGAGTTGATTCCCTTTATGTATTTAAAAGTTTCTATCATATCCCCTCTGTCTCTTCTTTCTTCCAAGCTATACATGTTAAGGTCCTTTAACCTTTCCTGGTAAGTTTTTTCCTGCAATCCATGTACTAGTTTAGTAGCTCTTCTCTGAACTCTCTCTAGAGTATCTATATCCTTCTGGAGATATGGCCTCCAGTACTGCGCACAATACTCCAAGTAAGGTCTCACCAGTGTTCTGTACAGCGGCATAAGCACTTCTCTCTTTCTACTGCTTATACCTCTCCCTATACATCCAAGCATTCTGCTGGCATTTCGTGCTGCTCTATTACATTGTCTTCCCACCTTTAAGTCTTCTGAAATAATTACTCCTAAATCCCTTTCCTCAGATACTGAGGTCAGTACTGTGTCAAATATTCTATATTCTGCCCTTGGGTTTTTACGTCCCAGGTGCATTATCTTGCACCACAAGGCTGTGCACATGGAGGAAATACAGCTTAGCATGTTACACAATGGTGTATATTTTCATTATTTTAACAACAGTGCCCCTTTAAATTTCAACGGCAAAGTCCAAGCTGTGCAGATTAAATACTGCATTCTGCTTTGCATCTTGAAAGCTTACTGCAGTGTCTTATAGTACAGCTTGTACAGCCTTAGGAAAAAAAAAAAAAAACATGGATCAGAATGACTCTTTCAGGTATACTCCTTAGCTCTGTAACAGATCAGAATCAATTACAAGACAACAAGCTCTAAGAAAGATAGCAGACATTTATTTTTTAAGAGGTGATTTTATTGACTTGACCACTCTGAAATAATTTATAAGGCTTGATATTGCCTGACCTTGACTATCCTCAGTTCCAGCTGAGACCAGTGGAAATGTGAATTGCTCTGCTGAATTTCAGTGTTACTTATTGAAATGTATTCTTTGCTGGAAGGACATTGCTATGGTAGTAGGATAAATCCCATCAAGGAACCGTCACGGTTAAAAATGTGACTTGTGTGACTAACAGGCTTCCAATGCCTTTATACTATGCTGCATGCAATGCATCACTGCAAAAACACAAACATGATTTTACACATGCGCACAGATCTAACAGCAGATCTTTAGAAACATGACCCATTCAGGCTGTCCTGATGCATTGCAGTGTTTTACTGCACGAGTGTTAAGTTGCAGTATTTTTCACATTAACATACAATGGGGTTTATTTACTACTCTGCACATGGAAGTTCACTTAGAAGTGCAGTCGCTGTAGATCTGAGGGGGACATGCAAGGAAAATAAAAACAGCAGTTTTTCCATGGACATAATTGAATGATAGAAATTAGCAGAGCATCCCCTTATTTCAGCTCTTCCCCTTAGGTCTACTGTACAGCGACTGCCCTTCCAAGTACACTTCCAAGTGCACAGTGGATTTGCCTTTAATAAATAAACCCAGCTGTGTTAACGCAGTCCTTTCATTTTGCATGGGTTTTCAGTGTACCACAAAGCATTTTTCAGTTGGTAGGCACTGTTGTTTTTTTTTTTTTTAACAATGCCGCACATCATAATGCACAGATGTGCTTTATTATGCGCCGCACATCCGTGCTTTATTATGCGCTAAAAGCTATTGCATTGTGATGCGCTGGCTAGGTGTGTTGGGTGCCATTATAAATGAATAGCACTGTGCTTAGCCTTGCCATGTGTTGCAGTAACCAGCAACAGAATGTGCGCCGCCAAGTCTGAACAGGCCATCATTAATAAATTACAAATGCTGTACTTCATGGCATCATGTGTGCACATATAGGAGTATTAGGAAAGGAATGTTATGTGAATTTATTTAACTACATTTTTTTATTCCAGGTATTTACTGTATATAGGACCAACAATTTATGCAGTGCTTTACATACTGTACATCCACATCAGTACCTTCCCCCAAGGATCTTACACAATAAGATCCCCATCTCACATACACATACATGCCAGGGCAACATAACCAGTCTTGGGGTAGTTACTCAAAAAATGTAACTAGTTACTAGTTACTTCTGTAAATTGTAATGAGATTACTTTACTAGTTACTGCATTTGAAAAGTAACTTCACTACTTATTACTTTGCTTTCCTCTTTCTTAATTGACGGTGTAGAAGAAGATATATGACACTCTTTCTGCATAGAGTTTATTGTATAAACACAGGCTTTGGGAAACATGAGAACAAAACCTGAAAAAACAGAATAAAACATAAAGTGCAACAAAAGTCATAAACTTCATCCCTCTCTATTCTTCGAAATAACGATTGTATCGCACGGCTTGGGTAACGCAGGAAAGCGCGTTCCTATAGCCTAGTAAAGTAGTGTAGTTACTTCCTATAGCCTAGTAAAGTAGTGTAGTTACCTCCTATAGCCTAGTAAAGTAGTGTAGTTACCAATATTAGTATTGTAACTAGTTACTTTACTTTGTTATCAAAAAAAGTAATGTAGTTACTGTAATCAGTTACTTTGTAACTAGTTACCCCCAACACTGAACATAACCTACCAAAACTTGCATACTCTATGCAGATAGTGTCCCTACTGGGAATGCGAACTGGGAACCAATCACAGGAAGATTTCAGTTTACTTTATATTACTTTATGATGAAAATTTATTTGACTGCATACAGACTTCCTTCCCAACCATGTGCAGGAGCCCTCTTTGGCTTGATCAGGTAACAATCTATGGTCAAAAGAGCAGTGCATACATGTCTGAGCGAGCTTCGAGAATATTGCTGATCGCTATTTGTCCCTCCAGCACCAAGGTTGCAGGTGACTCCCCCTCTTATCTTCAGCCCTGGTTCACACTGATGCAATGCGGGAAACGCACAAGATTTGCTGCGTTTCCCTGCATCGCGCTGCAAAGCGATGCATCCATGCAATCTGCTGCGGGTGTCAACGTTAGATTAATGACACTACGAAACATATTGCAAAACACAGTGCGATCACTATGCAAGGCAATTCAGGTGCAGGGAAAAAAGGGTCTTGCATCATTTTGGTGCGGATTCGATGCGATATGAGCCATACAAAATGTATGGCTCAAATCACACTGCACAGATATTGCATGTGATGAATCACATGCTGTGTTTCGTACACACCAGTGGGACCCAGGTTCACAGTCCTAAACAGGAGCTTTTGTGTGACTCAAGGGCTGCTGATTAGGAAAGATTCCAGTCCAGGTGGCATTAGGAGATCAGTAGACTCAGGATATTCCCAGTTCCAAGTCTTCAAAACTTTGTCAATATTAATTTGTAAATAAAAATTGAAAGGATATTGGGGGGAATTTTCTAAAACTTGAGCAGACAGAGTTTGAAGCAGCCGTGCTCAGTCACCAATCAGTTTCCATTTTCAGCTTTTTCAGTTGAAACTTAACTTTTGTTGAGAAAAAAACATTCCCCTCTGGGTGATCTCTGTACATTGCAAGAATATTAACAAGCTTTGTTGCAGATTCCTACCCTTTGTTATTCTGAAGAAATTATTGTTTGTTCCTCTGTGCCCCAGTGCTCAGTGAGTCTAATGGGAGTGGTTTCATAATTATCAACCAGCTGCTGCAGAATCAGGGCTCTAATGAGGAAAGTTGCCGGGTCTGATTTCCTATTTGGAGTGTTTGACCAAAAATGACATTTTTGTTGCAGGGGATACCAAAAATCTGACTTGTATCTTAGGCAGACTTCTGGGAAAATCAGTGAGCCAATCACACAAGCAGGAAATTATGTTTCTGAGGGGCTTCCTGTACATAGTCTATTCTCCAGGTAGCCATATTGCATTGCATTTTACAGAAAATTACAGAACTGCAGATTACAAAGGTAATTTTTAATAACATTTATTAACAATATGACTTGTGTCGCAATTGTATATCCTATATAATTTTTTTTTATTTTCTATTTTTATTCCCCATGAAAGTAGGCTTTGAAAATGAAAGCTAGAAGCTGATTGGTTGCCATGTACAGCTGTTGCAGACTCTGGCTGGTCCAATCTTAGTAAACCTACTTCAATATGATTTATCAGGAAAAGGATTTAAAAAACCAAAAAAACAAGGCAGCATCTAATTTATTTTGTGCATGTTAACCACCAAGTATAAAAATAATTTTTGCAATAGATTTTGGACTTTCATTTTATGTTTTGTTTATACATATTTCCACTAGAAGGGAGCAAAATAGAAGGCAATATATTTATTAATGTTAATTTATTCTACATTTTTTTCCTTTCAATACATTTTGTAGTATATTAAATGGAGAGCGCATTAATATTAATAATGTCATAAAAACCTCTGATTCCCACATAATAGGAAATCTCCATGTACCTATGCCGCTACACTCTCATTCTGACTAAATACATGCACAGCCATGCTTACCATCACGATTGTCTATGAATGCCAGCCTTTACCGATTGGCACATTAGTAAGTGTAGAAACTCACGTTAAGGGTCACAATGGTTTCAGAGTGGGCATGAATAATTCTATAACGCTACCCCCATGAGGGCCACCTGAAGATACTGTACACCAATGGTTGCCCTTACCTTGCAAGTCTCCTAACATCTCTGACACCCTGGGTTCAGACATTTCAGAAAAGAAATATGGATGCAGACACAGAAAAGTTCACAGTAAACCAGATACATTTTATGTAGGGTTTTTCAGTAAATAGAATCAACAGCAAATGAATCAGATAAGATAAAAATAGGTTATTGTTATACTCTTTATATGAATGAACAAATGACTTGTCAGTAAAATCCCAATAAGCATACACTGATTGGTTTACGCAAATGTTATACCGCCTACAAACTATGGAATATATTTGTGGCATTTTTATTTTAATTTTATTTTATACTAGTAATGGCAGTGTTCAGCGACTTATAGCAGGACTGCATTATTGTGGCAGACTTTCTGACAATAACTGATACTTTTGACCCTTTGTGGGAACCAGTGGTACTAATACAGTAATCAGTGCTAAAATGATGCACTGTCACTGTACTTATGACTCTGGCTGAGAAGGGGTTAAACATCTAAGGCGATTAAAGGGTTAACTGTGTGCCTGGGGGGGGGGGGAGATCCGTTCTCTCCTCCTCCTGTCATACTGGTACTCCTCCATACAGCACATGATAAAGCATCCAATCCATTGATCAAGCTGTAGAAGGTATGATTACCGCTCCCCATCCACATTTCCTGCTGCCAGAAGATAAGCAGTCCTTAGGGGATGGTAATCACGGCATACAGTCTGATCTATGGATCCAGTGTCACCTGCCGCATGGAGTAGCGCTGGAATGACAGGAGGGGGAGGGCAGAGCACAGCCACTGTCACTCACCCCAGTATTTGCATACTGGTGTGCCTCTATATAATTATAGTTAAGCCTCGTACACACGCAACGATTGTTGGCCATGAATTTTCGGCCAACATCCAATCGGCCGATTTTCGGCTTGTTAGCATGATGTTTCCGACAACCGACTCCGACTTTTCGGCCGAACAAAATCTGGTGTGCATGCTATAAAATTTTTGTTGGCCGTCAACAGAACGGCTGATTTTCCGTCAGTCAGTACAGATTTCGGCAGACAAAAATCTGATGAGCAAGACTGGGCATGCTCAGAGAAGAAAAAACACACTGAAAGTTAACCAGCACATGACATCACTTCTGAAGTTGGTTTTTGTTGGCCGAGAAAATTAGTGTGCAGTCTAGAGCACATTTCAACCAAAACAACAACACTGGACAAAAGACGGCCGATCGGTCGGCCGATATTCGTTGCGTGTGTACAAGGCTTTAATGTTATATGTTGGTTGCAGTAAATTCTCTGCTCCCAATTACTTTGATGAGATTACTGGTAATTTACCAGGAAGGGCATTCCCTCTGTTCACTTAGGCCCTGTCCTTGATGGCACTGTCTATTTTCTTATCAAACCCGCTCTTTCGCTTAGTAAAAGTTCTAGTCACTTATATTACTTACAGGTTTAGCGCAATATCCTGTTTGGGGAGGGTGACAATACATTTTAAGAAAAATAAAACCCTTTATAGATCCATTGTACCAATACTAACTATACATTTCTATTGTAGTGTAGGAAAGCATGACCATCATTGTGTATTGTGGTCAGGGCCGCTACAAGGGGGGGGGGGGGGCGGACGCCCTGGGCAGAACAAATTACTGGAGGAAGTGGGGCGCAGTGGTTGGTGAAGCGGTGGCAGTGTTCTGCTACAATCTGGCTGGGCAGGAGAGTGATTGGTGGGCGATCCGGGGCAGGAGAGTGATTGGTGGGTGATGGGGGCAGGAGAGTGATTGAAGCTGTCAGAATTAACCATTGATGTCGGGTGTGGGCGGGGCCTTTATGCATGGCTCCGCCCCTTTGTTACCTGCATAGACAGAAAGGCTCCTTGCAGAGAGAAGAGCCTGCCTAGCAGAGGCACGCTGGTTGCTGGCTGTGATTTGAGTCTGGCAGACAGCACAGCACAGATCCCCCTCACTTTCCATGTATATGAAAGAGGAGGGAGGTTGAATATGCTCCACCCCCGTCCATATCCCTCTGTCTGCCCACCCTGCAACCTATAGAGCCAGCGCTGCTATGCCTGTGAAGAAGATTTTGTGGGCGGGCTATTTGAAATGAAAAGCAGGAAGTGCATGGAGGATCCAGAGAGCAGTCTTGCCAGTGAGAACTGTGTCTGGGGCTGGGCTGTGGATGTTGTTGAGTTTGGGACCACCTTCTGCCTACAGGACATGGTACAAAGGTTAGTCCTTATTACAGTGCTGAGGGGAACACATAAGCAAAACTTTATACAACTGTAGAGAGGTGACAAAGCAGGGGGTATCTGGAGGTTACAGTGCAGGGGGTATCTAGAGGTGACAGTACAGGGGGTATCTGGAGGTGACAGTGAAAGGGGGTATCTGGAGTAGAGAGGTGACAGTGCAGGGGGTACCAGAGGTAGATAGGTGACAGTGGGGTTAGTGTTAAGGCCCGTACACACGTACCGATCGTCGGCATACAAACGTCGGTGGACGAAGGATCTGCCGATTGTACGCGTGTTAGTATGGTGGATCCGCGGACAAAAGTCTTTCTTGCAAACATGAAAATTTTTGTATGCCGACACCAGAACGGACGATTGTTCGCCTGTCAGTACAGAATTCGGCCGACACACAGCTACAAATCCCAACACGCATGATCAAACCAAATGAGTTCTCGGAAGAATTTTCTCTAGTAAACTCAACATTTTATTCAGAAAGAACTTTCGGCTCGCGGAAGTCCAAGAAATAGGTGAAATGCGGAGCACATGCTCATCTTGATAAATGTGAGAAGAAGGAAGATGCTGCTCATAATGCCATACTTTTCTAATAAAAAGGCATGTGTTCTGTTATGATGAAGATAATGTTTGTCTATTCTATCTGTTCTATCAAATTTTATAATTAAATAATTTGAACTCTTCACCATTATTTTTGTATTTTCACACCAAAGATCTAACTATTGATATGACCCTTTATTCTTGTATGAATTAATGTCTAAAACATATTTTTCAGGTTATGCACAATATTAAACATGTTAACAAATTCAGATAGGCCATTTTTTATTTTCATTTTCTTTATTTTTTGGATCTCAGCAAAAAAAAAACAAAGTAAACATCAATACTTTCCGTATAATAAACTAAACATAAAAAAGTTCCATTTGGACAAAATTAAACTAGAAACTGGCAAACAGGGGTAAAATAAATAATAGGGGGTTACAAAAATTAAAGTTGCTGGTAACTGAAATCAGGTTGCCACTGGCCATGTGGCATTTGGCGAGGTGGTGGGTGTTGTGGAGGTGGAGGTGGAGGTGGAGGGCACGGGTGCTCCTGGCATGCATGGCTGTGCTCAGTAAGTATGCCGTTTTCAGCCTTTTGCAGCACATCGAGTATGATTTTTCTGGCATACTGACACTGCCTGGGGTCCACCTTATCCAAAATTTTTGCCGTCATGTTGCCGAAGGACTCATTGGCCTCCGGTTTCCGACGTAGGGCTATGGTGGCCTCCTGGATAAACTCGTCGGTGATGTCATCCACGTGCTTCCTCTTTTGCCTCCGTTTGGCAGGAGGAGGTGGTGGTGGAAATAGTTCCACAGGCTCCTCAGGCTCCACAGGCTCCCCAGGCTCCTGGCTGCAACCTGGCTCCTCCTCAGTGACACTTCCCTGTTGATGAAATGAACAATTGATTAGAATGTTATAGTGTATATAAAAAGTCATGTTTGTTATATTATTGTGAACAAATAGCAGACTTTACATACAGTGGCGTATCTAGGGTCTCCAGTGCCCTTGTTGAGGAGCTGTATTTGGCAACAACCCCCCCCCCCCCAAGATCAATGTAAAACTGTAACCCACCCCCCCCAAAAAAAATTAAAGGGCATTAAAAGTTTCTAATTTGCCCCTTGTTTGCCCAGTGTAGAGCTCTCTAGTGGGCAATCATTGTCTCAGGTGTGAAAAAGAAAGAGAGGGTTGAGAGATAGAGAGAGGGAGAGAAAGAGGGGGTGTGAGAGAGAGAGGAGGGGGTTGCAGAGAGAGAGGGGCCTGAACTTGCAGAGGGCTTGATGTAGGGCATTGAGGGTGAAGCAGTGCAGGGAAACATGAATAAGGGAGCCACCTGCCTTGCTGACCCACAGTGAGAGACCAGAGACATGGAAGCAAGGATGGATGGATCATTTGCAGGAGCTGTTAGTTTTGTATTAAAAAAGGTTGAGCCAGAGGAATGCTGAGGCTACAGCAGTGTTTGCTAGGACCAGAGGTGTGCTGGGGATGCAGCAGTGTTTGTAAGACCGGAGGGGTGCTGGGGATGCAGTGAGAGGCAGTCTCAGTCTCCTGGTCTTTTGGCTCAGCTGCTCTCAATGTTTTACACCTGCATGAAGCAGCTCTCAATGTTTTACACCTGCATGAAGCAGCTCTCAATGTTTTACACCTGCATGAAGCAGCTCTCAATGTTTTACACCTGCATGAAGCTGCTCTCAATGTTTTACACCTGCATGAATCCGCCTGCAAACTGGGGGTTCTGGGGTGTGCAGGCTGAGTGGATTGTTAAAATAAACAATAAAACAATGCCAATGTTTTTGTGACCCACCCCCCTTGGCCTGCGCCCCTGGCGGTTGCCTGTCATGCCAACCCCTTGCTATGCCCGTTTACATAAAGGGTCAATTATGGTTTAGCTTATAATTTTGTTACATGATTAAATTTTAGCAGACAATATATTGTGAAATGCCATACCTGAGTAAAACTCTCCTCCAGGAAATCCTCATCCTGGCTTGGATCTACAGACACTGAGCCCTCTGCCGAAGTAGAAGGCAGTGTTGAAATTGACGGCCTGGATTCCATGGTGTCTGCCAGGAACCGCATGTTATCATAATACCACAGCCGTGGTACATATACATTCCGTGCCCCTGCTCCAGACTGGGTGGACTCCTCTATTTTTTTTAACTCCCGCCTGTAGGCAGTGCGAATACTGTTTATTTTTTTGCGGATATAAGTGAAATTTGCCCCAGGACAGACGGGCTTGTAGAAGGCCACCAAATGTTCCATGGCCTGTTTTCTGAGTTTTCTATTTTTATAATCTGCGGACTTGACTTGCCACAAACACGGGAGTTGCCTGAATTCATCAATGAAACTGATGAGAAAGTTGTGGGTGGTGAAATTGTCCACCATATTGCAGGACAGTATATGCCTGCAAGACACAAAACAACACAAAACATATTAAAATAGCATGTATTTTGGCACATAATAAAGATATTCCTAATAAAAGCTGTATAGGGCCCAAAACACACACTTTCTATTAAAAGAGTCGTACCTTTGTTTGTGGGGAAAAGTCGTGATTCGCCGCTCGATCGTGCTCCAACTCTCGATATGTCCGCTAGCGAATCGTCGGCCGAACGATCTGGCGTCCTTTAAATACAGCGCAGGCGTCAACTCCTCCTCCAGTGGCGGGCTTGTGCAGGGGTGTGTACGTGCCGAAGATCAGGCCTACATGCGACACTCACACCTGAAGCAGAGGAACAATCTTTTAATCAAGAAGAATGTCTGAAAGATCTCAGAGTTCATCAAGTGGGGGCCGAAGTGATTGGGCCACCAGAAAATCAAGGGCTACACCCATGTCAAAGCCAGAAATGGTGGAGATGGTCTCCATTTTAGAAAAAATGGATTATGATGGCAAGTTGGCTAATTACGAGCGGCCCAATGCCAGGAAAGATGGCATCATGGATAAGGTGGTGGCCTGTTTGGTAAAAAAATTCGGTGTGGAGCGATCGAAAGATCAGATTCGGAAACGGTGGTCTGACCTCAAACACCGTGAGCAGGATCAGCTTTCCCAAATCCATCGGATTTTGAAAAAAAGTAAGTTTTTTATTTTTTCTTTATTTTTTTAATCATGCAATATGTTTTTTATAATTTGGTGTATGTTGTATTAACATGTCTAGATTATAATGTCTATGTAAAAAGTTAGATTACTCATTTTAGTTGTCATGTCGTGATTTGATCGATCTATTGTTGATGTTTTAGTATATGACATTAAAAGTCAGGAAGCCATAGTTAAAAATATATGTATTGTGTTGCAACGAACGTTCTTTCCTGCACGAATCTTCTCAGCAAACATTCCTATTAATCACAGATTATTATTCAAACCTTTAAATAGGAGAAAAACGTAAACTCCGTGCCAAACTATGGGAAAGGAGGAGGAGAGGTCTGGCAGCTTCATCGGCAGTTGCCGAACAAGATGAGGACATGGGCACAGAAGGTGGCACAGATTCCACTAAAGGTAATTGGTTCCTATGCACTGTCAAACATTAATGTACCATATTTTTCGTAGATAACCATGTACATGTCTTCATATTTGTTACTAAAAGAGCTATCAAGCAGGGCACCATGTCCTAACAAATGTACCTCTTGTGACTTTTATGATATGGCCAATGTTTTGTATTATGTAGATGAAGACATTATTCCGGAAATAATCCTGGTGGAGCCAATAAGTGATGAGACACCAGAGCAACAAGAAGGTTGGTAGTCACAGATTTTTGTGTAGTGGGATCATAGAAATATGTGTATTTGCAATGATTGTTTAACCTTATATTCTTGTATTCCCTTACAAATTTACATTGCAGATGTTGCATCATGCCAGGATGTGGCATCCCCAGCCAGGTCAGAACCCCGATCTCCTGGCAACTTGCCAAGCAGCATGGAAGCCAGTTCCGAAACTGTGGAGGAACCAGGACCAAGTGTCAGAGAGCCAGTTGTGTGCCCACGTAGGTTTTTGCAGAATGATTTTTATCAGTGTTATTTTTAGCCTCCAATTTACAACACTAGTTCCCTATGGGAGCCTCTTTATTTGAATGGAAGTCGCACCCTAAGTCGGATCAGGATGCTCTGACTTGCGGGGCCACTTGCGTTGTGAAGATTTTTGAGGGGGAACTACACCAAAAAATTGAACAACCCACCGTGGGTGTCCCCCCAAGTTCACAACCAGGCCTTTTGTGTGTGGTATTGAGTTTGAGGGTATGCCCACAACAAAAAGACAGCGTGGGTTACCCCCAAAACCCCTACCAGACCCTTATACAAGCATGCAGCTTGTCAGGCCAGGAAAGAGAACGAGCAAGCGGACCAAACACCCCCTGGACCACAGCAGGACACATGCCCTCAACATGGGGGTGTTTTGTTGCTTTGGGCCAGGGGGCCTCTGCACCGCACACCCAAAAGCACCTTACTCCCATGTAGAGGAGGACAAGAGCCTCATCCCCACAACCCTGTCTGGTGGTTTTGGGGGGTCATGCGGCCAGGGGGTTCCTAGGACTTTGGAAGCAACCTTTAACAAAGGGTGGCCCCCAGATCCCAGACCCCAATCACTATGTGAATGGGTATGGGGTACATAGTACCCCTACACATTAACCACATAAATGGAAGTGTATGTGAATAACGACAGGAGACGTTTATGAAATGTTCTTAAAGATCTTCATCCGGTCTTCTCCACTCTGCTCTTTGGATCTTCTCCTCTCCAGTCTTCTGCTGTCCAATCTTCTGTTGCTCTTATGTTGTCTGCTCTTTTGCCCTAGGCTCTTCTTCTTCCTCCTGTCCTCCTCCAATGCTGTTGCCGTGCATTCTGCCCGTCTCTGGTCTCTGCATCTTAATATATATACATTACAACCATGCCCTCACAATGACGTCATCATGCGTTCACACCCCTAATGAATATATAGTAAGCTCAGGAGACCGGCAGAATCATCAGCAACAGCATCGGAGGAGGACAGGAGGAAGAAGAAGAGCCTAGGGCAAAAGAGCATAAGAACAGGGTAGGTATTAACTCGAGAGGAATTTAAGATTACCTGGACACCAAATGTTTCTCTATTATTATGACCTCATGTAGGTGATTCACATTGACTCATTTTTTTTTAATTTTTACAGACCATGTTTTACATAGTTGCACATTAGCCAAATTGACCCGTGAGGCTCTCCAATGCTGCGCAGACCTGGAACAAATAAAGGAGACTGCAACGGCATTACAAATCAAAATGCGCAATTTTGTGGACATGATTGGCAAATTTTAAGCCACAATTTTACTAGGTTTTTAATGTTTGTATTGGGATGTTCCTGATGTTACAAATTTTTTATAATGTTTTAGGGCATTTTAATTACACTCAGATGTTAAAGAGTGTACCCAAGTTTGGGAAAAGCACTTTACAACACCCTAACCCTAACCCTAACCCTAACCCTAACCCTAACCCTAACCCTAACCCTGTGAATGTTTGATACTAAAACGTTTTTACATTCAACAATGTGTGTTCAATTCTTTATTAGACTTTCGTTGGGGGGTCGAGGTCTAAAGCTGTGTAAAGAAGCACTAAATGTATGATGGCTGTCCTATTCCCATATTTACATGTTAAAGAAAGCATTTTGGACACTGCCATATGCGAGTTGCTGGAGGTGTCAATGAAATGTTAAAGATACCCCCAGTTTTAACGCATATCACAGTGCGATCTGACATTTCACACAGGATCGGATCACACAAGTTTGAACGATTGTGCGATCCTATCCTGATGCGGCTGAATAAATGCATCATGTGCGACTTTTGTGCGAGTGCAGTGCGAATTGAGCCATACAAACTGTATAGCTGATTTTCGCATGAACATCTGATCGCATGTAATAAAGGAGCAGTGCGCTACGATATTACATGCCATCAGATGTGCAGTGTGAATTGAGACATACACTTTGTATGGCTACATTCGCACTGAACACGCATACAAGTCGCACATGACCCTTTATTTCTGATGTATCTGGATTGGATCGCACAGTGCTTAACACTTGTGGAATACAATCCTGTGCAAAAAGTAAGTGGCGGGTCACCCTTATGCAATGCTGGAAGGCTGCAAAGTCGCAGACTTCCCGCATCGCATAAGTGTGACTCAACACTCAAGGTACTAGCAGTCCTAGGATTCAATATGGCATTGATATTGCCAGTAGCAATCAGTGTAGGGAGATCAGTGTAATCTATAGTGTATTGCTTGTTCGTTGCTCTAGTTCACTTTCCATTACCTATATATATAACACTTTGAGATGAACAATGATCAAGTTTCACATAACACTGACATATCCTAACATTGGTGGGCAGTGAGAAGGATGTCATAAATGAACACAACATAACAGGTGTAGGTACTTTGTTAATACCCTAATGTATTATATGAAATATATAGTATGGGCAACTTCTGGACAATGAACACCAATGTAAGGTGACATTAGATGAACCTTGGGTGTGACCTAGTTCTCAATGTGACAGGGTTTGTGTACATTTTGTGGGGTGCAGAAGGCCCTTGTATTTACACCACTGGCTAAAAAATAACACATGGCCATCATCACTTTGGATCAGCTGGTGAGAGACTACAGTCAAGAAACACACTGATGAATGTATTAACCCTTCCAAAGTCACACATATATAACACATGATTAACCCAAATAATTGTGTTTGGCATATGTGCCCAAATGATTATAATCCACAATACAGAATCATTGCAATTTTTGTTTAATGTGTTGAAAAATAATATATCTCTGACATTTATCTTGTGTGTCCAATCTTTAACAAGATTAATGGGTGTGTGACAGTGATTGCTGCCAGGACACAGCTCCTCTCCCCACGAAATAGTCCAGATATTCCTGGCGGATCTGACGGGCCCTGTGTGATGCCAATGCTGACCGTCCAACTTCCATTGACGTCATGGACTCCACTTGGTTAGAAGGTTGGGCCTCTCCACTTGTACCTGGCATAGCAGGGTCAGTATCCAGTTGCTGCAATACATAATTTTGTGCATTCCTGCGTAGGAAGTTGTGCAAAATGCAGCAACACAAGACCACATTATCCACTTTGTACAGTGCCAGGTTTATGGACGTCAGGAATATCCGGAACCGGTTGGCCATTATCCCGAAGGCATTCTCCACAACTCTGCGAGCTCTGGACAACCGGTAGTTGTAAATCCTTTGGTCTGGGGTGAGGTTCCTCTGAGGGTAGGGCTTCATGAGATGCTCCCCAAGCGCAAAAGCCTCATCTGCGATAAACACAAAGCTCATACCCTCAACAGTTTGCTCCCTGGATGGCAGGTTCAGAGTGCCGTTCTTTAGACGACGAGCGAACTCCGTCTGATCAATAACTCCCCCATCCGAATTGCGGCCATTTTTGCCAATATCCAAAAAAATAAACTCATAGTTTGCATTAACTATGGCTAGCATGACTATACTAAAAAAACCTTTATAATTATAATAAAATGTGCCGGAATTCGGAGGGGGGACAATGCGGACGTGCTTCCCATCAATAGCACCCCCACAATTGGGAAAATTCCACTTCTCCAGAAATTGATCAGAAATCTCCAGCCATTGCTCTGCGTTTGAAGGAAACTGTGGGGAAAAAATAAAAAAACATAAAAAAAATAAAATTAGTGCTTGAGCACATCACATTATTAATTACACACACAGTTGTCTGTTAAATGCTTATGCAACTTGCTAAAAAAATATACAACAGGAAGGCAAAGGTTTGGATATGGGGATGTAACATCTACATACATTTCTTTTCAACCTCCTATTGTTCTTATATTGTAAAGGGCCATACACACTAGAAGATTCTCTGAAGACTTTTTCGTGCAGATTTACCTTTTCTATGTAGTGCAAGGGCCTACCAGATTGCATAGGATTTGAAAGTGTTTGTTGGACCTCATATTATTTGGTTTTGGTAAATCGGAAGGATAAATTGTTCTGACAATCTTCTAGTGTGTATGGCCCATTATACTCACCAGCTAGAGCTGAGATTTACAAACTACGGCCCTCCAGCTGTTGCAGAACTACACATCCCATGAGGCCTTGTAATTCTCTGACATTCACAGACATGACTAGGCATGATGGAAATTGAAGTTCGTGAACAACTGGTGGGCCATAGTTTGAAGACCTCTGAACTTGAGCTTTGGTATATGCTGACTTTGAGATTTAGCATGTGGGTGGGGGATGGGTAAGTAAAACTGGGCATTTATACATCAATAAGGGCTTGTGGTCAGTGAAGGTTTTAACATCATTACATAAACATACAGAATCATAGGTGGGAATGGATGGACTGATGTATTTTAGATAAATCATTAACTAGGTACTAAAACATTGGCCAAGGAATAATTGTTTGAGGGAAAGCAATAAAATGACCCAAATTCGACATACTGTTAACAGGCAATGCGTTTAGGGACACATAGGAGAGAATGGTGGGGTGGTTAGTGGGTAATTTTACAAATGGTTAAAGATAATCTACATCTTTACTACTATGTGCATGCGGACAGAGGGTAGTTTACAAATAATGGCCTGTGTCAATTGCTGTACATCCAAAAACATCATAATTCGGGTGAAACTAGTAATACATGTAATGTAATGTAAAAAATCAAACATACCTTGATATAGTCCTTCTGCAAGACCTTGATGATGGCAGAGCAGGTCTCAGGGATGATGATACCAAGAGCTTGGGGGGAGATGCCTGTGGTGAACTTCAGATCCTGCAGGCTTCTCCCTGTTGCAAGATACCTCAACGTCGCAATTAACCTTTGCTCAGGAGTAATTGCAAGCCGCATACAAGTATCCTGCTTCAGAATATAGGGGGACACCAGGGCAAGAAGACGGTAAAAGATGGGATCCGTCATCCTCAAATAATTCCTGAAGTCATCAGGATTATTTTCCTGGAGCTCCCTCAGCAAGGACATATGAGAAAATTGATCACGGTTAAGCAACCAATTTTTCGTCCAGGAGGTCCGCTTCTTCTTCCTATTGCTCGTACGTCGTCTCAGAGCCAAAACTCCAACACTAACGACAGCAACGGACGAATTCACGGTCGCCATAATAAATTCTCGAACGATGTCTCGGAAAATAGCGAAATGTCGTCAACCAAACAAATGCTACCGAAATCAGCGCGAGATGCCCAGAAGGGTCACGGCCAAACACTCACTTCCTCTTTTGTAGCGGCGAACGTGCGTGGAACGTAGTGACGTCATTTTCTGTCGGAAGACAAATGTCCTGGGCAAGTTTAGAGCACTTTTCAACAGACAAACAACAAACACACCAGCCGCGAACATTTGTAGGACGTTCTGTCGGCCGACGATCGGTACGTGTGTACGGGACTTTACTATCAGCCCCCCTATAGATTGCTAATCTCCGCCATTACTAGTATAAGAAAAAGAAAAATAATCCTGTACATATCCCATTGTTTGTAGGCACCATAGCGTTCACACAAACCAATTGATATACACTTATTCTTTTTTTTTTTTTTACCAAAGAAAGCAGAAAAACATATTTTTTTTTTTAATGACATTTTTTTATTGTTTTTCAAAACAATGCATATAACAAGTCAAACAAAATAGGCGTACTTACAGGGGAATCGGAATACACATACGCAAATATCCAAAACCATAAGTAGCACCTTTAAAGCGTCTCACAAAACTCACATTGGGGGGGGGGGGGGGGTGAGATAGTCTTGCGGGTACGCCTGGCGAACCCATCGGCAAGATAGAACAGGTAACACAGCACCCCTCTCGGTGGTGAGGGGATAGAAGCAAGGGAGGAAGCCCCATGGTAAAGTACTGGAAGACTATGGTAGAAATCCCATAAGAGAACAACCTAGGCAAGTAAAGGGAATGGGGAAGGAGGGGGGGGGGGATACCGAGTGATCTAGAACAATGTTTCTCAACTCCGGCCCTCAGGGCACACTAACAGGCCAGGTTTGCAAGAAAACTGAAATACATCACAGGTGATATAATTTGCTGCTCAGTGATTGCAGTATTCTAGTCTGCATCTCCCCAAGGTAATACTTAAAATCTGCTCTGTTAGTGTGCCTTGAGGACCGGAGTTGAGAAACACTGATCTAGAACACACAACACTAGACGTTAGCAAGCAGCATATACTAAGTACAAAATAACTCAGAGAATGCAATATTCATGGTAGATTTGTGAACAGAGACAGGGAGGATGAAATCCGGGGATGTGAAGAGAGTCCTTGGTTGGAGGGTTGAGGAGCAGAGCTGTTCGGGCTGCGAGGAAGGTGGGTCATGGCGTGAGTATCATTGTATGCTGACCATTTGTTCCAGAACCTGAGTGGGTCAGTTTTGTGGAGAAGCATGTCCAGATGTTCCCTGTGGAGTAGAGTATTAAGATCAGCTTTCACTTCCTGTATGGACGGGACGGAGGAGGAGACCCAATGGCGCAGGATAACCCTCCTGGCGATCATGTAGCAAGTGGCAATCCAGGGTTTGTGCTTCCTAATGATACACGCCCGACTGGCTGTGTGTGCCCCCGAGATCAAGGAAGATGAACTGTCCAGATGACCAAATAGCAAGGGTAACGGATCCATATTGGGTGGCAGTCCCGTGACTCTGTAGACAAGGCGTTCAACCTGATTCCAGAAGTCCGATACCTGGGGGCAGGTCCAAAGTCTATGAACTAAGGTGGGGCGATGGGCCAGGAACCAGGAACATCCTTGATATGGAGTATGTTGGGGAGAGGAAGAAAAAGGAGCATAGGCATGATGAAGGATTTTGAATTGCTGCTCCCTCCAGAATGCGTTACAGATAAAAGTACAGGTGGTATTAAAGCCAGCTAACAGGAGAGGTTTCGAGGTTCTTAGAGATAATGCTGCATCACAGGAGGAGTAATGGCAGTCTTTGGAGTGAGTATGGAGGTAGAGTTGCAGCGGTTTATACAGTTGCGCCAACCTCAGTGGGGGTTGGTGTGGGAGAGAGTCCAAAGGGCTGGAAGCAAAGCGCGCCTGTGGTTTCGAACAAAGTCCGTTGGTAAAGGCATGCAATTGGTGGACATAAAGAAAATGGGATTGAGGGAGTCCATATTGTGATTTCAGTGTCGCAATAGAAAGAGGTAGTCCAAAGGGCTGGTCATAGAGTTGGGAGACTGTGCGAAGGCCCAAGGATGACCAATGGGATTAGATCCGCTCCAGTTGCAGATAAGCCCTAGCGGGATGCCCGCTAATGGGGAGGTGAGGGGAGATAAATTGTGGTAGTCCCAGTTTTTTACGTAGTTCCTTCCAAGCAGCCCGCGTGTCTCTCAGCAGAACGTATTGACGAAGTGCAATTGGCATGTCAGACATGGAGCAGTGCAAGATAGCTGCTAGGTTATAAGATGAAACTATGTGAGACTCAAGCGAAAAGTTGGAGAAGTTAGAGGAACCATGAATCCAATCCAGACCTACCCTCGCTAGGCTACAAAGATTATATAAACGGATATCTGGTAAATTCATGCCACCTCTGACCCTGGAAGGGTAAAGCTTATGGAGAGCAATGCGGGGCCTCTTGGAGGACCACAAAAAGGAGGTTAGGGATTTATGAAACGAGTTGACATCTTTATGTTTGATGAGGAGGGGCAGAGTCTGGAGGACATATAATAGCTTAGGGAATGTAACCATTTTATATAGGTGGCGAAAAACATTTTTTCTTATTGGATGTTTTTTTTTAGCAGAAAGTAAAACTTTTTTTTTTTCAAAATTTTAGGTTTTTATTGTTCATACAAAAAAAGCTAAAAAAAAAAAAAGTGGTGTGCAAATACCACCAAAAGAAAGCTTTTATTTGTGTGTAAAAAATGATATAAAATTTGTTTGGGTACAGTGTTGCATGACCGCGCAAATACTAGTTAAAGTAACGCAGTTCTAATTAGCAAAGAATGGACTGGTCAGGAAGGGGTAAAATCTTCCAGAGCTCAAGTGCTTAATAAGGCCTCCCCCCATCCCACATTTGCTACATTATGTTTGGTGGGCAGTTTGCCATCTTCGCCCTGGGCACCGAATGACCTTGTCCCGGCACTGATTGTGGTTATTACACCACTGACTTGTAGTGATGCAGAAGCCATCGGGACTAGGAAAGGGACTCTTCTGGAAGTTTTGAATTTCACCGGGGGGCCATAACTCTTTAGCAGAAAAAGGACTGGAATCACTACTTACCCGAAAGGTAAGTGTGAGTAATCTTCTTTTACTATGAGTTCCCTTAATGATAGTAAAAAAAGTAAGAGATAATATTTTGAATAAATGAATAAAACTTGAGGATTGTTAGCACCCCTGTCAGTGTTAACCACTTGAGCTTCTGCAGGTTTTACCCCCTTCATGACCAGAGCATTTTTTGCTATTCAGCACTGTGCTTCTTTAACTGGCAGTTGTGTGGTCATGCAATACTGTAAGCAAATTAAATGTTTTGTTTTTTTTTTTCTTTTCACACAAATAGAGCTTTCTTTTAGTGGTATTTGATCACCACAGGGTTTTTTTTTTTTTTTTTTTGCAATATATTTTTTGCAATATATCATAAACCAAAAAAGACCGAAAAGTTAAAAAAAAACAATATTTTCTACTTTCTGTTAGGAAACATTTCCAATAAAATCAAATTTCGTCATAAATTTAAACCAAAATGTATTCTGCTACACTTCTTTGGTTAAAAAAGAATCCCAATAAGTGTATATTATTTGGTTTGTGTGAAAGTTATAGCAAAACGATTGTATATACAGCGGGTAAAATAATTATTGAACACGTCACCAGTTTTCTAGGTAAATATATTTATAAAGGTGCTATTGACATAAAATTTTCACCACATCGGTAACAACTCATACAATCCATACAATACATTAAGTTATGTGTAATAAAATGGAATGACAAAGGGAAAAAGTAATAAACATGCTAACTGAAATTTATTTAATACTTGGTACAAAATCCTTTGTTGGTAATGACAGCTTCAAGACACCTCCTGTATGGAGAAACTAGTCATATGCATTGCTCAGGTACGATTTTGGCCCATTCTTCCACAAAAATCTTGAAGGTTCCGTGGGCCTCTTCTATGAACTCTGACCTTTAGTTGTTTCCATAGATTTTCTATTGGATTTAAAGCGGAGCTCCGGGCACAAAAACGACCTAATCAATTTTGTGTCCATCCGCTTGCTCTTCTTCACCTGAAAAGGAATTGGATAGTTAAGGTTATTTTTTTTTTTACTTACCTTGTAATTGTAGAAAGAAATACTCACCTATTTTCCACTTCCTCCCTCTGTGGCCGCGGCCCGTGCCGTCACTTCCGGTTTGCAATGATTCCTGGGAGCTGAACGTCATCGCTCCCAGGAATCAATGCGCCTGCACCGGCCCCGCTCGTCACTACCGGTGCGACGCCGCATTCCCTGCTAAACAGCTTCTGGGCATGCCCAGAAGCTGTGGAGGAATGCGGCGCCGCACCGGAAGTGACGAGAGGGGCCGGTGAAGGCGCATTCTGGGAGAAGAAGACGCGGAAGAGGACGCAGAAGAGGATCGCGCTGGCTTCAGCTGCCCACAACAGAGATGGCAACGCTGGAGAAGAAATTTTAAAAGTGAGTATTTCTTCTTGCAGGTAAGTGCGAACCGGGACAGATCAGAGGCTAGCCATTGTGGAATGTACTAGCCCTGACTGTCCCGGGGTATGTTCATTGAAAAAACTATTCTGTGCCCCGAACTCTGCTTTAAGTCAGGTACTGTAGCTGGGCCATTCTAGCAGCTTTATTTTCTTTCTTTGAAACCAATTGAGACTTTCCTTGGCTTTGTGTTTGGGATCATTGTCTTGCTGAAATGTCCACCCTCATTTTATTTTCATCATCCTTGTAGATGGCAGCAGATTTTTATCAACAATATCTTGGTACATTTTTCCATCCTTCCTTCAACGGTATGAAGCTTGCCAGTACCGATTGCTGAAAATCTTCTCCACACCATGATGTTCCCACCTCCAAATGTTACTGTTGGTATGGTGTTTTTGGGGTGATGTGCAGTGCGATTTGACCTCCAAACATGGTGTGTATTATGGAATGCAAAGAGTTCAATTTTGGTTTCAACTGACCAGACTATATTCTCCCAGTAATTCACAGACTTGTCTAAATGTTTGCAGCAAACTTTAAACAAGCTTCGACATGCTTTTTCTTCAGCAATGGAGTCTTGCGTGGTGATCGTGCATGAAGGCCATGGCAGTTAAGTGCATTGTATTGTTTTCTTTAAAACAATTGTATCTGCTAATTCCAAGTTTTTCTGAAGCTCTCCACAAGTTGTCCTTGGCTCTTTGACAACTCCTCCGATAGTTCATTTTACTCCTCTGTCAGAAATCTTGTGAGAAGCACCTGGTTGTGGCCGGTTTATGCTGAAATGATGTTCGTTCCACTTCTGAATTATGGCCTCAACAGTGCTCACTGGAACATTCAGAAGTTTAGAAATTCTTCTGTAAACAATGCTATCAGTATGTTTTGAAATAATGATGTTGTGAAGGTCTTGAGAGAGTTCTTTGCTTTTACCCATCATGAGATGTTTCTTGTGTGACATCTTGTTAATGAGACACCTTTTTATAGGCCATCAGTTGAGACTGAATTAGCTAATAATAATTTGCACTGACAAGGGACAGGATTGCTTTCTAATTACTGATAGATTTCAGCTGATGTCTTGGCCTTTTTGCACCTTCCTTTCTTCATAAGTTCAACACTTCTTCCCTGTGTCATTCCATTTTATTACACATAACGCCTTTAAAAATATATTTACCAAGAAAAATGTTGACGTGTTCAATACTTATTTTACCCGCTGTGTATATTTCTGTGTGTATATATATATATATATATATATATATATATATATATATATATAGATAGATAGATAGATAGATAGATAGATAGATAGATAGATATAGATATATGTATTTAATTCTTTATTTATTTATTTTTTTTACACTGTTCCTTTTAGTGTTTTTAGTTTTTTTGTATCACTTTCTTTGTTATCACGGAAATGTAAATATCCCCTGTGATAGCAATAAGCAGTGATAGTATTCCTTTCTCAGAAATCTGAGGTCTGTTAAAGACTCTTAGAGATCTCATCTGCCCTTAAAGCATCTGATCACACCAAGATCAGTGTGATCAGATGCTATCCCAAATAAAAAATGGCACTGTGTATATCTGGCGAAACCAAAGTGATGAAATGCTCGTAACTTACGGTTTCTTAGACCATAGAGATAATTGGAGCCATGCTGGTCTCCGATTAGCTCTATTGTTAGCCAATAGAACCTCCGACTGCATTCTCAGGTTCCCTGGTGGAAGAGAGCCTGAGAAAGCCGTGGAAGGTGGTGGTGGTGGGGGGGGGGGGTGTTCCAATTAGCCACTTGGATTGCTTTTACATGACAGCTGGCTGAAAAAAAATGATACCAGGATAATGCCAGCAGCTGCAGGCATCATTCCTATATACCCACTCACAGTCCAGTGATGTACCAGTATGTTGCTGGCCCTTGTTGGCCATATGTGTGATGTTTTTTTTTTTTTTCTTTTTTGCACCCTATAACAAAAAAAGAGAACCTAACCGACCTCTCCATTCCCATTGATCTATGTGGATAAAGAAATCTCTGCCAGAAAAAGTGTGTGCTATGCCCACCATTAGAATATACCGCCCTGCATCCACCCACTTCTAATGTTGGGCATACATGTAATTTTGGCTGAACGAAAATCGATTGATGTGGATGAAGAAATCTCTGCCAAAAAATTGGAAAAAATGTATGCCAAAGCATAAGAACAATCCACCCACTTACCACCCCAGGCCCCCATGCTTGGGCATATACATTCTTTTTTTTACCTGTGGATGAGAAATCTCCTCCTTCAGCTCTGCAAGCAGTGATGTATGTATTCTGAGAGCAATACCCTATTGCTGTCAGAATAAACATATCAGTACTGTAGCAGATTGACGCTCCTGCAAAGCAAACAACAACAAAGAAAAATAATACAGTTACAACAGAACATTAACTCAATTAAATGGCAAATATTTTTGTGACTTTTTTTATTTATTTTTTACTTTTTGTTTCATGTTTTATTTTTTACTTTTTTTGTAACTTAACTATAACCAGGCTGTGATTTTAGTTTCTCTCAAAATGCGATTGCCAGTTTCCTGACTACCTAACATCTTTTGACACAATGTGAATTGTGTGCATTAGACTGTGCCATGCTGTACCCTATACCCTATACTAGTGTGTTGTAGTGACGGAAGCAATCCTTGAGGCAAACGCCAGGTTGGCCAGGACAGGAGGAGGGACAAAAAAAATAGATGTTATGTTCAATTCCGTGTCTGCTACAGACACATATTTTTTGGGGTGACATTTGGGTTGGGGTACCAGAAATGGCATCAGGAAAATGCCTTTTACGCAGCCGGCTCACTTTATCTGGATTGGGAGTTTGGGCCACAACACCTTCTATGTAGAAAGCTGTGATGATCTCTTCCTGAAATTTTTTACAAAATCGTTTTTCACAAAAGCGTTTTACAGACCCAATTGAAATAAATATACAGACACTTTTTTAAACCAGCGTCTGGTTTTTACGGGAAACTTTATCATCTGGTCATTGAAGTCCACCCCTCCCATGTTAAGGTTAGAGTCATGGACACAGAGGGGCTTCTGAACAAAACCAGATAGGAAAACATTTCCTTCTACTTCACTGCAAACAATTCATTATACCGCAAGCAGGTTTTCTCCCCCTTTCTAAGTCAGGTGTTCATAAGCCGTTGGGGGAAGCCCTGGCAATTAGGTGGCATGGTACCACAGCAGCCAATTCCAAGATCAAATAAGTGTCTAAAAAGTGGCACGCTGACATAATATTTGTTCATATACAAGTGATACCTCTTACGAAACAAGGGTGACACGAAGTCCCAAACTATCCTGCCACTGCTCCCCATATAGTCTGGGCAATCGGGGGGCTCCATACGACTATCTTTTTTCTCGTAAATCTGAAAATAATATGTATAGCCTGTAGCACTCCCACATAGCTTATACATTTTAACCCTAGATCTGGCACACTTGCTGGGGAGATACTGTTTGAATGCAAAGCGGCCAGAAAAATGAATAAGTGACTCATCGACACAGGTGTTTTGTTGGGGTGTATACACATCTGCAAATTTCTAGTTGAGGTGATTTATAAGGGGCCAAATTTTGTGATGCCAATCATATTCAGGATCCGCCCGAGTGTATTGTCGCTGAAATGCATAAATTGCGTTATATTCTCATATCTATGCCTGGCCATGGCAGCAGAGAACATGGGCATATAATTCATTTTTTGTAATGCCCATGTTGAGGGATTGCCCAAAAAAACAGTAATAGGTTTCCATGCGAATAGTCTGGCAAGGTTTGAATTTGACTGTTAACTGATGCTAAGTGGTTTATTTACTAAAGCTAGAGAGTGCAAAATCAGTCGCATTTCTGCATAGAAACCAATCGGCTTCCAGGTTTTTTTTTTTTTTGCCAAAGCTTAACTGAACAAGCTGAGGTTAGAAGCGGATTGGTTTCTCTGTAGAAGTGTGACTAATTTTGCACTCTCTAGCTTTAGTAAATAAACCCCCTAACTGATGCCAATGCTATCTGAATTCAACCGTGCAACTAATACAGTGATCAGTAAAATGTGTACACTGTACTAATCACACTGGTGACAGTGCAGTGAAAGGGTTAACTGGGGGTGATCTGAGGGTTAAAGTGGGAGTAAACCAATTATTTTTTTTGACCTGCAAAGTAAAGGCATAATGTGCTAGTATGCATCCCATACTATCACATCATGTGAAACTTACCTGAAAATTAAGCCCTCGTTGTCCCTGCTGGAGGCCGCATCTATCTTCACCTGTCTTCCTTCGGGGTCCGCGGACTTCGGCTGTTTGACTGCCATGGCGCGCGGGAGCCATGGGTCACGTCACGGGGCTCTGAAGAAACGGCATAGGCGGCCATTCCTTCAGAGTGCATGCGCCGATGATGTCATCCGATGCATATACAGTAAATATCTCCTGCACGTTTATTATATTATAGGCTTACCTAGGTACAAACAATAGATGGAAGTTTACTTCCTCTTTAAATGTGGCAAACTAAGTGAGTTTTTGCGTGTGTTGATTTTACTCACTGTGGAACTGCACTCTTCTCTGCTCTCTTCTCTCATTTCTTCTGCCTGTGTTTTGTAAAACAGGTACAGGCTGATCTGTGATTCGATAGAACCGATCAGCAGGTCCAGGCCAACAATCATTGGCCTGGACCTGATCAATGATTGGCGCTGTACCAAATGACACCACCCCCGGGACAGCAACTTACCAAGAGCATGGATCACCTATATATACATATGTGTGTGTTGTGATTCTGCCCAGCCAGCCCACACTGTAGCAGTAAAGCTACAGTGCACAGTCAGCAACTGGTAAAGGGACTTGAAAAAAAAAAAAAAAAAATTACTGGCTGGATCAACCAGGTGAAAATAAAGAAAAAAAGCCCCCCCAAAAAAAGGAAACCAATGCAGCCACCAAATCTAAGACTTGGTAAGCAATATGTTACATTTTTACTTTTTACTTTATCTAAACATTTTCTATGGTAGGTTAGTATTCAGGTTTCTATATACTATTAATTAAAACAAAATAATAAAAAATAACACTACTAAACTAAGATCAACCTAATTTGCCCCTGTTCCAATATGTGTGCAAATTTGAAAATATTTCTCATTTTCAGGCTGATTTGGCAATAGTGAGAATTTTATTTAACCAATAGAGTTTTCAACCAATATTCTTGGCTACTAAGCTGAAAAAATGTATCACAGTTTACTATGAAACATTCTGAAAGCAAACTAACATAACTATCCAGAAAAAAAAAAAAAAAAAGCTACACTTGGACAACAGCTTCACCTTGTGGTCAGTATGTGTATTGTACACGTGTTCTAGATCCAAGCTGATCAATGCAAAGTATTTTCTTCTGTTTCCTGTTTCTATTAATTATTTTCAATTAATATTCTGAGATTATTGTTAGAGGTTTTAGAAAGAACAGCCATTGCAACTTTAGTGTGAAAGGGAACAGATATGCAGAGAATACGAACAGAAACAAGGAAGTTTCATGGCAATTAAAACACACAGAAATCATAACTGATAAACACATGAAAACTTTTTCTTCAATCATATCACCTGAGGTCATACATTTTTAAGGATGATTGCATAATTATTTGTGTAAACCCAGCTAATCAAACACAATTATTTATTTTTGTTCATTTTTATTCAATAATAATCATCTATCTGTTCATACTTTGACTCTCCCATAACTCAAAGAGGCCCTCTATATATGTTTTTGTTAACAGATTAAGGGTCCTAGCAGGGATACAGACTGTTAGTAGGTGAGATCTTCTGGTTCACAAATATTGGGCAAGATCCACCTACCCACTGACTTAAAAGTCTGGTGTATTAAGAAAGTGGTATAGGTGCAGTAACCCTTTAAGACTTGTGCATTGTAGCTGCAATTCAAAACAAATACAGTGTCTTTTGCCATTTAGCATGCATCACCACATGTTTCAATATGCACTGCAATTTTGAAGATATTCGTTCAGTTTGGTTGAATGGTAAGCCTGCAGGTCAGTGTACCCAAAACAACATGCAGACTACCTTGAAAACAACACATCACTGGTAAAAGCAGAGCCCACCAGTGGTGTATTTAGGTTTTGTGCTGCCCTAGGACTGACTAAACTCGAGCACCCCCTAATTTAAAATATGACCCACACCTTCCTGCCAAGACCACAACCCTTCCTGTTTGAGACCCGCCCTGTCATCTGCAAACCACACACCTTCCTCTTTAGGCTTCACAAATGTAGCAGCTGGTGTGAATGGACCCTAAGCTGTGTTGAGAGGCTTTTGCTTGCTTCAAGTAGGTTTTTCATACCTATGCAAGTCTATTGGAATGCAAAATATGCGTTAAACACAGGTAAATGCAGGTCAGGAGGAGGTCAAGTGCACCTGTCAATTAATTCTAAATGATCACTGAAACATCTCAAACTGATGTCAGAACAAATGCCAGTACGAAGTGATAACAAAAGCTGTTCCAGTGGTGGAAGCGCTCATATTCACCTGCTAAAATACCCCTAAATGACATAACATTGGGCTAGCAGATAGGATTGGGCTAAATATATATTTGTGGATTATTGGACATATAATGCGGATCTGACAACACAGGTACCGCTCTTGACTGTCAGTGCCACTTCTCCCAGGAGGAACACTGGGGATGGGGACCTGCCCAACTACAGTTCCATTTGAAGGTAGTCATGTGACATTCACAAACCAGTTTAATAGTCAAAGCATTAGGACTCAGTCAGGCCAAAAATTTCCCCAAAACATGTCAACACACAGACAGAAAGATCTTTTACTTGTGTATGTTTAATTACAATAAATTTTGCTAAATAAAACAGGATTAACTAGCATTAAGATGTTCCTATAGAGAAAAACCTAAGAAAAATCAGCAGGTTGCAAATCCATGAGCAAACAAAGTATATGTTCCAGCTTTACTTCTCATCCAGAAGACTACAAAAGTCAGGTTTGCCACAGAGAAGAGTAGGCGGAGCATTAGGCTGCCAAGACCTGTTGCCAGTGCCACTGACAACAGTATTGGCAGCCACCAGTTGTATTAAGTCCGGCCGCAATCCTGTTCAAACATCAGGCCAGTCATATTATCATACTGGCAGCAGTGCGGATGCCAGGCCGATTTGCATCCTAGGCCCTGCCACCCGGCCCAGTCTGGCCCATATAACTGGTGCTACACTAAAAGTGTAGCGCAAGCGGTGGTGACTCTTTTCATGCAGGAGCCAGGAGGAGTCTGTTTTTCATGCAGGGGCGGCTTTTTTGACGCCCCCTGCAAAGTGCCACCCTGGGCCTTGTTGGCCTAGGCCAAGATACAGCGTTGGAGCCCACTGATATAAATGAATGTTTAAAGTACCATGCCTTTTGCCTGTCTTACAAAACACAGCAAGCTGCATTAATTCTGGAATGGAGGAGTCATTAGCTGCTCTCATATCAATGAAAGCTGATTTTTGATTTGTTGTGGGTTATAGCCCTTTAGATATTATCGCCGCACTGGCTTTCAATGGGCCCTGTTAAGCACATTTAAGTAGAAACTGGCCCAGATTATCTCTACTACTACTACTATACCTAAACATTAAATTCATACTCCTAATAGAAAACTAAAATTGTAAAATCAAAGTTTGACTCTGATTAGATATTCCTGTAGAAAAGAACAACACACTCCTGCGCTAGAGTCAGCTGACCGTGTAGTGGTCAAATTGTGAATAATCTCATAGATGCCTTGCTGCCCTCTTGGACTGGGGTCGTCCTGACAGTGCTCTGAGAATGGAAAATGAAAACAGAGTGTGCTGGCCTAATGCATTATCCAACAGATTTATTAAAAATATGAATAAATCATAAAGAGGTCTACTCACAAACATAAGTTAAAAACACGCTCATCAGGCCACATGTGTGGCTATCTCTCATTGTTTGCTTGAATCACTGAATCTGGGAGTGACGCATTTTGAGGGGCCTCTGAAGAAGAAGGCCAGTCCTTCAAAGCGCATCAGCCTGGAGGGTCTTAACCCAGGGCCCCCCCACTCCCAGGTTCGGTGATTCGAGCAACCAATGAGAGATAACCACAAATGTGGCCTGACAAGCGTGTTTTTAAGTTACGTTTGTGAGTAGACCTCTTTATGATTTAATCATATTTTTAAAAAATCTGTTGGATAATGCACTAGGCCAGTGCACCCTTTTTTCTTTTTCTATTCTCACAGCAAGGTATTCCTGTAGGCAATAGTTTGCTTAAATGACAGTTTTCTGCCTGCATGAGTTGAATTGGAAATTGTACTTTAAGTATTACTAAACCCAGGATCCTGCATTCACTATATCTGGCATCCCACAGTACACAGAACATAGAAATGCAATTAGTTTAGTTGGTACAGTTGATCAATTGGGTCTTTCAGGATCATATTTTAAATAAGAAATCCTATTTGGTTCCTGTGACTCCACGAGTTCCAGTCATTTTCTACCTCCCAAAGGTCCATAAGGACCCTGTCAATCCACCGGAAGGCCCATCATCAGTGGGTTGATGTCACAATCTGGATGGAGGCCGAAGTGCAGAGAGGGCTTCCCTTGCAGCTCAGTGCGAGTCACCCCTGGAAGTGGTACAGGAGGTGAAGCGTCCCAAGTAGCACAGGTCGCCTGTGGTGAACACCAGATGATTTCAGGAACTCTGGGTAAGACAGGCAACTAGAAGAGTAGTAAAAGCCAGGCTGAGGGTCAAACACTGGTGATCAGTCCAAGAGCAAGGTAAGTAGCAGAGCAGGACGAGCCGGGGTCATACACAGGTGAGCAGGCAGAAACAGAGTCCTTAGGCAAGCCGGGGTCATACACTGGGAAAACAGGCAGGTAGTAGCAAGAGCAAAGTCCGAGAGGCAAGCCGAGGGTCAAACACCAGGAGGAGATCAGATGGTTCAGAAACAAGCCGGGTCACAACAGGAAGTCCAAACAGGAAACAGGAAGCACAAGATCACAGGAAGCTGAGAGATAATCCAGCAATGAGTCTGCTCCTATGGCCACCTTTTATAGGCCAGCAGAGGGCAGTGTCAATTGAGGCTGGAACGACCATTGCTATTACTGGCAATGTTGCCAGTTCTCCTACGGCCATTTCCCTGACGGGCCAGCAGAGGGCTGTGTCGATTGAGCCAGGAGCGTCCATGGCTTGTACTGGCAGAAATGCCAGTACGGCTGTATCCCTGACAGTGCCCCCCCCCCCCAAGGGGCAGCCCCTGGATGCCTAGACGGACCCGACTTTCAGGAAACCTTCTATGGAATTCTCGGATAAGCCTTGGGGCATGGATATTGCTCATGGGTTCCCATGAATTATCTTCAGGGGGATACCCCTTCCACTTAATTAAGTACTGAGTCTGTCTACCCCTTTTCCTGCAATCCAAGATGGATTCGACCTCAAACTCAGTTTCACCTTCCACTGAAACCAGCGGTGGGGGTAGCTCCTCTCTTCCAGGGAACGGGCTCTGTACAACTGGTTTAAGTAGAGAGGTATGGAACACTGGGTGGATCTTGTAGGAACTGGGCAGAGCCAGTTCGAAAGCCACTGGATTAATCACCCTCTTGATTTCAAAAGGGCCGATAAATCTGGGCCCAAGTTTCCTAGAAGGACAAGACAGTTTCAAATTCATAGAAGAAAGCCATACCTTATCTCCAATCTTGTAATCAGGATTTCCTTTCCTCTTCAGATCATAGAATCTTTTATAGTCCTTTTGGGCCTGGAGTATGGCATCCTGTAGTAACTGGTAGTTGGCCTGGATGGAACTTACTCGATCCTGGACTGCAGGGACTGATGTTTCAGGAATGACGTTAGGCAAGAAAGAGGGATTGAACCCGTAATTTGCCCAGAATGGGGTTTGATTGGTTGCTGAGTGTAGAGAATTGTTGTACGCAAATTCTGCGCAAGGAAGGAGAGAAACCCAATTATCCTGGGAACCTGTGCAAAAACATCGTAGATATTGCTCCAAAGTTTGGTTCGTTCTTTCGGTTTGCCCATTACTCTGTGGATGGTAAGCCAATGACAGACTTATTTCAATGGATAAGGATTTACATAGCTCCCTCCAGAATCTAGAGGTGAATTGTACACCTCTGTCTGATACGATATTGTCCGGAAGCCCGTGTAACCTAAGTATCTCTCTAATGAAAACGTTGGCAGTATCTAGAGCAGAGGGTGTACCGATCATGGGTAAAAAGTGGGCCATCTTTGAAAGACGGTCAACTACCACCAGAATAGTGGTGAACCCTTCTGAGGGTGGGAGATCCACGATGAAGTCCATAGAGAGCTTCTTCCAGGGTTGTTCAGGAATGGGTAGAGGTCTCAGTAGGCCCCAAGACTTGGTTTTGGACCCCTTGCTACGTTGGCAAGTGACACAGGAACCAACATAAGCCTTGCAGTCCTGATTCAGGCTGGGCCACCAGAAGAGGCGTTGGACCAGTTTGAGGGTCTTCCGTACCCCAAAGTGACCGGCAAGCTTGTGGTCATGAAAGCTTTTTAAGACCTGAAGTCTTACTTGAGGGGGAACAAAAATTTTGTCTTGCTGCCACAAGAATCCATCTCGTCTGCTTAAGGGGGGAGTTACTGATTCTGTACTCTGAGCAGAGGCCTTCTTAATCGCAGTCTTCAGGTCAGGCTGGATAAGCAAAAAAAAATTTTGAGCAGAGAGAATGGTATTGGGTTCAACCATCTCTGGGTTGTCAGGAAACATCCGAGAAAGAGCATCTGCTTTTCCATTCTTAGACCCGGGCCTGTAGGTGATGTGCAAGTTGAACCTTGAAAAGAACAGAGCCCACCAGGCTTGTCGAGGTCTTAGACGTTTAGCTGTTCTTAGGTATTCTAAGTTCCTGTGGTCAGTGAAAATCATGATGGGATGGGCGGCCCCTTCCAGCAGATATCTCCACTCCTCTAAGGCACATTTTATAGCCAAAAGTTCACGATCACCTACATCGTAGTTCCTCTCTGGAGGAGTCATTTTCCGGGAGGAAAAGGCCACGGGGTGAAGAAGCGCCTTCGGGCCTTGACGTTGGGACAGGATTGCCCCAGTAGCAATTTCTGAAGCGTCAACTTCTAATATATAGGGCAGAGCCGGATCCGGGTGCTGAAGGATAGGTGCCGAGATAAATAGTCTTTTTAGTTCGTCAAATGCTGCTTGGGCCTCAGGTGACCAGCGGAAGCGAACCTGCTGGCGGGTCAGCTGGGTGATGGGTGAGATGATCGTGGAGAAACCTTTCACGAACCTTCTGTAAAAATTGGCAAAGCCTACAAACCGTTGGACACCTTTTTTGTCGGAAGGGGCTGGCCAATCTAAAATAGATTTTACTTTCTGAGGATCCATGGAGATTCCATTGGTGGAGATAATCAGTCCTAAAAACTGAATGGAATCCTTCTCAAAGTCGCACTTTTCTGCCTTTACATAGAGTCCATATTTCCTCAGGGTGGCAAGCACTCTTTTAACATGAGCCCGATGGAGCTCAAGGGTGGCAGAAAAGATGAGGATGTCATCTAGATAAACTATCAGAAAGTTGTCCAGGAATTCTCGGAAGATGTCATTCACGAGATGTTGAAAAGTCGCTGGAGCGTTGCACAGCCCAAAAGGCATGACCAAGTACTCGAAGTGGCCAAATCGAGTTCTGAACGCTGTCTTCCACTCATCCCCTTCTCGGATACGGACTAAGTTATAGGCTCCTTGGAGATCAAGTTTTGTGAAAATTCGGGCACACCGGAAGCGCTGAATAAGTTCAGGAATAAGGGGAAGAGGGTACCGGTTCTTAACGGTAATCTTGTTGAGTTCTCGGTAGTCCACACAGGGTCTTAAAGAGCCATCTTTTTTCTCCACAAAAAATATGCCAGCCCCAGCAGGAGAAGAGGAGGGACGGATGAACCCCTTCTCCAAGTTCTCATTGATGTAGACTCTGAGGACTTCAAGTTCATTCTCGGATAAAGGGAATATCCTCCCAAACGGGATCTCAGCTCCAGGGAGTAATTCAATGGGACAATCGTAGGAGCGGTGAGGGGGGAAGGACCTCGGCTTTCTTTTTATCAAAAACGTCCATGAACTCCCGATAGGCTGCAGGGATGCTGGAAAGGGTGTCGGGTACAGGTTGAACCGCCAAGCAGGTAGAAGAACTATGAGGCCCGGGAGGGAGGCAGTGATTCTGGCAGTACTCAGAAGTGAAGAGGATCTCCTTCTTGACCCAATTAATCTGAGGGTTGTGGGCCTGCAGCCAAGGGAGTCCTAGGATGATGGGGAACATGGGTGAAGATATTACATCGAAACGAACAAACTCTTGATGGCCAGAGTCCGATGTAGTTAGAACAGGACAGGTCTCCCAGGTAACTGGACCGGAGCTGGGCAGGGAACCATCGGCTAAGTGGACCTCAAGTCTTTGTTTCCTCGGCTGCAAAGAGATACCCAGTTTCTTAGCCAAAGCAAAGTCCATGAAACAGCTGCACACCCCGGAAACAATGATCGCCAGGAGCCGAACCTTCCCTTCTCCCACCTGTAGGGAGACAGGGAGAACAAGGTGAGAGGAGGAAGGCTCAGAGACTTGACAGTTCGGAGAGCTTCGTAGGTAAGACTTACTGGGTCTTACAGGGCAGTTGCGTAGGAAATGGCCGGTCCCCCCGCAGTAGAGGCAGAGGTTGGCCTGTCGGCGGCGTTGTCTTTCCTCAGGAGTCAAGGAGGAGCGAATCAAGCCGATCTGCATGGGTTCCCCATCCGTGCTCAAGGTAGCAGGTGACCCAGTAGGAGGTGCAGTAGCTGATGGAACCTTAGGCAATACCCAGGTGGGTCGGGAGCCTTGGTAACGTTCAGAACGTCGTTCTCTCAGACGTCTGTCCAATTGAATGGCTAGTTGAATAAGACCCTCGAGAGAAGTAGGGGTATCGACACAAGCCAGTTCATCCTTGAGGATTTAGGACAGTCCATGGCGGTATTGATATTTGAGAGCCGCCTCATTCCAATCAGTGTCTGCGGCCCACCTGCGAAAGTCAAGAGTATAGTCCTCTGCTGGTCGTCTCCCCTGTTGTAAAGTATGCAAGGCTGATTCGGCAGTAGCGGCACGCTGGGGGTCCTCATAAAGCTGAACCATAGCCTCAAAGAAGGAGTTCACCGAATTCAGAGTGGGACTCTTTTGTTCCAGATGGTTATGGGCCCAAGTTTGGGGTTCCTCAGATAGTAGGGAGATTATGAACCCCACTTTCACAGTTTCGGAGGAAAAGGTCCTAGGCTGGAGGGCCAAGTACAGTAGGCATGCATTTTTAAAGGACCTGAATTTCTTTCGTTCTCCGCGAAAACGTTCAGGTGTTGGCACCCGTGGCTCTGGTGGAGGTGCCATTGCAAAATGTGGAACTGGGGTGCTCTTGTTGTGAGGAGGCAGAAGCGGAGCTGGCAGAGAGCTGGCTGGGATCAGCAGGAGAAAGAGAAGTTGTTAAATGCTGCAGATGTCCTTCTAACTGGAAGTAGCCATCTTGAAGCCTCTGGACTGCTTGGGTCAGGGTGGCGACTTGTTGACATAGCGACTCGAGCGGGGAAGCACCTCTGTCGGCCTCAGACATGGCTGGATTATACTGTCACAATCTGGATGGAGGCCGAAGTGCAGAGAGGGCTTCCCTTGCAGCTCAGTGCGAGTCACCCCTGGAAGTGGTACAGGAGGTGAAGCGTCCCAAGTAGCACAGGTCGTCTGTGGTGAACACCAGATGATTTCAGGAACTCTGGGTAAGACAGGCAACTAGAAGAGTAGTAAAAGCCAGGCCGAGGGTCAAACACTGGTGATCAGTCCAAGAGCAAGGTAAGTAGCAGAGCAGGGACGAGCCGGGGTCATACACAGGTGAGCAGGCAGAAACAGAGTCCTTAGGCAAGCCGGGGTCATACACTGGGAAAACAGGCAGGTAGTAGCAAGAGCAAAGTCCGAGAGGCAAGCCGAGGGTCAAACACCAGGAGGAGATCAGATGGTTCAGAAACAAGCCGGGTCACAACAGGAAGTCCAAACAGGAAACAGGAAGCACAAGATCACAGGAAGCTGAGAGATAATCCAGCAATGAGTCTGCTCCTATGGCCACCTTTTATAGGCCAGCAGAGGGCAGTGTCAATTGAGGCTGGAACGACCATTGCTATTACTGGCAATGTTGCCAGTTCTCCTACGGCCATTTCCCTGACGGGCCAGCAGAGGGCTGTGTCGATTGAGCCAGGAGCGTCCATGGCTTGTACTGGCAGAAATGCCAGTACGGCTGTATCCCTGACAGTTGAGTTCTCTGATTGGTAGGTACATCAATGGTTTTTTACAACCTTTGGTAACACAGACTCCTTCCTATCTCAGGGACTCCACCCAGGTTTTGAACCTTTTAGGGGACATCCAATGAAGCGATGGTTACATCTTGGCCATGGCTGATGTGACCCTGCTGTATACTATCGTCTCTCATACGAATGGTTATCAGGCGGGGGACACCTTTCTTGAGAGAGATACCCGTTTGGTGCCGGTGCAGTGCAATTTCATCTTACGACTATTGTCATTGACTGTGGAACATAATTATTTTTGGTTTGGCGGCTCATTTTATTTGCAAAACAGGGGGGTCGCCATGGGTGCGAAGTTCATGCCCAGTATGGCTAATTTGCTCATGGCCAAATGTAAGGAGGACAATGTCTATGGACACTGGAGACCAGAATTGGTCGTCTGGAGGAGGTACATAGATGACATCCTCCTCCTGTGGGGTGGCAACATGCAGTCCCTTGATGAGTGCACTTGCCAGCTGAACAGTAACGCTCTAGGAATTGTTTTGCAATTGTTTCCTGGCTGAAGTCTGTCCCAAAAAGTCAGTTCTTGAGGATACAATGTAATTGTATGGCTATTGATGATTACCATTAACAGGCTTCCATGCTGAAAAACAGATTTCTAGATATGGGCTATAAAGCTGATGGCTATAAAGCTAAAGGTTCTAAAGCTGATGAGCTTGATGTTCTAATCACAGAAGTGGGTGATTTGGACAGGACCAAATTGTTGGTAGATAAACCGAAGATAAAAAAGTATATAAACCAAATTGGATTTTCATTAATTACCATGCAATTAAATGCATCTTTCACAGATGTTGGAGAATTCCTAAAAATGACAAATGACTAGGACCCAAGTAAGCAGATACCCCCCAGGTTGTATTTCTTACAACCTTTACGATTATATGTGGCATGAATATCATTGACAGCCCTAAAAGAATGCCCTTTTTTCAAGATTTAAAAGGATATTTCCCTTGCAGGAAATGTGCTGTATGTCAGATAAATGCCATTTCAGATAGAATGGTGCAGGACTTTCAATCTTAGGTTGACATCTAAGTGCTATGATAATAAATCTTTTATCACATGCACTTTCACTAACGTAGTATATCTTATTCAATGCCCTTGTGGCTTACAGTATGTGGTCCGTACTATAAGAACGTTACAGATAAGAGTCAACGAACATTTAGGTAATATCAGCCTGCGATTTCCTGGGTATAGTGTGTCCAAACATTATGCACGTTGTCACAATAAAAACCCCAAAGGTATTTTAATTTGGGGTATTAACAAGTTTTCTCCGCATTGGAGGGGAAGTCATGTCCGGAAGGAAATTTCCAGGCTGGAAACCCACCTGCATTTATGAACTTAAGACCTACATCCCATGGGGAATGAATATTGAATGGGACGTGAACTGTATTTTTAATAATAGCTGAGATTTATTTTTTTTACATTTTTATTTTTTTATTTTAGAAATGGTTTTATTTTTAAGTTCTATTTTACTGTTTGCATTACATATTAATTTATGTGACTATGCTAAGTTATTTATTAATTCAGTTGAACTTGAGAGTTTTTTTTATTAAAGAATGTTTTTGGCATCTCCACTAGATGGTGATGGTCTTAGGGATGATTGGTGTTTTTGAAAAATCCCAAAAAAATACATTTTTTGCTGTTAGGTGTTGTGGACTAGCTGCTTTTGGCTATGCCTCTAGCCCTTTAAATGTTTCTTTTGTTTTAGAGTTATTCACGGTCTATTTAATTTGACCGATTATATGTTCACTGTTTACTAATTTGTTCCAGCTTTACATGGCTTTTTTACTATCTCACAGAGACTTTATATTGGCACTGCCCCTTTTTTTTAATTGTTTAATTATTTTAGTAAATATAAACTACTAAATACCATTTCTCATTAGCAGTATATAGCAATCTTGTGACTTCTATCAGTGTCTGGTTAAAACTTGTAGGAGGAGTTTTCATTTTCCCCAGACTGTCCTATAAGGCTGACAAGGTTAATATTAATGACTGTGGTTACAAAATTAAGGAACTAGACATTCCATCCTAACCAAATTGTTTCCTGTATAGAGCGTAAAAAAAGGGAGGGAGAAGGAAAGAGGAAGTGAATAGGGGGATGGGGATGTGGCACTGCCCACCAACCTACTCCCAAACTGCTACCTTCAGCGAGGTGTCAGTTAGCCACCAGAATTTGTGTACTCCGAATAAAGGGGATCAGGACAAAGTGCTGGCCTGAATGTGACAAGGTGATATAGAAGTTTATGGAGAGCCACCCAGGAGAAGGGAAAATTCCAGAGTGGATTAGAAATGGGTCCAGCAAGACCAGGTTTTTGTGAATTTCAAAGGGTTGTCGTGGGAGATTACAATTCGTTTTTTTTTTTTTTTTTTTTTACACAAAAAAATTACCAAACAAAACAAATAAAGAAAAAAATTAAATAACAATGGTCAATAAAATAGTTATAAAAATCAGCAAAAAAATAATAGTTGAAGGAAAAAGGGGAAGAAGGAGTTATTTGAGCTGATCAGGGTAAACTAAGGGTTAATAAGGAGTTAAATAGACAAATTTTTTGAAGAGAAACATTTTTTTTTTTACTTGTCAGGTTGCCTAACTGATAGCATCTGCAGGTTTGAGCCCCCCCCCCTTTTGATCTTTAGATGAATAAAACTGTAGATACAAAAATAACAGAGGTGATAAAAAAGTAACAATGTTACTTTATGTCTCCCTTTCGCCAGTCAGATGGTTCTTCTTGTGACAACAGCAGCTGCTACAGTGTGTGTGTGTGTGTGTGTGTGGGGGGGGGGGGGGGGGGGTTACATAAGGACTGAATGTTCTCCACACGTCCTGTGTTCTTTGATTACATTGTGTGTGCAGCACCTTTGGTCCTCCACTAGTTAAAGCATCCCTAAGGTGTTATAGTGCAGGGAATTCCTGGAGTGATGTGGTTTCCACCCAGTGTTCCTCCCAGGACAGGGGGAACCCTGTTGGCCTTTCTAATGGCAAGCACACAGAGGAAGGTGTTACTACAATGACTAGATAGGAAGAATGATCTTCACCATAAGGGATAGATTAGGACATCGGGGTTCATCAGGGAAAGTTAGGTCTTGGGGCCCATTTGGCAACCCATCAAATTTTAATAATGACACAATTAAAGTGTTCATGCTGATGCCACAACTTGAAAGACATAATTATACTTTTCATTGTATTTTTCACACAGTGGTGCAAATACATAGCAAGTCTGAATACAAAAGAGTAGAAATATTTGTTTCTTGAACATATTCACGTTTTTACAGGTATACAACACTAAAGCCTGGTACACACTAAAAGTTTTTCTAGTGCCCACTGGGATGAAGGATAAAAAATAAAAAAAACAGAGAAATCGCCATACTAACGTAAACGTGGGTTGGATGCCAGTTTTCCAGCAAGCCCGTTTAACAGAAACCAAGGACCCCTTGATCGACCGATTGGACGAAACACGTCAGGCTGGAGTCACAGCATCGGCTTTCTCTGTGAATGACTCCTCTAATTTTTTTTCCTGCATTGTTTGATAATCTGCCCTGGTTTTTTTTTTAGTTTTTTTTTTTTTTTTATATATATATAATTTACATTCAAAGGGTAAATCCACTTTGGTGGGGAAAAAAATAGCAAATAAAGAAAAAACAATATAGCATATACAATTGCGACACAAATCATATCATAATTGATTATTATTAAAAATTACCTTTCCTTTTCAATCTGCAGCTGTTGTAATTTTCTGAAAATGCAATGCAATATGGCTACCTGGAGGTGTTCTGTACACAGAATGTGTACTGACCACACCCCAGAATCATAATTTCCTGCTTGTGTGATGGGCTCACTGATTTTACCAGAAGTCTGCCTAAGATACAAGTCAGATTTCAGGCATCCCATGTAACAAAAATCACATTTTTGGTGAGATACTCCCAATAGGACTACATCTAAAGGGATGCAGGCCCAGTAGCTTTTCTCATTAGAGCCCTGCAGCTGCACAGCTGATAGATAATTATGAAACCACTCCCATTAGACCGACAGAGGCACAGAGAAACAGGGATTTTTGCAGAATGTACATAGATCACATAGATAGGAACAAACAATGATTTCTTCAGAATAACAAAAGGTAGGAATCTGCAACAAAGTTTGTTAAAGACCTTGTAATGTACATATATCACCCAGAGGGGAATGTTTTTTTCTCAACAAAAGTGGAGTTACGCTTTAAAAATGCTACACTATGATAGGCTCTCTGTTGGCTCCCTGGTGAGATATTTATTCCAGTGAAACTGCTTCCAGCTGCTGGTTTATGTGTATTCCTGGAGTGGAGACATACGTGCCTGTTGAGGATTTGTGACATATTCTGGGATTGCTGTACTGAATACATCTCATTTTTTGGTGAGTGCACTTTTCTACTAATACTTTCTTTTCTGAACCCACATGGACTTTTTTTTTATTCACTGTACACTTTTCTGTTTAGCACATTAAATAATTTTCATATCTATTTAAAAATGTATGAGATTAATTTATTGGAGCTGCACTACTTTATATATTTATTTAGGTTTGGGTATATTATGAGACTTTAGTTGCAAGCAGCTACATTTACTGTCATAGTGCGGATTTGCAATACCATACCTAATATTGTAAATTACAGCTGCAGCCAGCAGGTGGAGCTCTTAGCTCATAAGACTAGTCAGACATATCATACTTCAGATCAGAATCAGCTTCATGAGCCAGCCCCAAGCAACGGGCATGCCTTTAACTTTAGTAGACAAATGTTAAAAGTATGTTATCATCCAAAGTTATGTTATTACCCGATTCCACAAACACAAATGAGTGACACTGTAACCTTTTTAAAGTTTTAGTCAGTAAATTAGGGTGATTTATTAGTGACACTGTGACACCCCCCCCCAATAAAAGATCCAATTTGAAGACAGAGCGCCATTATTAGTTTACTTTTAGTCAGTAAATTAGTAAGGTGGGTAATTTGTGCATGATACTGTCAGTGAATACATTACAGAATCCCAGCAGTGAGAGTCCCATTAGTAAAGAATTACTAAGTACAATACATGAGCAGGTTAGAGTAGGTAAGAAAATAATCACTTGCATTGCAGAGCAGAATTTGGCCATCTGCTTTCCTGCCTCTGGATGGCCGACTGGCCCACAAAAGGCCAGCTAGCTCAACACTGTACCCTCCAAGAGCTCCTAGGGCAGTGATGGCGAACCTTGGCACTCCAGATGTTTTAGAACCACATTTTCTATGATGCTCATATACTCTGCAGTACCAAAACATCCGGGGTGCCAAGGTTCGCCATCACTGTCCTAGGGCATGCCTGCCTGGCTAATGTTTTTACAGCAGACAACTACACTGCGCAGATACTACTGAGAGTAGGAGGTGGTGCAAGGGACAAGGTGGATTGTTTAGACAGTTTGTATGACTCACATTTAGGCAGATTTCAGCAGGGCTGGGACAAGGGGTGGGCAGGAGGGACGGTTGCCCTAGGCACAATAGTTTATTGCAGGGATGGGGGGGCGCCCTGACCCTAACCCTAATGGAGGGGGGGGGTGCAGTTTGGCATTTTTGCCCTGGGCACTGGATGGCCTTGTCCTGGCCTTGGCTTTCAGTCACCCTTGTCAGTCACCCTTGTGGTGAGGCAACACACTGACTGATGTCACATGGTTGGAGTCTGGGAAACTTGGGCACAGAGAAGCCAGCCACAGGCATGTAAATTGACAGACTTCCAATTACAGACCCCAACATATGTTTTATAACATTTTTGCCCCAAATACTTGGAGCCCACTGACACATTCCCTTGTGTAACCATGGGCCAGTCCGAGCCTGTTCCCCACCCAGCAACATGTGTCCTTTCTCCTTACCGGAGGCAGATTTCCTTTAATCAAAGAAAATAACCTCCTTTGCAAAACTACTTGTGGAGCTAAACTTTGTAAGCATCTCTAACATATTAATATTAGTGGAATTCCAGGCTAAACTGTTTCTGTATCATCAGCTTCTGCTTCTGGTGCTTATTGGAAGACTGTCCTGTTCTTTACTCCATTGTGTGTCTTTAAATTTTCATTGATGGGTATCACAGCAGATACTTTTCCTCTCTCATCCTCTCACAAGACCCACTAAGCATTGCAGACACACCAGCTGGGCAATTGGGAAAGGGGGGGATCAGTTATTTTTACTGAGTTTTAGGTGGTGCAAAAAACATCCATAGAACCAGTTTCATCTCGATGAGAAAGACCCCGCCACCTGACTTTAAACCCCAAATTATGAGACTCAGAAATTCAATATTTTTTAGGTTGTTTGGAGCATTTTGTTTGCCGTGTGATAAAGACACATTCAAGACAAGCGCAACCTCCATAGTGTCACAGTTAACAAGGTGAACAATATTTATTAATGATTAGTGGAACTTCACTTTCCCAATTAACATTTATTATTTTTGAACCTCATGCTGCTAGCATTAGTAAATAGGTTGGAAAGCATATCATATTTACTTGTTTTAAACTTTTTTTTTTTTTTTACATTTCTTTAGTTACTTCCTGGTTTCTATGCCTAGGCAAATGATGTCATACTTCCCAGGAGTCTTCAGAAGGGGAGGAGAGGAGGAGGGGTTTTCTCAGCTTGGCACACTCTCCTGCATCCTTACTTGAGCTAAGGGCAGAAAGTAAATGCTGTATGAATCATTTGCCCATACTTAAGATGGCCACGGCCAGAAATGCTTGGGGGTGTTTTTCAAAGTGATTTATTACCAGAATAAAGCATGGAGACATTGATGGGTGGGGGGGTTTGCTTTGAACATTAACCACTTGCATATATACTGTGGCAGACTGGCTCGGCTGTGAGATTCACCGTACCTGTACGGCGATCCACGGGAGTGCTCCCGGGGGTGAGCGTGCGCCACTGGCAGCGCACGCCAGCCCCCACAAGGCAGCGGGGATGCCAATCTATGGGACCAGCGGCACCGATTGCCGCCTAGCAACTGTGATCGCTCCCCAGAAGGACGGTCTGCTGTTGTAAACACGGCAGACTGTTGTTCTCTCTGAAAGGATCACAGGTCTCTGAATTCATTTCACAAGTCCCTCCCCCATTCAGTTAGAAAACACTCCCCTAGGCTCACACCTACCCTTTGATCACCCTTAGGTTAACCCATTCCCTGCCAGTGTCATTATTATAGTAACAGTGCATATTTTTAGCACTGATTAGTGTAATAATGTCACTGGTCCCCCCAAACGTGTCAAAAATGTCAGTTAGGGGTCTGATCCGTCCACCACAATGTCGCAGTCCTGCTAAAAATTGCAGATCCCCGCCATTACTAGAAAAAAAAAAAAACGGACATAAATCTTTCCCCTAGTTTGTAGACACGATAACTTTTGCGCAAACAAATCAAAATTTACCAAATATATGTAGCAGAATACAAATTGGCCTAAAAGGATGAAAAAAAAAATATTTTTACATTTTTTGGGGGGAATGTTATATAGCAGAAAGTGAAAACTATTTTTTTTTTAGAATTGTCGCTCTTTTTTTGTTTATAGCGCAAAAAAATAAAAATCACACAGGTGATCAAATACCACCAAAAGAAAGCTCTATTTGTGGGAAAAAGGACATCAATTTTATTTAGGTACAGTGTCACACAACCGTGTAATTGTCCGTTAAAGTAATGCAGTAATGCAGTGCCGAATTGCAAAAAATGGCCTGGTCATTAAGGGGGCAAATCCTTCCCGGCCCAAAAGCAAAAATTAACCAAATAGTGTTTTTAGCTTGTGGTACTCAGTTGCAGTTAATATCCACTTTAACCTCCCTGGCGGTATGATTCTGTCAGGAATTACATACCAAAAGCGGTACAATTGTTTTCATGGAAATTTGGCGTTATGTATTATAGGCAATTCTTAGTAATTACTGACTTAAACCTGACCAAAACAAGAGTCTAGTAGACATCCCAGATGTGATAAATTTGAAACACAAACGCGTGAATTATAATCGAATCAATAATATTATTTTATTATTTAATATATAATATATATAATAAAATTATATTATTGATTAGATTATAATTCATGCATTATATATTATATATAGATATATGTGTGTGTGTGTATATATATATATATATATATATATATATATATATATATATATATATATATATATATAACGCATGAATTATAATTGAATCAATAATATAATTTTTTTTATATATATATATGTGTGTGTGTGCATATATATATATACACATATATATATATGCATATATATATATATACCGGTGTGTGTATATATATATATATATATATATATATATATATATATGCGCATATATATATATATATATATATATATATATATATATATATATATATACATATATATATGCATATATATATATATATATATATATATAATATAAAATGAATTTCCCTCCCTAGTTCCGCTCCCATGCAGCATTGCTGCTGCAGGGAACGGAACTAGGAAGTCATCACACTGACGGTGGACGGAGGAGCGGCGGGACTCTCGGCTGGCGATCTCAGCAATGAGAGATCATCGCTGGATCGCCAGGATAAGGTAAGAGAACACCGCTGCGCTCTCTGCAATCCACCCCGAGCGTGACTCGGGGTTACCACTCCTGCAATGAAAAATCCACCCCGAGTCACGCTCGGGATTACCGCCTAGGTGGTTAAGGACCACGCCTATTTCTGACACTTGTTGCTTACAACATTTTTTGCTATAAAATGACTTAGAAAAAAACATTCTATCTATTTTTTAGCAATAAAATGGCAATCATTGAAATATTTTATGTCACACGGTATTTGCTCAGCGGTCTTTCAAACGCAATTTCTTTGGAAAAAATACACTTCACTGAATTTAAGAAAAGTAAACAGTAAAGTTAGCACAATTTTTTTGTATATTGTAAAAGTAAAAAGTAAATAGATACTTGATATGTTATGGTTTAAAATTGCGCACACTCGTGGAATGGCGACAAATGACAGTACTTAAAAATCTCCATAGGCGATGCTTAAAAATTTCTTACCGGTTACCAGTTTAGACTTACGGAGAAAATCTTTTTCTAGAATCATTGTTATCACTCTGACGATCGTGGCAATACCTCACATGTGTGATTTACACACCCTATATATTGGCGGGCGCAACTTACGTATGTGTTTTCTTTAATGAGCGATCGCCCAGGGATGGGGGTGCTTTAAATGTTTTTTTTCCTATTTATTTATTTATTTTATTCACTGTCCCTTTAAAAAAAAAAAATCTGATCACTTTTATTGCTGTCACAAGGAATGTAAACATCCCTTGTGACAGTAATAGGCAGTGACAGGTACTCTTTATGGAGGGATCTGGGGTCTAAAAGATCTCCTTTGAACTTGAAAGTATTCAAAACTCCGAAATCTGCATTTTTGAATACTGTAATTTTTTTTAAATCAGCACCATTGGCAGCCGAGTAAACTTGGAGGGGACGTTGCTTCCGGGTTACTACATTGGAGACTCGACCAAAGCCAAATACGCCTTTGTTGAGGACTCCACTAAGATGGCAGATGTGCTGGCTGGTCGCTCGGGTCTCCTGGTGGGTTGGGAGACCCGGACGGAACAGCGGAAGGTGGCGGGAGGAGGGGGATGTCAGTTTGTGGGAAGTGGTTTAATACGCACTCACAAAAGAGGAACATGTGCAAAGCAGAAAAAAGTCAAAGATGGTGCCTCTGGAGCCTGGAATTCCCCTGCTTTGGCCATGAGCAGGGGGTGAGGAGCACAGGCAGGAGGGAGCCGCTGCTGCAGAGAGACAACCCGATCAGAAATGGAAGCCAGAGCTCGGATGGAGAGGATGCCTGACACCGCTGGGAGATATGAATGTGTTTCAAAACATGACGCTTTTTTGCCAGCCGGCACTTGCTGGGTAGATGGTGTCACAAGGGGTGGGGTCACCCAGTGACATCCCTGGGTGGTCCTGCTCCTTAGTTTATTTAGCAGCGGGAGGCAGCAGAGCTGTCATTCAATGGGAGCCTTCCTTGTGTGCGGACCTCTTTTTTTTTTTTTTTTTTTTTAGGGTCGATGGCCGGCATTCATCATGACACTAGATCTTCAGCGGGGGACAATTTAAAACACTTTTTTTTTTAAATAAAGGACTTGTTAAAAATTGCCTCCTGTGTTTGTCTGCGCAAAACTTTTTTGGGATGAATGAGTAGGGGTAATAATTATCCCATACTCATTGGCTTGGGGGGATTGGGATGCCAATAAGTCCCTCACCCGCAGACGCACATCAACATGGGGTCAAGGTGCTTTGGGGGGATCCCCCCTGCCCAAAAGCACCTGCCTTGGTTTGGTTCGGGGGGGGGGGGGGGAGCGCTCGCTTGTCAATTTTAATGACGGCATTAAATTACTGCAAGCTTTCACTACTAAAATGCACTTCGTAAAGTAGTGCATGTAGTTAGCCTAAGCTCTGATTGTTAGTGTATCTGTGTATGTTGGGTTCCTAGATTGTAGGCTCTAACGAGCAGGGCCCTCAGATTCCTCCTGTATTAAATTGTATTGTAACTGTACTGTCTGCACTCATGTTGTAATGTGCTGGGCAAACTGTTGAGACTATATAAATCCTTTAAAATAATACTAATAATAAAACCCTAAATTCAGGCTATTGTATACTTCTACCTAATGTTGGGGACTGTTCACAAGTAAATAGAGCCAGAGAAGTTTGGCCAGGGAGAAAAACATATTTATAAAAGTCATTACCTATCACAAGGAGGTGTTTGCCAGTGATGCAGGAACTTTGCCTAAGTTCGGGTAGGGCTAACTGAGTAGAGAGTATCTAAAGGGACCAAGAGAGTTTATAAGTTCACAGGATTTTCTTGGTTTATGTAATAAACAGTGAACAGTACAACAATGCAATTGATAATCCCCAAAGTATATATATATAGACAGTAAGGCACTTGTAAAATTCTGTCACAATGCAATTCAGATGTGCAAGGACTTAAGCAATATTCTTGAGAAATGTTCTTTTAACCTGGTACTGTTGGGGCAATACAGTGGCCCTCCATATGGGATGTTTATCTGGTGATGTATAGTGCAAGGATGCACCAATCCATATGGCAGACAATTTATTTTCCAAACCAGGTGCTTTCCAGGGATTACAGGACCAACCCTAAACTCACCCTTCTTTACAGCAACCTTTCCCTAGGCTGAGCCTTTCTCTCCCTAGCCAGCTAGTGTCTGTCACTATCTTTCACTCCCCACACTGCAGGTTGTGCCAAAATGACCGAGCAGGAGCTATTTAAAATCTTTCTGGGCCCAAAATGGCTACCAAAATCTCAGCAGAGTTCTAAGTCCAATTAGACTTGTTACAATACAAAGTCTGAGCCACCTGCCCTTCATTTCAAGATTGCTTTTGGGCTCCACCATAAGGGTAGTCCCTCTTAGCCCTTATCTAACTCCCACTGGAAGTGGAACACGCTTTCTTGCCAGGGAGGTGTGGTCATTCAGTGGTTAGGTGGAGGTGGTGAGGTGAGGTGAGGTGTTTGTCTAAACACCCCTACTTTTTTGACCTCTCTGTTGAATTTTTTGTCTGGTGGAAGCAACAAGCATTCATAAGTCTTTCTAAATGACTCCTGCCAGCTGGCTCACAGAGGATTTGTTTGTTTTGAGTAAAAGTTCCTTAAGTAGCCATGCATATTAAGTTTCCCCAGAGCATTTATGTCTAATATCACTGGGAAATTATGGGAGGTAGAACCTTAATTTGTCATAACCTTGATGTGCTTAACAGTCTGATCCAACATTTGAATGGTTATCCAAGTGATCCCTAACAATGGAATAGGCATATTATTGGAAACTTTCAGGTTAAGCCACAAGGAAACCAGAGTCGGAAGACTGAAGGGTCCTGGCGGGGCTGGCGCGCACTCCTTCTTGTGACACTGTGAGCTCTCCCTGCGCTTGTTGTGAGGGGGTATACAAGTACCTCCTCATCTGGGGATTTTCACTTGCCACTCCCTAGTTGCACACCTGCTCTGACTACTCACAAGCAACCCCCTTACTACTCAGGTAATCTCTTCACAGTACTAGTCATTTACTTTGATGGTCATTTCTTCTTCTCACCGTTGCACTTTAGTGGGGTACTTGGGGTGTAGGTCACTTCCACGTCCCATTACCACTCTACTTTTTATTTCCCCTTCACGCCTTTTCTCTCTGCCACCCAAGTGGTCATTCTTTGGTACTATTCTCTTACTCTATTATGTTCACTGCACTTATTTTATTCCAGCAGTCTCACATTATTATATCCCTTTGCACAGATTCATTTTCTGTTCTGCACATTTGTGCTCTTTTTCTTCTCCTGGGTTTGGCACCTATTCCCAGCCTCACCATGCATGGTACTCAGTATTCATAGCATACTCCATAAAACGTTACATTTGATACATGAATATATTTGTTTTATTATATACATTTTCAGAAACCATATTGGACGACTAGTAGAGGCTGTGTTTTTTTCCTCCCATGGAGATGACACCTATCCAACACTTCTGCTCTTCTGCTTTTCTACCCCACAAGTGCTTAGTATTGCTCCCTCAGTTCCTGGGCGAGACTGCTTCAGAGTACTTTCCTTCATAGCCCCCTGTGGTGACAGTCTGAACTAATCAGTAAGTAGACCACTAATTGTGACAGGCATTGCCATGCCCTGGCGATTATACCATTAGACACTTTGATATATTTTTTGACATGTATTATTATTTTTTGATAGACAAATGATTGCTTCTGCTCCTGAGTGTAGAAATACGAAACGCGTAGAGCATTACAAGGCGCAATCTTCATGAACAATATTCAAATACCATTTATACATGTCTGTCTCAACCATTTTCTTACTTGACTTTGGAATTCCAGTATTTAGATAATTTGACACACTGTATACTTTCAATATGTTTTGGTCAGACTGGCATCATTCATGTATGTTCTCTTGCATTTTTACATGTTTTATATTGTCATCATGTGTTGTACCCAATAAAACGGATATTTATTTGTACTTCCTTGACTCTGTTTTGCAATCAGACTCAGTTACATACCTCACTCAAAGTCCCAACCCCCTTTTTTTTTATTCAGAGTCAGAAGACTGTGATGCCGCTTATAAAAGGCCTAGTTCATCATCGTAACCTCGGACTTGGCGGGGAGCTATGAATCCTTAGGTGGAAAATCAGAAACCCCTGGGAGGTTCAAAAGGATTTTGGAGTTTATGAGCCATGCAAGGTGCAAACGTCTTGTGCTGGCAGGCCCGTTCTTGGTTTGCTTGTGGAAGCAGATATTATCATCAGTGTCCAGGTGGACTAACTCATCCAGGTTGGACTGCTGCACTTTGTGGCTCCTCTAGCAGGCTCTTGCATCACTATAGGATACAGTTGTGAGATAAGGATTGTCAGAAAAAATCACAAATTGTGGTAGAGACCAGAAATCTGACACTTTCAGAAGTGTTGGATTCTGAAGATTTTTGGGACCTATGAGTCTAAAAGCGCTATTATTTGGGGTACACCACCAAACTCAGGATACACTTGAATTGCTCTCCTCCTCCACTCTTCAGCAGCCAGATTCCCTTTAGCTCAAACCCAAAAGGAAAAGCGGATCCCATCACATAAAACAATTTGTTTAAAATCCAAATAAAATCACAAATGCAAACTCGCATCATAAAGTGTCTGTCACTCGGCACCCAGTTGTCCATGCTTAACACCACGCCTTTACCAGAAAGCCGGCGTGCGTTCCATCTTGGATCTGGAAGTGATCTCACAGAGACTCCTCCTCAATGCATTTCATCCTATCAACAACATCCTCAGGAAGTGGTGCCTGTGTGTTTGGTTCCCCATCTTAAATTCTTGGCCATTAATGCTTTTCTGACCCAATAAAATAAGAAATGCCACCCATCAGAAAAAAAAATCAAATAAACAATATAATTAGATATATGTAACTTAAAAAAACCCATCCTCTTAAACATTCTCTTTGGGTACCAGGAGAGAGACATAAACCTAAAAAGGCCCAGGTCCATCTTTGCTCCCTCCAGTGGTCAAGGGTAGATAGAGTCACCATACACAGTCCAATATTGGTAGTCGATCACAAACAAAAAACTATAAAACAATATACACTACCGTTCAAAAGTTTGGGGTCACTTAGAAATGTCCTTATTTTTGAAAGAAAAGCATTGTTTTTTTTCAATGAAGATAACATTAAATGAATCAGAAATACAGTCTAATTACATCATTACATAGTTAGTGAGGTTAAAAAAGACATCAGTCCATTCATGGACATTAGACATTGTTAATGTGGTAAATGGTAGTATTCAGAGCATTACAGGTTATAGAACGGTATGGCAAATGGTGGGAAGGTGGCACAACGTAGTATAATACTGATAAAATATATTACCATGTTTGGATGTAATACGGGAGTGGGAGTCCTATTCACCCCGGATCTAGAACCCTAGGGAACAATGTCACCAGGTCCGGTTTGAGGGAGCTCCCTCCCCGCCACTCGGGTCAGCAGAAAGGTACAATTATTTCAAGAGAGCCTTAGTGCTGGATTCAGATAAGGCCAGCATTCCCAGGACTTTTGGAATATCTTGTATGACAGGGAGTTGATTGCTAGAGATTTCTCTAGGAGATAGTTGTCATTCACTAGAGCAATTACCTCAGACAGATTAGGAGTAATAGTGGATCTCCAATTACGGAGAATCAGGGTCTTTGCCGCTAACAATATGTGGGTTACCATTTGTCTATGGTTATGGGGGTAAAGATCAATGTTGATATTCATTATAGCCAGTTCTGGATTTGGGGGTGAGAGTACTCCTGTGCAGGAGGAGATACACCGGAAGATGCTATGCCAAAAACTCGTCAGTGATGCACATCCCCACAGAATATGGTGTAAGGTACCCGTTTTGCCACATTCCCTCCAGCACAGAGAGGATATTGATGGAGCCATCTTGGCCAACCTATAAGGAGTGTAATACCATCTATTGACAATTTTAACTGTAGTTTCCCAGTGGTTAGTGCATTTAGAAAATTTGTATATAGAGCGCAGTGCTGTATGCCACTGTTTAAAGGTGAAAGTTATTTTCAGGTCTTTCTCCCATATGAGCATATTTACCAACTTCTGGGAGGATGTATCCCCAGATAGGATATTATAGAAGATAGATATGCCTTTATTAACTGGGGGGTTCGTTATCAGGAATTTCCATGTAGGTAAATTCAAGCATGGTGGAGGTAATGTGATGGTCTGGGGCTGCTGTGGTGCTGGTAAAGTAGGAGATTTGCACAAGGTAAAAGGGATTTGAGGCTATCACTCCATTTTTCAACGCCATGCCATACCCTGTGGACAGCATTTGATTGGAGCCAATTTCCTCCTACAACAGGACAATGACCCAAAGCACACCTCAAAACTATGCAAGAACTATTTAGGGAAGAAGCAGTCAGCTGGTATTCTGTCTGTAATGGGAGTGGCCAGTACAGTCACCAGATCTCAACTCTACTGAGCTGTTGTGGGAGCAGCTTGACTGTATGGTACGTAAGAAGTGCCCACCAAGCCAATCAAACTTGTGGGAGGTGCTTCAGGAAGTGTGGGGTGAAATTACTTCAGGTTACCTCAACAAATTGACAGCTAGAATGCCAAAGGTCTGCAAGGCTGTAATTGCTGCAAATGGAAAATTCTTTGATGAAAGCAAAGTTTGGACAAAATTACTATTTCAAATAAAAATGATTATTTATAACCTTGTCAATGTCTTGGCTATATTTTCTATTAATTTTGCAACTCATTTGATGAATAAAAAGTGTGAGTTTTCACGGAAAACATGAAATTGTCTGGGTGACCCCAAACTTTTGAATGTTAGTGTATATCAAATAAATGCCCCATTGAGACTTCAGTATGTGGGTCCAATGACTAGGAAATTATCAGTGAGGATTAACAAACATTTGAATAACATCAGAAAAGGCTATAAAAAACATAGTGTATCTACTGTAATCATTTCAGATTAAAACATAGTAACGACTCTAGTCAGCTTGTTTTTTATGGGATAGATAAAATAGAGAATAATTGGAGGGAAGTGTCAAAGAATTTACGAATTTAATACATTGGAACCATTGGGCCTCAATTTAGAGAAAGTCTTAAATTGCTTCTTTTCAGATTTTTAATCCACCCTTTAGATTGATTGTATGTGTATTTAAAACAAAAACTTTGAGCGATGTCTGGCATTCTATGAATTAAAATTGTACTATGTTCAATATTTTCCTGAGCATGAGGTGCAATTTTTAGCTTTGATTAAGATCAGGTACAACTATAAATGATTCCTCTTTTATTTATATAGATGATATACTGATGATGATATCAGCCTTATATGGCAAGGCCCTGAAGCCAAGCTCCAGGACTTCATTTCTTACTGTATCTTACTGGGATTTAGTTATATCTGTGATAAACAAAGTGGTATTAACTTTTCTGGATGTAGATTTGTTTCATGACCCTTCAGGAAAAAAAAATTCTCTAACCCATTTTAACCCCTTTCGCTGCACTACAGCCGAATGACGGCCACAGGGCGGGCTTACTTTGCTAGGAGGGCATCTATTGACACCCTCCTGTGATCACACTGCCTGCGTGCCCCCCTGCAGCATGTGAGCGGTGCGCTCTGTATTTGCTGAGTCATTCAGACTCAGCTGATCACAGATCAGGGTAAAGGGCAAATCACAGTGGCCCTTTACCATGTGATCAGCTGTGTCCAATGACAGCTGATCAGGGATGTAAGCACGAGCCGTTTATTGCCTTTTCTTTCCTCAGGCTGACAGCATGAGGAGAGAAGAAAACCGATAATCAGTTTGTGTTAAAGGGACATTGGCACTGTTAATCAGGGCACTGATTATCAGTGTCCTGATTATGGGTAAAGTCCCGACAGTGCCCACTAGTGCTGCCAATCAGTGCTGTCAATCAGTTCCCATCAGTACTGCCATTCAGTGCTCATCAGTGCTGCCCATCAGTGCTTCCAATCAGTTCCCATCAGTGCCTCCCCATCAGTGTCACTTTTCAGTGCCCATTAGTGACGCCTACCTGTACCTATTAGTGCAACCTATCAGTGCCCATCAGTGTCACCTATCAGTGCTGCCTATCAGTACAAAATATCAGGGTCCATTAGTGCCACCTACCTGTGCCCATCAGTGCAGCCTCAGTGCCTCCTCATCAGTGCCCTTACATGCCACCTATCAGTGCCCATCAGTACTGCCTATCAGAGCCCATTAGTGCCACCTCATCGGTGCCACCTCATCCATGCAGACTATCATTGCCCATCAGTGCAGCCTCCTCAGTGAATATCAGTAAAGGAGAAAAATTTTATAACAAACTATACATTTTTTTTTTTCTTCAAAATGTTCTGTCAAAAAATATAAGCTAAAAGCTGAAAAATTGGCCTGGGCAGGAAGAGGGTGAAAGTGCCCAGTATGTAAGTGGTTAAACGATGGCTGGTAATTTCTTATGTACTGTACATCAAAAGAGTTGTCCATTAATATTATCCAGCCTGAAAATGTAACATCCCTTATAACCAATTTTGCAAGGCTAGGAATTGTACTAAGGAGGAGGAATATTGTTCCCAAAGCCAAGCCCTATTTCAGAAATTTCACCAGAAGGAATATAGGATGGAATCTGTCAATGAGGCATTTGTCAATATCGTTGGAAATACTGTTCAAGTGCCCCAGAAGGTGAGGGAAATTCCTGCTTAAATCATCGGTTTGAGTCAGCAAGTTTGGAAGGTTTCATTTTTTCAACCAAGTTCAACACCAAATTCTATTTGATTCGTCATATTTTGGCTAGACACTGGGGGATCTTGCATTGTGATCCACTGTTAACTAACAGGATCCCAGAATGACCAAGGATGTTGTATAGGAGGGCACAAAACATCAAAAATTTGATTGCACCCAACAAGCTTCCATCTTCTAAACTTAGTTCTGCAGGTTTCATACCGATCTTTTTATCTTTAAAAAGCATTTATTAGTGTCAGAAGCAGGACCTGCTTTTACATCATCCACAGTCAATCTTTCCTCACTGACCAGTCTGGTTGATCCTTTTCCATAAACGAGTTTCTCACATGTTCTTCTTCCTTTGTGATCTAATGTATCACCTTTCCATGTGGCCTACACTATGTAGGTAGGATAGTTAGGACTTTGAGGACACGCTTTGGGGAGCATAGAAGGAGCATTCATCATCATACATTCTGCATCATGTACCTAAGTCGATGTCAGAGACTGGTGGGCAATCACCCACTGAATGCCTGCATTAAAAGAAATAATTTCTACTAATGAGGACTATATTGGCTTTGGATGCCAAGAGTAAACTTGCATTTTTTTAATTGTACAGCATTACATCTACTCATATTTTTGTTGAATAAATAGGTGGCAGAGGAAAATTGTGTATTGCAATTTAGGTGGTTAACGGAGTGCATTCCTTCGTTGTTTTAAAATGTGTCCAACATGACCACCGTTTGCTAAAGGTCTTCAGTGTATCTCATGAAATGTGGATTAGTTCTTCCATGTCAGCTCAGCTATCTTGTTCAGACATTGAAGCCATTCTGTGATAGTAGGAGGATGGGGTGAGCCAAGCAGTATTTTTTAAGCACAGTATGCATGGAAGAAAAGATAAAAAACCGGGGAAAGAGGAGGATCTTAAAGTGTGTAGGGAAAAGATTTTTCCTTTATCTAAAGTATCACAATTTAAATGGTAATTAATACCAGGAACCACAGGCAACCGAATAAACACTACAAAGAGGTATGGGGGTAGAGGGGATATAGATCCTCTCAAGATGGTTGCAATGACTAGGCTCACTAAATTCAGCAGTGCATAAATAATTTTATTTAGGTGATTTCAAAGCAAGTGAAGAAAAATAAACAAAGAATTCATGTAGCTGACATTTCAGCAAAAATGTGGTTAAAATCGCAGGACCCTATGGACCAGGAAAGGTATATTGCTTTTCAGCAGTATCCTTACCATGCCACGTCCACCTGGTGGAAATACTCTTAATGTAAAGAGATTATGCAGAAGCTAGGGGTGATCGATCCCTTAGGATCGTATTTACCTCTACTGTAATCTTTTCTAGGAGTATACAGTGATGCCTTATGAAATGCACTTTTCAAATAATAATGATTCTTGCATAAATATACAGATATAAGCAATTTCAAATTTTCAGCATGCGCATATAGTCATAGGCATATAGCTTCTTCCGACCTTGGAAGGATTGGTGATGTAGTGGGTTAATGACCCAGTTATGGCAAAAATAGAGTGGGGAGTAAAGATGCCCCTTGAACAAAACTTTGTTTGGTTCTTGCACGTGGGTTTAACCGTTGGAGCTCATATAGTAGAGAGATGCAATTTAAATGATACAATCTGGATTATGTGAATCCAGAGGTATGACACTATGCAGCGGCTTGGGGTACCATGGAGTACTATTTTATGGAAAAGTAGTGTAGATCAGATATCTGTGGAGACTGAGGGGATATCCTTTCCCTTTGCTGAGCAAGACATGTATGGCTTCTTCTAGGGCTATAGCTTATTTGGCTGTAAAGAGGGGCTCGTGGCACCCGGGACCGGGACAACTTTGTTTAGGGGGAGTGTATCCTTGTGAGTGTGCATACAAATATCTCTGATTAGTACTCAATAGTTTGGTAGTGTTAGGAAATGGTGAGTGTTCGCATCTGCTCACCGTTACTCACCCATAGATGTCCGGTCAACCTGCCTCGGTGTCTCTGAGCTACGTTACCTCGTTTCCTTTGGGGCACCTCTAGATCTGTGTCATCATGTAACACATCCAGCCTTGATCGTATTTAATCTCCCGCTGCTTATATCCGGATGCGGTTCCTTCGATCGTGGTTTTTCTTCTTTCCTCTTATCTCACTTTGATGTAAGCAGTCTTCCGAAGTCCGTGGGGTTGAAGTGGGGGGAGAAAGTGAAGAGGGGGGTTGAAATTGTGGCCTCTTGCGTCTCTAGTACTTTCCTGGTAACCGCTTGCATGTGCCGTACCTGTGTCTTTCATTCCATGAATGGTCAGGGGTTCCTTGGTGGGGTGGGCGTGGCGCTGGCGTATGACGTTTACGCGTTTTGCGTGATGACGCACGCTTCTTCAGAACGTCGATGCACCGTTCGGCTGTTGTTTATATATCCATAGTCTTTCTCTGATTGGACAGATTTGTGTTAGTCTTGATTGGCTTGCAAAACAGGTGCCATCTAGTGGATTTAAACAGTAATGCCCTGTTTGTTTTGTTGATTCCAGTCCGTATTGATGTTAATGCAGGTCATCAATAAAAACAAAAAAGCTGGCAATGATTATATGTGAACAATAGTAATAAAAGGTAGTGAACCATAATGGCAAATAGACATATAATGGAGTCACCTCAAAATGATATTTAAATAAATGGCATTTGTAAAAGGAAACAGGGGGGAAGGGAAAAAAGAGATATTTTAGCATTACCAGACATCGAGATAATGGAAGGTTTATATGTGGATTATAGACATGGAGATTTAATTTATATCTCTTTATAATCTATTATTTAAGTTAGTATAATAGAGATGGAAGGAGTATAGCTTATATGATGTTTATAAATGCATTGTTGAGAGATTGAATATAGGAGTATATTTCAGGGATCCAGGAAGACTTTTAAACTTAGTTCGTTGTTAAGGCCCTTAGGCGCTAAAGTCTCCAGTCTAAAGATCCAGGCTTTTTCGTGGCGTAGCAGGACCTGATCAAAGTCACCGCGTCGTGCTGGGATATTTAGTGCCCAGAATCCTTTAACTTTTAGTCCTTTAGGATTACCTTCATGTTTTTCAACAAAGTGTTGTGCAATGGGTGTTTCTTCCTTTAGTCTTATGCTTTTCAGATTTTTCTCTCCTAGAAGAATCTGAATATGAACATGATCAAACTCAAGAAATAAACTTGACACGTAGAAAAGCCAACATCACTATCAGATCAACCACTATGCCCAAATTCAACAGCAATAAATGGTTGAATATGTTTCTAACTCTAGTTGAAGAGGACCTAAAAAAAGTTAAATGGGACTGGTCACCTCCAGATAATCTGTCTGGCCCTGAAAGAAAGGCACTCACAGATCTGAAAAAAGCACCTAACCTAGTCATCAAGATAAGGGCGGCAATGTTGTACTGATGTCAGAAACAATATATGAGGAAGAAGCAATGAGACTTCTCTCAGATACTGAAACATACAAGAGAATTCAACAAAACCCCTTCCCGACTCTAGTTAAAAAACTGAATGAAAAATTAAACTTTGCAAGAGAGGCCAACCTCATCACAGAAAAAGAAAAACAGTATCTTAAAATACTTGACTACAATACCCCGACATTCTATATCCTACATAAAATACATAAGAACCCACTATAACCACCTGGAAGAATGATAGTTTCAGCAGTGGGAGGCCCCCTGGAAAAAATAGGGAAATACCTTGATTCCCTCATAAAGGAATTAGTGATAGATCTACCTTCATACGTCCGAGACACAGGAGACGTATTAAACAAAATCTCCAACCTGCACTTTGAGGGAGAAGTACTTCTGGTGGGTATAGATGTAGAATCTTTATATACATCTATACCCAACCAATGGGGTATTTTGGCAGTACACCATTTCCTTGAGAAAAAGTTTCCACTACTTGGAACACAAAATGAATTCTTAGTGGAGATTCTGGACTTTGCATTATGTAATAACTTTTTTCAATTTACAGGCCATTACTTCCAACAGATCAGGGGAACAGCAATGGGAGCCCCCTGGGCACCCTCCTATGCTTGTCTGCACCTTGGATTCTGGGAGGAGGAAGACGTGGTCGCCTCGTCTATGTACCACAGCCATGCGCTTACATGGCTGAGGTACATAGACGACGTGCTCATGGTCTGGAATGGGACACTACATGAACTAGAGAATTTCATGTTAGAACTAAATACAAATACCCGAAATATTCACCTAACTTACACAGCCAGCAAAACTCAGATTGCGTTCCTGGATCTCAAAATTCGGCTTGAAGATGGAAAACTTAGAACAACCACCTTCAGAAAAAGTACAGCGGCAAATACTCTACTAAGGGCGGATAGTGCACATCCAGACCCTCTAAAGAAGAGCATTCCCGTTGGACAATTCATCAGACTGAAGAGAAACTGCTCCAACTACAGTGACTATTTAATAGAGGCACAAGAACTGTACAGAAGATTCAGAGAAAGAGGCTACTCCCACAGAACCCTACGAAAGGCAAAACGGAAAGCAGGCCTAAGAACTAGAAACCAACTTCTTAGTCCGAATCCAAAACCTAAGGACGACAAAAACACCACAGCCCCACCAAGACTAATTACCAAATTTGGAAACCAATGGAAGGAAATAAAAGAAGTACTAGATAAACATTGGTAAACGTCATACGCCAGCGCCACGCCCACCCCACCAAGGAACCTCCGACCACGATTCCAACCCCCCTCTTCACTTTCTCCCCCCACTTCAACCTACCGGACTTCGGAAGACTGCTTACATCAAAGTGAGATAAGAGGAAAGAAGAAAAAACACGATCGAAGGAACCGCATCCGGATATAAGCAGCGGGAGATTAAATATGATCAAGGCTGGATGTGTTACATGATGACACAGATCTAGAGGTTCCCCCGAAGGAAACGAGGTAACGTAGCTCAGAGACACCGAGGCAGGTTGACCGGACATCTATGGGTGAGTAACGGTGAGCAGATGCGAACACTCACCATTGCCTAACACTACCAAACTATTGAGTCCTAATCAGAGATATTTGTATGCACACTCACAAGGATACACTCCCCTAAACAAAGTTGTCCCGGTCCCGGGTGCCACGAGCCCCTCTTTACAGCCGAGTAAGCTATAGCCCTAGAAGAAGCCATACATGTCTTGCTCAGCAAAGGGAAAGGATATCCCCTCAGTCTCCACAGATATCTGATCTACACTACTTTTCCATAAAATAGTACTCCATGGTACCCCAAGCCGCTGCATAGTGTCATACCTCTGGATTCACATAATCCGGATTGTATCATTTAAATTGCATCTCTCTACTATATGAGCTCCAACGGTTAAACCCACGTGCAAGAACCAAACATAAAGTTTTGTTCAAGGGGCATCTTTACTCCCCACTCTATTTTTGCCATAACTGGGTCATTAACCCACTACATCTCCAATCCTTCCAAGGTCGGAAGAAGCTATATGCCTATGACTATATGCGCATGCTGAAAATTTGAAATTGCTTATATCTGTATATTTATGCAAGAATCATTATTATTTGAAAAGTGCATTTCATAAGGCATCACTGTATACTCCTAGAAAAGATTACAGTAGAGGTGAATATGATCCTAAGGGATCGATCACCCCTAGCTTCTGCATAATCTCTTTACATTAAGAGTATTTCCACCAGGTGGACGTGGCATGGTAAGGATACTGCTGAAAAGTAATATATCTTTCCTGGTCCATAGGGTCCTGCGATTTTAACCACATTTTTGCTGAAATGTCAGCTACATGAATTCTTTGTTTATTTTTGTTCACTTGCTTTGAAATCACCTAAATAAAATTATTTATGCACTGCTGAATTTAGTGAGCCTAGTCATTGCAACCATCTTGAGAGGATCTATATCCCCTCTACCCCCATACCTCTTTACAGTATGCATGGAACCTAAGAGCACATGAACTGAATTTATTGGGCCTTGCTTGTGTGACTCCTAGTTCTTATCTGCCTTGTTTGCAAATACTTACAGCTTTGTATCTGTTAATTCATCATTAACCACTTTACCTCTCTGAACATTTTATGTACATCTAGAGTCTAAGAGTCGCTTCACACCATGGCGACACGACTCTGTACTACTTCTGGGGCGACTTCTGAAGTCCCGTGCACCACGACTTCGGTGTGACTTGCACGGACTTCATATAATTGAAGTCTATGCAAGTCGCTCCGAGGTTGCCCCGAAGTAGTACAGGACCCTTTTTCTAAGTTGGAGCGACTTGTGTCGCTCCTATTAGAACGGGCCCTGTAGCAGTCAATGGACCGCGACTTGTCAGGCTGACAAGTCGCTTGACAAGTCGCGGCAGTGTGAATCGAGTCTTAAAGGTTTAAAACAAGCTCATGGTTGCAGTAGCAGCCATGAGCTTGGTACAGTTTTGTTCAGCCAGGTCCTGGCTGTAATGTAAAAGTGATTTGGATGGCCCAATTTCAGGATAGTAAGCAGGAGAAGAACTGGGAACATCCATTCCTTGATCTCCTCTGCTGTGTATGAAGCCAGAAACTCTTAGCTCTGTACCCTTGTTTGAGATCTCTATAATCAGCAACTCATGGCCAGCCCTTACTGCTGCTTTCCACCTTGTAGATTCTGTTGATAGAAAGACATGGCCGCCATAGCTTCTCGAAGTTTGGGGTAGAGGCCATGTTACTCTAAGGAAATGATTCCCGCTTGCTCAATGTGTGCCCCCTTCCCGGAGTCTTGGAGAATGAGAAGCAGCTAATCAGAAGCAGTTACAGCCTGAAGGACACCAGCCAGTAAGGGCTTGTGCAGGCTGAAACATGGACAAAGCTGAGACTTGCTTCCCCCTTCCTTCCTCCAGGTACAGGCAGCTCCTCCTCCAGGCTCAGCAGCCAGGAAGAAAAGTGTTTCCAAATAAATGATCCTGCAGCACATGGGCCTGGGATGGCAGTTTACAAACAGGGAGAAAACTGGGGCCACTTTTCTTAAGGATACATGCTACTAAATTCAGGGACTGTCCCCAGAAAAGAAGGACGTCTAGTCACCCTAATCTGTTCTCTCCAGTTGCTCCTATAATTCTATACAAATAAATGTTATCATGCTTAAATGCATTGCTGAAATACTGTATTAACAGTATGCTTTTAACTTACCCCTGCTTCTCATATATCCAGGCCTGAAGGTATACATGCAAACAACTAGTATATGTGTTAACTATCTTATTTAGGTGCAACTGTTTTTAGCCATTATTTTCACCTAACTGGTATTCAGCTTGTGTTTTTGGATTTATTTACAGCTGATGTGACCTTATTTTCAGGAATTATATGGAAGGCACATGAGTTATAAAAATGTAAAATGTAGTGAGCATTGATGAGCATTTGTTGGGTACTCATACATTAACCAACACATTTTTTAAAAATAAATGTTTACTTAAGAGAAGGAGCTATCTGTAGTAGTCCATGGCATTTAGGCCCCTTTCACACTTGTGCAACATGTCATGTTACTTTGGACATCAGAGTTGCATGACATGTCGTTCCCCATGTTTTCCAATAATACACATTCATATATGCACAACTTAAAGGTGCAGCAACTTCAAAGTAGTTCATGCACTACTTTGGTCTGACTTTCATGCAACTTGAGTGCCATAAACTTCAATGTTAACCCTCAGAAGTTGCATGAAAGTCATACCTGAATGTTCTACATTGCAACTTGTGTGCAACAGTTGTCCATTAAAACTGGTCAAAGCCAAAGTCATATCCAAGTTGCACTTATCCAAAGGTGCATCAAAGCTGCATCAAAGTTGCACTCCAAAGATGGTGCGACTTTGGAGTCATACAAGTGTGAAAGGGGCCTAAGTTAGAATTAATCTTTCACTTCTTTTACTTCACTAAAATTAAATTTGAATTCTATAGATGCTGAGCTGTGCTCTTTGTTTTTGTTTAGTGAATAAGGCTGGTTGTGTTTAAAGAATTAAACAATGTGCAGCTCTTTTGTATTAGATGCTGAAAAAGGCAAATATGCAATCAGACCAGTGCCCTAAATGTCTACATAAAATTGTATACTGTATAATTTAGTACAATACAACAAATGTTGCATGCATCATTTGTATTGACAACATAAGGTAATTCCTTTTGTGGATTAACCAATGTAATATTTATGAACAAAGATACTGCACATTATAGCTCATAACACAGGCTCCTAACATTATAGCTTATAACATTGTGTGAATTGACTGCAGTTTTTGTTGACACGTAACACTACAAAATATTTCTCAATTCTCTAAACTATAATCTGTATGCTCTTTGTCATAATGATGGTTAATTTCAGCTCTCATTGCTGAAATAATGATCATTGTGGAAAATTAAAATTGCAGCTTTTGTGAATTGAGCCTACTCTGTATTGCAAATGATGGCACAGTAAACCCAGCTATGTATTAAAATCTGCAATAAAAGAAAGGCCTCTATCCTGTTTAATAATAGAACCACTATAGAGCCAATGTCGATGGTCTTTGGGCTTGTGTTGATGGCATCAGTATGAGACATTACTGAGATCAATAAGAATTCTTTGGCATTTGCAATTAACCTGCAGTTGACCTCTTTCTGGCCTGCATTCAACCTGCTTCACGTGGATTTTGCATTCTCATAGGGTTGTATAGGAATGCAAATCCAATTGTAAGCCAAAAATCAGCCATCGACACAGCCCTAAATTGGACCTCGGCTTTGACTTTGATATCAAAGTGCTTGTCACTTGATTCTCCACATATCAATGAAGGCAAAATTATATTTTGTTTATCAGCCAGAAACTGCTTACAGACTAAGCTTGATTATTGTGTTTTTTCTGCTCCAAGTTATCTATGCATTTTTCTAAAACATTAAACTCCTTAGCGGTATTCCCGAGTGTGGCTCGGGGTGAAATTTCAGAGTCATTAGCGGTAACCCCGAGCCACACTCGGGGTACCGCTAGGGAGATCGCTGGATCCTGTAAGAGTGTGTACTCACCTTGTCCCTGGGATCCAGCGATGTATCCCGGCAGTGTGCGGCGGCCGGATCTTCCTCCCGATGTTCTGTGCCCCGGCTTCCTGATGTTATAAAGAGATGAGATGTTATAAAGAAAAACGCACAGTAAAGAAAAAATCTTATGTAAATAGTTGGTTTGGGCTGCTCGTTCTTAAGAATTACATGCAAAATAATGGTACCGCTTTCAGCACCTAAAATCGTAAAGAATCATACCGCCAGGGAGGTTAAAAAACCCTGCAAGACAATGGCATAATGTGCTAGTATGCACTGCATACTAGCACATTATGAAATACACTATCTCGCAAAAGTAAGCACACCCCTCACATTTTTGTAAATATTTTATTATATCTTTTCATGTGACAACACTGAAGAAATGAAACTTTGCTACAATGTAAAGTAGTGAGTGTACAGCTTGTATAACAGTGTAAATTTTCTGTCCCCTAAAAAAAACTCAACACAAAGCCAATAATGTCTAAACTGCTGGCAACAAAAGTGAGTACACCCCTAAGTGAACATGTCCAAATTGGGGCCAATTAGCCATTTTCCCACCCTGGTATCATGAGACTTACAAGGTCTCAGGTGTGAATGGGGAGCAGATGTGTTAAATTTGGTGTTATCACTCTCACTCTCTGATTCTGGTCACTGGAAGTTCAACATGGCACCTTATGGCAAAGAACTCTGAGAATCTGAAAAAAGAATTGTTGCTCTACATAAAGATGGGCTAGGCTATAAGAAGATTGTCAAGACCCTGAAACTGAAAACCCTGAGCTGCAGTATGATGGCCAAGACCATACAGCGGTTTAACAGGACAGGTTCCACTCAGAACAGGCCTCGCTATGGTCGACCCAAGAAGTTAAGTGCATGTGCTCAGCATCATATCCAGAGGTTGCCTTTGGGAAATAGATGCATGAGTGCTGCCAGTAGTGCTGCAGAGGTTGAAGGGGTGGGGGGTCAGCCTATCAGTGCTCAGACCATACGCGGAACACTGCATCAAAATGGTCTGCATGGCTGTCATCCCAGAAGAAAGCCATTTCTAAAGATGATGCACAAGAAAGCCTGCAAACAGTTTGCTGAAGACAAGCAGATTAAGGACATGGATTGCTGGAACTATGTTCTGTGGTCTGAGGAGACCAAGATAAACAAGATAAACAAGATAAACAAGATAAACTTATTTGGTTCAGATGGTGTCAAGCTTGTGTGGCGGCAACCAGATGAGGAGTACAAAGACAAGTGTGTCTTGCCTACAGTCAAGCATAGTGGTGGGAGTGTCATGGTCTGGGAAGGCATGAGTGCTGATGGCACTGGGGAGTTACAGTTCATTGAGGGAACCATGAATGCCGTCGTGTACTTTGACATACTGAAGCAGAGCATGATCCCCTCCCTTTGGAGACTGGGATGCAGGGCTGTATTGCAACATGATAACGACCCCAAACTCACCTCCAAGACAACCACTGCCTTGCTAAAGAAGTTGAGGGTAAAGGTGATGGACTGGCCAAGCATGTCTCTAGACATACTGTAAACCCTATTGAGCATCTGTGTGGCATCCTCAAATGGCAGGTGGAGGAGCGCAGGGCCTCTAACATCCACCAGCTCCGTAATATTTTCATGAAGGAGTCAAAGAGGACTCCAGTGGCAACCTGTAAAGCTCTGGTGAACTCCATGCCCAAGAGGGTTAAGGCAGTGCTGGAAATTATGATGGCCACACAAAATATTGACACTTTGGGCCCAATTTGGACATTTTGACTTAGGGGTGTACTCACTTTTGTTGCCAGCGGTCTAGACATGAATGGCTGTGTGTTGAGTTATTTTGAGGGGACAGCAAATTTACACTGTTATACAAGCTGTACACTCACTACTTTACATTGTAGCAAAGTGTAATTTCCTCAGTGTTGTCACATGAAAAGATATAACAAAATATTTACAAAAATGTGAGGGGTGTACTCACTTTTGTGAGATACTGTAACAATCCATCAGTCTGCTCCAGACCTTCATACCCCAGCACCTCTGACCTTGGGTGCAGGCCCATCAGCAGCCCGAAATCCCCTTTGCAAGCACATCAAATACAAACATGGAAGACATGCCCTCCAAAAAGTGCACAGGGCAAATCATCTGAACCCTGTGCCCTCTAATGTGTTTCACTAAGTAATGAGCTTTAATCCCAGTGTACTGTACACTTTAGCTTATTACTGAGTGAAACATTTTGGGAGGATGAAGGTTCAGGTTTATCTCTCTGTGCACCGTTTGGATGATAAAAGAAAAAGGTTTTCCGCACACTACCACAAAGCTGTAACAGATAAAATCCATTTATTGTCACCATGCCAGACAGACAAACAGGATCAAACATTGACGTGTTTCACACGGATGTCTCGTGTTTAATCATAATTGGTTATGATTAGGTACAAGATTTCCACGTGATACATGTCAACGTTTGATCCTGTTTGTCTGTCTTGCATGGCGACAATAAAAGGATTTTATCTGCTTCCGCTCCATGGTGGTGTGAGGCCAACATTTTTCTTTTATCCTTGAAGTTTACAGTGGACATCAGACAGCCATTAATTATCACCTAAGCAGTGTACACACTCTCTGTTAAGTCTGTTGTCTATAGTTAAAGTGGATGTAAACCCCTTTCATGAAATCTGACCTATGCACATATATCCGTATTATTTACTTATCTCTCCACAAAGCCCTAAGTCCTGTGTCTTTATGCTGCTCCGTTCCTCTGTTATCAGCATGATAACATCTGACAAGTTCTCAGACACAGGAGATAAAAGCAGCTGAAAATTTGTGTTGGGTGGGTGCATAGAGATAGATAAGCAGAGAGCTTGTCTATTCAAAGCATGTTTCTTCCTTTATCTTCCTATGTGGAGGGAGGGGGGGGGGGTGCCTTTCCTCCAATCGTCTGTCACACAATGTATTCCAAGACTCCACATCCAGTTCTGGAACAGGCAGAAAAAAATTTGAACAAAATGTTCACTTTCTAAACGGTGTAGAAAGCTAAAGACAGCAGATATACAACTAAAACTTATGTAGAGGGTTTGTCCCATCTCTGTGTATCATCTGAGGCTGTTCACTTTACTGGGTATATGTGAGGGTTTACATCCACTTTAAGTTATGTTTTGTTATATTCTTTTATCCTACAAAAATCTGACTTACAGTATTTATTTGTGATCACTTACTCAGTTATATGGACAGGTTAATTGTTAGGTTGGGATTGTAGCTTGAGTGGCACAATTTAACAATTTTCTTTATTCAATTACTGTAGTAATACAATTCATGTATTTGAAAAATAAAGCTAAAAAAGTGTGGCAAATCTACTTCTAGAAATACACCTAACAACCAAAGAAAATTTGAATGCAATCTAAAAACAAAGTCAATCCAAAGCCGATTAACAGAAGTTGGGACCCTAACGGTTTCCAATCAATTGGACTCATCTTGCTCACCCCTCCCATTAGAGACTTGCCAGCCTTAGGCTCCTTTCACACTATCCGTCCGTCGGACGGATCCCCCGCTGAGCAGCAGGAGGACAGCTGTGTCTCCGCGTTGTGTGTGGAGACACAGCTGTCAGTTCCCCATGCATCTCTATGGGGGAAATCGGATGGGAACCGACCGTCTGTCCGTTCTCTGTCCGCTGGACGGATAGAAAATAGGGTTTCCATCCGTCCAGATTTGATGGATCGGATCGGGTTGGATGTCAGCGGACATGTCTCCGCTGCCATCCGATGCCCCATAGAAATGCATGGGGGGACCGTTCAGATCCGCCAAAAAAATGAACAGGCGGATCTGAACGATCCGCCTGTGTGAAAGGGGCCTTAAGCCTTCTAATCACCTAACTCCCAACTGTCCCGCGTTTGGAGAGAATGTTCCGCTTTTAAAGCCAAATCTCTCTGTCACTCTCTCCTTAGCTGCCCCTGTTTTTGACCAATTTAACTAACAAAACTATAGATCCAACATCTATGTAGCTGCATTTGTTATTTTTAAAAGCCAATCTATAAGAAAAGTAGTGTGTAGCACCCTCCCTACATAGGTGCTAGGCAAAGCATATGTGTGGCCCTGTTCTTCCTATCAGGATCTGTTAGTTAGCCTGTCACATGCTTCCAGGTGTGACCTGTTGAGTCTGGGGAGTCTCCCCACTGTATCCAATGAGGGACCTTGTTGGACAGTGGAGGAAACCTTGCCAATAGCACACCAGGGTTTATGACTGTCCCAGTGGGTGGGCATTGCTGCAATGCATCCTGGGATTGGGACTAAATCCAGAAGGGGCCTGTGACCGGGTGTCTTTTGGCGGGAGCAAAGTCCGAGGAGGAGGTGGACTGCTGTCTCTCCTGCTGAAATGAGGAAGGTGGTCCAGGCAGTCGGCCTAGAGACCAGGGGTTAAGCTGAGCTGACAGGATCCAGTGTGCTGACCGAGTGGAGCTGCTGGGCAGAAGACTCCAGGAAAATCAGTACTCAAGGATCTACCCAGGGGCCTGCCTAAGAGAGGGGACCACTCAAGAGAGGTCAAAGGGATCAAGGAGCCAGTTAACCCAGAGTGTTACAGTAAAGGGTGTGCCAAGTTGTTAAGCCCTGAAAATTAGGGATAAAAGGGGTGCCAGGAAGGGCTCTGAAGATGTTCAGCAGTACAGTTTAACTCAAGGAATAGCTTGCCTTAGGACAGAATTACCTAAGGAAGCTTAAAGAGAACCTCTCTGCTGTGGCTAGCTCAGTTTCAGTGTATTCAGCGTTACTCAACGTTAACCAGCGTTAACCAGCATTTATTCAAGTTGTCCCAGCCTATTGTGCATAGTTTAGTTCAGTTGGAGTATCCCACTCATTCCTTCTCCTATCCAAGTTCCTAATAAAACCTAAAAACCAAAGAAACTGGATTGGTCCTTGTCTAAGGTAAAAACACTCTGAAACATGCCAGAATGTTCTACCTTTGCTAATGGTAACCCAGGGGAACCCGTCACCAGCAGATCCCTTGGGAGTAGTGCTACAAGTGTAAAAAAAAAAAAAAATCACTTGTTGGCTTAACTGATCATTTTCTTCGTATTCATTTTGTTGTGGTCTGCATAACAGAACTCACACTTCTGCATTCGCAGACATGCACCCACATCTGCATGGCTGTCAAATTGGGACCAGCGGCGGTGTCCCAATATAAATAAATGGGACTGCCTAAACATGAATGCATTGAACACCTGTGGGTTAAGATGGCCCTTTGCTCAGGTTTACAGATAGGTACGCCCAGATTGTATGGCTGAATTTGCATCACATTCGGACCAAACTTGTGTAGGGCCCTTTTTTTGGTCCGCACCAGAATCGGATTGCACTGCGATATGCAAACTGATCTGGGGGTATCTTTGTATTGACACTCCCAGCAGTTCGCATATGGCAGTGTGAAATGCCTGCCAGTTGGGTGCGATGCTGGAACCCCCAGTGGATTCCTAGGGTTCCTGCATCGCACCAATGTGAACCGAGCCTTAAGACATAAAGTTGAGTTCCAGCCGTTTTTGTGTTTACTAAAAATCAGCAGCCAGAAAAAGTGTAGCTGCTGACTTTTAATAAACACACACTTATCTGTCCCAGGATCCATTAATGGGGCCGCCCGAAGCCTTGGTTCTCTCCCTCGGCTCTCCCTGCGTCAGCATCTCTAATTTGGGCACCCGGCTGTGACAGCTTGTGGTTTCACAGTCAGTGTGCACTGCGCATGTGCAATTTGTGCTGTGCGTTGTGAATGGCCAGGCAATCTTCTGAGACCTGTGACATGTCCCAGAAGATTGCAGGGAGGGAGGGTGGGAGGAGAATTCCGCTCAAGCTGCCTAAGCCACCAGAGCGGAAGTAGGAGCGGGTACCTGTCAAATCTAGGTACCCCCCCCAAAAAATGACATGCCAAATGTGGCATGTCAGGGGGTCAGGAGCACTTAAAGCGGAAGTTCCACTTTTGGGTGGAACTCCGCTTTAACTTTTGATTTGTTTTTACCTGCAACTTTTTAAGTTAATCATAGGGTTTCTTTAGGGCTAGGTTCAGTGGAAGGGATTAGTATTAGGTTTAGGCCCTTTTCACACTTGTGTGACCAAAAAGTCACACGATTTTACCACATATTTTTGTGGCGATTTTGACTGGAATTGAAGTAACGCCTGTGTAATCTTGAGGTCTATAGACCTCAAAACGCATCAAAGTCGAACCAAAGTAGTGCAGGGACTACTTTGAAGTTAAGTGTACAAGAAAAAACAGCGCTTGCAAAAGAATAATAACTCTCTCATATACAACTATTAAAGATATTACATAAATGAATATGTGATAAAATAATTTATAAATAATGTGCCTAAGTGCTAATAAATGTGATATTCACAAATATTAATGATATTATAAAAAACAATACAATGTGCAAAAAACAGTCCCATAAAGGGCAAAAAGGTGCTGATGATACTGCAAAGAAAAAAGTGCTGAAGTGTTATGGTGTTCCAATATCCAGTGCCCCTTCAAGAACCCAATTTCCAGAAATGATGGCCCCTCCAACCAGGGTAAAAAATAGACTTGAAACGGATGTAAAATTCCTCCGGGACTGCAGGACCGATAACCCCTTCACTATAGATCAAATCCCTCCAAGCTGCTGGCATATGGCTATGCCCATTGTGGTAGTTATTGCTCAAAGGGAATAAATGACTCACATGGTGAAGCCAGTAAGATTAAACATTTATTATCCAAGAAGAAATCTACTTACAAAGGTTATAACAATAAGCTGCATATACGAGATCGATATCGCCATCTCACAATGGTAAATGGGGCAGTAGGCAGGATTAGTCTAGCTTAACCTTACTCAACTATATAAATAAATGACACCACCAATTTTTTAAAATTTTTTGGAATAAAAGAGGCCGCGGCCGTTTATTATTTAACAATAATAAAATTCAAAAACTCTTTAAACTTTAATAACATCATAAATAGCAAAACAACCCGGTCAGCACGACCCAGGTTGTCATTAGCAGAATTAAATATCAAAAATAATTCATCCAAACTTTACATAAACATAAAACGTCCCCCTTCGTAAAGAGCGAAGGTGACCCTAAAATAATAAACTGACCGCGACAAATAAAAAGGGGGAGGGGGGGAGGGAAACCGCTGAGATGTCTTCTCTCTTCTTCTGTGTAGACGATGTGGAGAATCCGTCCGTGAGGGGACCCCTTAAATGGCCTAGCTGGAGACCCCTTGACCAATCAAAATCCTGACCTCCCAGCGGGAAAAACAGGATCAAACAGGTAAGGGGCTTATTCTCCCCAGATACTCGGGCAGCTACTGTTATAACTATTAACCAATCAGCTTAAACTAATAGCTGACAGGAGAAAACTGCCTAACAACTAATTCTGAATCTATCCTGACTGTATATTAACCCTTACCTGCCACAGCCCCATAAACAAAATGGGCTATTGAGCCCCTTTTCTTTTTATTCCGGGAACACTGCGCGCAGCGTTCCACGGTCTCCAGGAAGTGACGTCAATGGCTCTCGCACCGGAAATACTTTGACGTGTTTTGCCCATTTCCGGTGGCTGGCCGTGTTTGTATATTATTCTAGGTGTGCACCCCTTAACTACGGACCACCAATGCGGACTACGGACCACCAATTCCAATACTCGCTGGCAATCACTTCCTGTTTACAATTCTTATCCGTATATGGCACAAAGCATATTTTCATAAAATACTTTCCTACTTTTTAACCGTGTATATCCTAAAAACTACTGTTGAAACATATTATAATTTAATCATTCACTATTTTATTAGAACAATGTTAAAAAATCTTGTTAATTACAAACCAAAATACTAGTGTTAAATAAAAAGGTAAAAATATATTGAAAATGAGTTGAAAAATGGGTGAACTTGAAAATTGTATATGTACTGAATCTTTCCTGAATAAGATACAGATGGAAATAAAGCAGAGGAGTGATGACAATAAAAATATAAATATAAGTATGAAAAAATGAAATAGAAATAAGAAAAATAAATAAATAATAAATAATAATTAATAAAAAAATATTAATGTAAATAGAAAAAATATATAAAAATAAAATAAAAAGATGAATATAAATAAATAAAAAGAAAAAGAAGAAAGAAAAATAAAAATAAAAAGAGAACTGAATAATAAAGAAAGAAAATTTAATTTTGGAATGTGTATATTGCTAAAAAAAAATGCTAAACTAAATTGGTAAAAAAAAAATCACCAAAAAGTATATATTAAAAACCCCCAATTGGGCAATAAAATCTCAGTATCTACTTAAAATTCTTAAAATCACCAATTTGAGGGGAAACAATTTAGATCTAAGCCTCTATTAAGCCCCAAAGGGTGGAGAGTACCCAGACGATGGATCCACTGGGTTTCATTTTGGGAAATGGATTGTTTGAGATTACCTCCTCGCCAATGGGCTTCTACTCTATCAATACCGCAGAATGTCAAACCACTCGGGTTCCGATTGTGTACCAACGCAAAGTGGTTTGACAGACTGTGGTTTCTGAAGCCATTTTTAATGATGTTCACATGCTTCAGACCACCAGGGAGGTTAAGTGGGCATGGTGGGGGGGGGGTCCTATGTCTACATACTTTTGCTAATAGGTGTCTCTTGTTCCCATCTCAAAAAGTTTGGAGGATACCACTGATCCGGTTAGCAGTCCTTTGCCATTTTTTTAGTGGACCCGACCGGAACTGGAGGTAGGTGTAAACAGACACACGTTTGTTTAAACCCGCCTGTCCATAGGGCTCTATGGACTTTCTGATCACGTCCACTGGAAAAATGAACTGGTGGACCTGATTGGAACGGCCAAGTGAAGGGGGCCTAAGGATCAGAAAACTACAATATTAAAAAAAATTTTTCTATGATCTATGAATGGTTGGGGCAGACATTTTTAAGCATCTGACGATCCTGTATTCATAAAGCCTGTTTCATTCATAGAAGCTGTAATACCAGCTTCTATCAATAGAGAAGTCAGGAGGAACAGGCAGGCATAGTTGGGCACTCTTGCTAGCCTGTGATAGTTCCCTTTTTTCTAAGGCCCCTTTCACACGGGGCGGATCCGCTCGGCGGACTCCCCTAGCTCAGTGGGGATCGCTCTGTTGATCCCAGCCGAGAAGGCAGATAACAGGTCCGTCTCTGCTCACTGTGCAGAGACAGACCTCTCAGAGTCCCACTCACCTCTATTAGGTGATCTGATAAAAACAGACAGCATGTCCATTATCATCCGATCCGACCCACTGGACGGATGGCGAAGGTATCGCCATCCATCTGTTTTAAGCGGATCTTGTCGGATCAGATGGCAGACGCTGACATCTCCGCTGTTATCTGCCGCTCCATAGAGGAGGATGGGTGGCTGCATCAGGTCCGCCATAAAAATGGACAGGCGGACCTGGTCGTCCCAGTCGTGTGACAGAGGCCTAATAACCGCTGCACCAGAAGGTTATGGTGGAATGGGTGCGGGTGGTGGTGGGGGAATGGAGGAAGAAGATTTCTGCTAAATGAAGACACAGTAGCACAAAGGACACAGCATACTGATGGTAAGTAATATCCTTTCTGCTTATTTTATTACTAAACTTTGGCTTTAAGTATACATGTTACTGTACATCCTGCATAGACAAATCAGAAGGAAACTTTAAATTCTATGTAAGCAGGCACATTTTTTGTCTATTTACTGTACATTTTTGTAAAATCAAATTGTAACACAGGTGGTCAACTTAAAAGAAAAGCATGGCCAAAGTATTTTTGGCCATACTTCTCCTGGGGATCAAAGGACTGCAAAACTGCAGCAGACAGCAGGCTAAATCCTGCTGTCGAATGACATCACAGAGCTGGCCCAGGCTCTGCAGGGATCCCGATAATAAGGTGAGGATTTACCTAGATTCCTGACCAGCTGCTGACTCCGCTTTTCCGCGCCGCTGAGAGCCTGAGCCAGCTACTCCCACCTCCTGCACAGCCCAGCGCTCCAGTGATCAGCGGTCTTTGATTGCTTAGTTCTTGTTGTAGAGCCAGTAGATGCCACAAGCCATCTAGGTGAGTATGTAAGTTTTTTTTTTTTTTTTTGGAAACGCGCACTTCGCTTTTAAAACAGAAAATTTGTACAGCAAGTGATTTTGTGAAAGGAGACTGTAGTCCCACCCAGATGCAACTGCTGTGAAAGTCTGCTAAATCTAGATGCATTTGATCATATAGCTATACAATTAATAAAACAAATCCTGCCTTTAGTACAGAAGCAGTTTTTTATTTTCATGAAACAAAGGCAGTGCTGCATGTGCTTTGCTTTCCATTAGGAGGCAGAAAGAGACAACTGTACCACTCTGGTCACAAAAAGCACAAATGGAAGGGATACATGGCTTCATTTTCTCTCTCTCTCTCATTCCTTTATTTCTGATCATTTACAAACCTTTTCATAATTTTTTGTCCAATTTACATGCTCAGGTACTTTGTGGTGATGAAGGAAAAAAAGTAATCACTGGAAAAAAGTCTGATTCAGTTGTTAGCTCATTGCAGACTGCTGTAAAATACATTTGCTAAAAATACTTATAAACACTCACCAGAACTCATTAAAATGTACCAAAACGTGTTAACATGCATCATAGTTTCAAAATGTGCTAAAAGTAGAATTGTTACCAGGCTATGAACAATTCAAATATTTACTAATGGCACCAAGCAGTATGTAAACTTTAGTATTTAGGAACACAACATGCAACTTTTACACATTAGAAAACAATTCCTAACTTAACCCCTTGGAGACTAAGCCTTTTTCTGACATATGTTGCTTACAAGTTAAAATCAGTATTTTTTTTGCTAGAAAATTACATAGAACCCCCAAACATTATTATTATTTAGGATTTATATAGCGCCGAGAGTTTACGCAGCGCTTTACAACTTGAGGGTAGACAAGTACAAATACAATACATTTTATTACAGTAAAAATCAGAGGGCCCTGCTCATTAGAGCTTACAATCTAAGACTACTAACTAGCATTATATACATTTTTTTAGCAGAGACCCTTGAGAATAAAATGGCGATTGTTGCAACACTTTATGTCACACCGTATTTGTGCAGCGGTCTTTCAAATGCAATTTTTTGGGAAGAAATACACTTTTATGAATTAAAAAAAAACAAAAGAGTAAAGTTAGCCCATTTTTTTTTTGTATAATGTGAAAGATGATGTTACACTAAGTAATCTGAAACAGACTGAAATAGGTATCTAACATGTCATGCTTTAAAATTGCGCACACTTGTGGAATGGCGACAAACTTCGGTACTTAAAAATCTCCATAGTTGACGCTTTAAAAAATGTTAGCGGTTACCTGTTTAAAGTTAGAGAGGAGGTCTAGCACTAGAATTATTGCTTTCACTCTAACAATCATGGCGATACCTCACATGTGTGGTTTGAACACTGTTTACATATGCAGGCGCGACTTGCGTATGCGTTCATTTCTGCACACGAGCACAGAGGGACACGGTGCTTTTAATTTTTTTTCTTAATTATTTTATTTGTTTTTTTTTATTTTTACACTGTCCCTTTAAAAAAAAAAAAAAAAATGTGATCACTTATTATGCTGTCACAAACAATGTAAACATCCCTTGTGACAGTAATAGGCAGTGACAGGTGCTCTTTATGGAGGGATCTTGTGCAAATCCCTCCTTCGCACTTAAAAGCATTCAAAACGCCAAGTTTGGCTGTTTTGAATACTGTCTTTCTTTAAAAAATCTGGCGCCTTTAAGGCTCCAGTACCCGGAAGTGATGTCATGACATCGCTTCTGGGTTTTTACATTGGAGACCCGATCAGAGCCTAATGCAGCTTTGTTCGGGTCTTCAGCCAGCCGGCAGACGTGCCGGCTGGTCCAGCGGAAGGCGGCGGGAGAATGGGGGAGAACGTCCCCTCCCCGCTCCTTGTAATGACAGCTGAGTGGCTGCTCAGCCGCATTGGTTGTCATTACAGGAAAGCAGACTGTTGGCTTTAAACAATGGTACCGGCGTGATACTTCTAGCTGCAGGCATCATCCCAGTACAACCCCCTAAAGCCGAGGCCGCATATTTGCATTCTGTTGGCGCTAAGGGGTTAAACTTTAAAAAAAAATTAAAAAATGCTGACTATCTTAGTTTAATATGTAAAATGGCGGTCACATGCTCGCACAGTCCTCGATTATCCTTGTTCCCTATATCGGGGGGTAAATGTCACACACAGCAGTTCCTCCTTCTTTCTTGGAAACAGGACGCTGTGCCTGTGCTCTGTGTGCCTGTACCTCCCATAGTCCATTTGGTCACCACTTGCCCTGCCCAGCCCTACCCAGCCCTGTTGTGTTTGGGCTCTCCCATTGCACTGGGGAGCAGTTGGGCCAATTGCCCACAGACGAGTTGGAGGGACATTTGCTCCCCAATCTGCTCTGTGATTAATGGTCCCGGAAGCAACAAGGATTTCATCACTTTTGGTGTCAGTGCTGTCATTCTCTAACTGTTACAGCCAGGGAAGCAGCTGATCAACAACAATCTGTGCTGTCTCCATAAAGAGTTCCTGTCACTGCCCAAAGCTATCACAAGGGGCTTGTTCACCCCTTTGTGATAACAATTAAAGTAAATAGAAAAAAATAAACATATTTAAACGCTTGCCGACCTCCCCATGCAAATATACTGCGGCAGGACGGCTCGGCTGCGCAAAATCACATAGATCTACGTGATTTTGTGCACGTGGTCTTGGCGGCGCGCACGTGCCGCTGGAGCCGTGCTTGCGCTGTGTTTAGACACAGCGGAAGTCGGGCCGCAGGAGGAGCAGTGGCGATTGCCGCCGGCCTCCCGCATTCGTCAGAGAAACTGACAGAAGACTCGCCTGCTTATGTAAACAAAGCAGGGGAGTCTTCTGTCAGACAGGCAGGGAGAGATCAGAAGTTTCAGCTAAGATAAGTCCCTAGGGCACAGCTGATCACAGATTGGGGTAAAGGGCCAATCACAGCAGCCCTTTACCATGTGATCAGCTGTGTCCAATCAGTGCCCATCAGTGCTGCCAATCACCCTCCTCATGAGTGTCACTTATCAGTGCTTTCCATCAGTGCCCATCAATGCCCCCTATCAGTGCAGACTCATCAGCACACAAAATTTTAGGCATTTTTTCATTTATTTAGCACAAAAAAAAAAAACCCAGTGGTAATTAAATAACACCAAAAGAAAGCTCTATTTGTGTGAAAAAAAGGATACAAGTTTAACCACTTGCCTACAGTGCACTTTCACCCCCTTCCTGCCCAGACCGATTTTCAGCTTTCAGCGCTCTCACACTTTGACTGAGAATTACTCAGTCATGCAACACTGTACCCATACAAAAATTGTGTCCTTTTTTTTCACACAAATAGAGCTTTCTTTTGATGGTATTTGATCAATACTGGGTTTTTTATTTTTTGTGCTATAAATAAAAAAAGACTGAAAATATCGTGAAAAAACGCATTTTTCTTTGTTTCTGTCATAAAATTTTGCAAATTAGTCATTTTTCTTCACAAATTTTGGCCAAAATTTATACTGCTACTTATCTTTGGTAAAAATAACCCAAGTAAGTGTATATTATTTGGTCTTTGTGAAAGTTATAGAGTCCACAAGCTATGGTGCGAATCATTGAAAATTGATCACACTTGATCACACCTGATGTACTGAAGGCCTATCTCATTTCTTGAGACACTAAAAAGTCAGGAAAGTACAAATACCACCCAAATGACCCCTTTTTGGAAAGTAGACATTCCAAGGTATTTAATAAGGGGCATGGTGAGTTTTTTGAAGTTGTAGTTTTTTCCCACAATGCTTTGCAAAATGAAGATTTTTTTTTTTTTTTTTTTTACAAATTGCCGTATTAACAGGTTATTTCTCTCACACAGCACATGTATACTTGCAACTACACCCCAAAACACATTCTACTACTCCTCCTGAGTATGGCAATACCACATGTGTGAGACTTTTTCACAGCCTGGCCACATACAGAGGCCTAACATCCAAGTAGCAGCGTCCGGCATTCTAGGAGCATAAATTACACATATAATTTCCTGACAACCTATCGCACTTTTGAGGGCCCTGGAGCACCAGGACAATGGAAACCCCCATAAAATGACCCCATTTTGGAAAGCAAACAGCCCAACGTATAATTTTTGAGGCATAATGAGTCTTTTGAATATGTCATTTTTTTCCACAAGTTTTTGGAAAATGTGGAAAGAAAATGAAAACACATTTTTTTTACACAAAGCTGTCCATTTATGCAATATTTCTAACACATAGCATGTACACAGCAAACATTGCACCCCAAAATACATTCTGCTATTCCTCCTAAGTATGGCAATACCACATGTGCCTGGCCACATACATAGGCCTAACATCCAAGTAGCGCTTTACACAAAGTTGTCCATTTATCCACTTTAAGACTGGGCCTATTTTTGACACTTGGTGTTTACAAGCTAAAATCATTTTTTTTGCTAGAAAACTACTTGGAACCCCCAAACATTATATATTTTTTTTTAGCAGAGACCCTAGAGAATAAAATGGAGATCGTTGCAATATTTTTTATTACACCATATTTGCGCAGCAGTCTTCCAAATGCGATTTTTTTTGAAAAAAAAATCACTTTTTTGAACTAAAAAATAAGAAAACAGTAAATTTAGCACAATTTTTTTCCATTATGTGAAAGATAATGTTACGCCGAGTAATTAGATACCCAACATGTCATGCTTCAAAATTGTGCATGCTCACAGAATGGCGCCAAACATTGGTACTTAAAAATCCCCATAGGCAACATTTTAAAAATTATTGCAGGTTACTAGCTTAGAGTTACAGAGGAGGTCTAGGGCTCAAATTATTGCTCTCGCTCTAACGATCGCGGTGATACCTCACATGTATTGTTTGAACACCGTTTACATATGTGGGCGGGACTTGCGTATGCGTTTGCTTCTGCGCGCGAGCTAACGGGGACAGGGCGCTTTAATTTTTTTTTTCCTATTTATTTTATTTATTATTTTTTTATTTTTACACAGTTTAAAAAAAAAATGTTTTGATCATTTTTATTCCTATTACAAGAAATGTAAACATCCCTTGTAATAGAAATAGGCATGACAGGTCCTCTTTATTGTGAGATCTGGGGTCAAAAAGACCTCACACCTCACAACTACACTAAAAAAGAAAGAGGAAAAAAAAAAAGAAAAAAAAAAGCGGCCCTTTAAACCGGTTGCTAGGCAACGTCTTTTGACGTAGCTCCGGTCCTCCAAGACCATAGAGTTGAGTGAGGGCCATCTTGCCCTCACTCGACTTCCTGTCTCTGAGGATCCGGGACCGGATAGTTTTCCCCGCTGCCGGCGGGTCCGGTAAGCTGGGAAAACATCTGGGACGCGGCAGGAGGGGGGGGGGGGGGCACCTCTTTCCCTGCACCGTAAGGGTAATTCCGCGGCGAATCCGCCACTGGGACCACCCTTATCTGAAAGCCGACCGCCCGCCGTTTCAAAAAATACCGGGGTTATGGGGGCTATCTGCTGCCATAACCCCAGTATTTAGCTTTTAATGGCCGACGCATATAGTCGTTAGGCGGTCAGTAAGTGATTGCATGTATATGGCAAACAGGTGACGATGACTGATGGGGTGACAGGTGATGATGACTGATGGGGTGACAGGTGACGATGACTGATGGGGTGACAGGTGACAATGACTGATGGGGTGACAGGTGACGATGACTGATGGGGTGACAGGTGACGATGACTGATGGGGTGACAGGTGACGATTGATGAGGTGACAAGTGATGATGATTGATGGGGTGACAGATGACAATCACTGACGGGGTGACATGTGACGATGATTGATGGGGTGACATGTGACGATCACTGATGGGGTGTCAAGTGACGATGATTGATAGGGTGACAGATGACGATGACTGATGGGGTGACAGGTGACGATGACTGATGGGGTGACAGGTGACGGTGATTGATGGGGTGACAGGTGACGGGCGATGGTCACTGATGGGTGACAGGTGACGGGCGATGGTGCACGGCGGTACTGGTGGCAGTCTCTGGTGACCGGTGAACTTTAGGCTATGTTCACATGTGAGCGTAGCGATCGCGGGCAGAATCACTGCGATTCCGCCCGTGATCCAGAAATCATTGCAAATTGCGGGATGCCTGTGCGTTGCCCGTGATTTGCAATAGCACCCCAAACGCTGTGCGATGTTGCTGCGATTTCCACCTGCCGAATCGCGGTAACATAACGCAAACAACGCATGACGCTCCAAAGAAACTCTTGTACCTTTTTTGGGCGTCATGCGATGTTTGCACGATGTTACAGCGATTTGGCAGGTGGAAATGGCGGCAACATCACACAGCGTTTGGGGTGCTATTGCAAAAAACGGGCAACGCACAGGCGTCCCGCAATTTGCAATGATTTCCGGATCGCGGGCAGAATCGCAGTGTTCTGCCCGCGATCGCTGCGCTCACAAACCGCCGGTGACAGCTGTGTTCCTTAGGAACACAGTGCCACCGACATGACCGCACTGCGCGCTCCCGATCGCGCATGCGCGGTCATCTTCCCGGCGCCTCCATTGTGATCGGCTGTGTCATTGGAACACAGCCGATCACGTGGGAAACAGCCATGCCTATTGGCTGTTTCCCCCCTGCCGGTGACCGGCTGTGTCCCGGGGACACGCCGACACCGGCAGTGCACGGCGGCGCGCCCGCGATCGCGCGCCTGCCCTGCATTTCCTGCGGACGTCATATGACGTCCACCCAGGATAATAGCCGCACCGTCCCGCCGTCATATGACGGCGGGCGGGCGGTAAGTGGTTAACATGGGTACAGTGTAGCATGACCACACAATTGTCATTCAAAATGTGACAGTGCTGAAAGCTAAAACTTTGCCTTGGCAGGAAGGAGGTAAAATAGGGATGAGCTTTGAGTTCGAGTCGAACGTAAGTGGATGCGACGGCAGGCGAAGTTGGCACCCGAAAAATAGACAAAAAAAAATGCTCCCACTTCTTTAGACCTTCTGATGTGATGTCAGTAATTTATTCACTGCACCTGAGCAGTGCATTATGGGGCGCTCGTGACATCAGATTCCTATGAAAGAGCTGTCAAATCAAATAGCTTATTGTGCAGGAGGCGTCTGAAGAGGCAAGAGCTTCTTTTTTCTTTCTATTTTTCGGGTGCAGCGGTGGGTGACGTGATTGACTATGGATTTACATTGAGGGGCATTATTTTTTTATTTTTATTTTTTAATAAAGGACTTGTCAAAAACTGGCTTTTGTCTTTATTTGTTTTGTATACTGTTTTGGTGAATGGGTAGGGGTACGATGTACCCGATATCCATTCACATAGGGGGGAGGGCCAAGATCTGGGGGCCCACTTGTTAAAGGGGACTTTCAGGTTCCAATAAGCTCCCCCACCCGCAGACCCCCACAACCACAGCCCAGGGTTGTTGAGAAGAGACCCTTGTCCCCATCAACATGTTGAGAGCAAGTGGCCTGGTATGGTTCAGGAGGGGGAAGCCGCACGCTCGCCCCCCCCCCCCCCCTTATCCTGTCCAGCCAGGCTGCTTGTTTTGATAAGGGTCTGGTATGGATTTTTGGGGGACCCCAGGTCTTTTTTTAAAAAATGTTGGTGTGGTATGGACTCGGGGGGGGGGGGGGACCCCCATGCCGGTTTTTTCTTTTTTTTATCTGTATTGCCAGGAGCCGACAATACATTACAGCTGCGAGCAAGTTTAAATGAAATTTTTCCTTTAGAAATGTCAGTACTGCTGAAGCAGGCTACTTATATCATACAAATGCGCCACTTACAGGCACATTAAGGGGACCCTCCAGGTAAGATATTTAAAGGAATTTTTCATTTTTATTGTTTCACTTTAAGCATCATTAAAATCCCTGCTCCTCCAAAAATTATTGTTTTTTTTTAACATTTTTCATTTTCGAGTCCCATAGACTTCAATGGAGTTTGCATGTTCTAACAAACTTTTCCCCTGTTCGCGGTGTTCTTGTGCGAACCGAACCGGGGGGGGGGGGGGGGGGTGGTTTGGTTCATCACTAGTGCCCAATAGGCAAGTAGTTAACCACTTCGATACCCATCACCTTCACCCCTTCACCCCCTAATGCCAAGGCAAATTTTCAGATTTCAACGCTGTCGCACTTTAAATAACACTTGCGTAGTCATGCAACACTGTACCAATATACCATATTTTCCGGCGTATAAGACGACTTTTGAACCCCCAAAAAATCCCTCAAAAATGGGGGGGGTCATCTTTTACGCCGAGTATGAAAGTAGTAAGTGTAATCTAGGTACCTTAAGTACTGTAAATGTATGCTCTTACAACTCTCCAAGGTATTGTAAGTAAACATATTAACAGTAGATGCATATTTAATCTTCTCAAGGCTTGTGGTGGAATCCTGTAGCGGTATACTGTACCGTAGCTTTGGCTACATAGTATACTGCGCTGGGCCAATCACAGTGAGCGATGTATTCTATTATTGAATGCAAAGCCTGCTCGGATTGGCAGAGTCAGAGAGGCCGGATGATCTCTCTGACTCCACCAATCCGAGCATTTACGGTGCCTTGCAGATGAATAGGGCACAGTCAGCACTTTGAGAGACATCTATCTTGGAGGTATATGGTACTGAGAGATTACAGTACTTACCATACAGTACCATACCTTGGAGATATACTGAGAGATTGCAGTATTTACAGTACCATACCTTGGAGATATACTAAGAGATTATAGTATTTACAGTACCGTACCTTGGAGATATACTGAGAGATTACAGTACTTGCAGACCTGTACCTTGGAGATATACTGAGAGATTATATAGGGTACGGTACATATTACGGTACATTATTACTGTTTTGGGCTGACAGATTAATGACTGCTAGACAGTACCCCATCATGGCTCTGCCAGCAAGAATAAATAAATATGAAGCAAGTTTCAAGCTGAAGGTTGTAAACTTTGCCAAGGAACATAATAACTGTGCTGCTGCAAGACAATATGGAGTAATAGAAAAGATGGTCTGAGACTGGAAAGCAAAGGAAGATGCTTTAAAGTGTATGCCAAGGAGTAAGTGTGCATTAAAGAGAGGCACCCCACAATGGCCAGAACTCGAAAAGCAGGTAGCAGACATGGTGCATGAGCATCGCCAAAATGGTTATGTGACACGAAACAACATACGTTTGTTTGCACTTCAGTGGGCCAAATCTAACCCAGATCACACAAAGTATTTAAGGTCCCTGTATCCTAGTGTACTAGGTTTTTGGAAAGGCATAATCTGGTACTGAGGCAAAAGACCAAAATTGCACAAAAATTACCTGCAGATCTTGACGGCAAAGTAAGGAACACGACTATGCGTTAAGTAATATCCGAAATATAGATTAAACTCTGATGAATTTCGATATGGTTGGAAATAAAACAGTCAATTCAAAAGGTGCAAAAACAGTGTTAATTAAAAGAACAGGACATGAGAGGTCCAGTTTTACGGTGGTACTAGCATGTACAGCTGATGGCGCCAAACCAAGACCAATGATTATTTCCTAAAGAAAAACAATGCCGAAAATTAAGTTCCCTTTTGGAGTTTTTGTAAATGTGAATGAAAAAGGCTGGATGGATGAAGAAGGGGTAAAGCTATGGCTTGATAATGTATGGAGTAGGCGACCAGGTGGACTTTGTCAACAACGTAGCCAACTGTTGCGGGATATGTTCAGGGCTCATTTAACTACCAGCACAAAGGAAAGGCTGGCAAGAATAAACACAGGTGCGGCAGTTATACCTGCAAGACTGACATTGTTGGTACAGCCACTGAATGTGTACCTAAACAAGCCATTTAAAGATCGCATTCGAGCACAATGGAATGAGTGGATGGTTAGCGGCGAAAAGTCATTCACAAAAGGAGGGAACATGCATGCTCCACAGTTGGATGTTTTGTGTAACTTTGTAAGAAAAGCCTGAAATGATATTGATGCAGAAACAGTCATCAAGTCTTTCAAGAAGTGTGGCATATCAAATTCTTTGGATGGTATGGAGGATGACTACTTGTGGCAAGATGAAGGGGAAACTGAAGCTGAAGCCACACCATCTGATTCAAAATTAGATCCATATGAAGGCTGTCTTACAATTGTATCACAACAAGATGTCATTGATGAACTTATGATGTCAGATGAGGAACATGATGAGGATTTTGAAGGATTTTAAGTAACGTACCAGTATGTCATAACCACTTTAATAAAAAAATCAAATCCGATGAATGTTTTTCAAGCGTGTTGCCTTGCTTCGGAAGGGGGGTAGTCTTATACGGCAAGTATAGCCCAAAACCTATGTTTTAACTTGAAAAGTAAGGGGGTCGTCTGATACGCCAGAAAATATGGTACATTTTTTATCATTTTTTTTCTTTTTTACATAAATAGAGTTTTCATTTGGTGGTATTTAATCACCGCTGGGTTTTTTATTTTTTGCTAAATAAATAAAAAAACTGAAAATTTTGAAAAAAAAACTTGTTTTTCTTTGATTCTGTTGTAAATTTTGCAAATAAATAATTTTTTCTCATAAAGTTTGACCAAACTGTATTCTGCTACATTTCTTTGGTGAAAGTAACCCAAAAGAGTGTTTAATCTTTAGCCTATAAGAAAGTTATAGAGTTCACAAACTATGGTATATGTATTGATTGATATTGATATACTGTATATTGATCAATCCTAATTTACTGATGGCCTTTTTCATTTTTTGAGGCTCGAAAAACCCAGGGCAGTACAAATACCCCCAATTGATCCCTTTTTATGAAAGTAGACAGTTCAAGGTATTTATAGGCATGGCAAGCTTTTTGAAGTTGTAGATTTTTGGCACAATTTTTGGGAAAATTAAGAAAAATTATTTTTCATAATTTGTTTTCACATACTGTCACAAGTGCAGTAAAAAGTCATCAAATAACTGGTGTGGTGGTGATCAGGGACACTGACTAGTGACAGTATGTAAAAAAAAAAAAAAAATTATGATTGCTTATACTGACGAATTTCACTATTATAAGCAACCATTTTTACTGAAAACAACGGATTTATTCAGTTATTTACTATTGTGGTTAGCTGTGATTGGCCACAGCTAAGCACATGGTACAGATGGGCTGTGATTGGCCCTGTCTGTACCATGTGATCCCTGTGACAGTCACAGAGATCAGCACAATTGTACACAATGCATGACATGAACCAAAGCCATTCATTGTGTACAATTGTCACTGGACCTACTGTGATTGGTCACAGCAATCACTTGGTACTGTAATTAGACGCTACACTGATCAGTCATCCAGTGATAGATTGCGCCGCAGCGCGGCCCACGTGTGCGTTTTGGGAGGATATTATATGACAGCTGTCTCACCCCGCTGTCCTTTGTCTATAGCCTGTGTGGGAACTGGTTAATTTTAATGGGGTTTCAGTTCGGCATCCAAATTTTTTTTAACTTAGCTAAACATTGCTTGAACTGAACCAAGGAAAGTTTGACTCCTCCCTACTTGCCAGTTACTGCACTTAAAATAGGACTTTTCATGAAAATTAAAGATTTATTTTATTGACAGGTCCTCCACCACCAAAAATACACATTTCTAAAAAAAAAAAAAAAAAAAAAAAAAAAAAGAAAAGCCAGTCTAAGTAGCAGACCATCACACCTTTTCAATTCAGTTAAACTCACTTTACCAGTCCTCTGCCTCCATTGCAGCTAGTGTAGTGACTCACTACGCAGTGCTCCTGGGTATGGGAGAGTATAACACTATAACTTTCAGTGGCTCCCTAGAAGTCCATTCACATACTATATACACTCCCCCCTTTGTATTTTGATGTCTCTAGGCTGAGGAAGTGAGTATATTGAGATCCTTTACACTTTACGTTTATTTCAGTATACCTTCTCAGAGAGTTTCCACTAGCTGGTTGATTCATACGCAGTTATTAATGTTACTGATTTTATTTTTTGTCCTTCCACTTGGGCCAGCTCCAGTTTTGGCTGACCTTACCTTCTAGACTTTCTGATACTATCTGCCCACAACCGAAGGTAGATATTATGATTAATCTCCTTTTTTATTTATAAATGTTATGATATAAAGTTATCCTCCTGGGCGCTGTGTTTGGGCGCGGGGCCTCCCTCGTTCTCTTGCTCCCCCAGCCATAGATATCTTCACCTGCATTTCCCTTCATCGTTCCCTAATGCGGTGTGTGCCGGTGGTTGTGCATGCAATCCCATGCACACGCATGAGTAAATATTTATTTATTTCATTTTTTTTGTGTGCTGCCTGTTCTTAATCTCTACTCCCTTTGTATGTAGTTAGCAAGACCACTTTTTAGAATGTGATGGATATTATATTGTAACCTGTATAGACGGATATTGGAATTCATATGTTTATCTGTATGATGTTTTTTCCTAATTATAATATTTTTACATCATTACTGGTGTTAATTAATTTTTTCTTGGATCCTGAGGAAGCCTCTAGTATTAAGCAAAATGCGTAGATCCGGAAATACCCACATATACTCCAACTACCACTTTTTTCTCAGTGAGGCACACCATGTCAGAGAATGGATTGTTGTTGCACTATTAAATGTTAATGGTTTTTATTTATGATATATTAATAAATTGTATTGATTTTAAGTATTGCCTTTATGTGTTTTTTTGCCGGGCACCTCCCAAAAATCCCTCTTAGTGTTTCCATCCCTTTTTCCTCCAAAGGTAGAGAAAGGGGGTGGGATCTCCTCTTGTTCTACCTTTTTGTCTGAGGGATTGGGCCCTGCCATACAATTACCATTGCTGTCTAGCATAGTGTTAAAACAGAATCTCTCCTCATTTTTTCCCCTTTTTGCATATTTCTAGGAATGCTGTGTTGCTGAATCAGATTTTTTACACATACAAGCCCTTTGTTTTTCTTTATCTTTTATTAATAATTGAACAGAATACTTTTGCCAGTGCCACTTATCATCAGCTGATGCACAAATAGCTTTTTTGCATTTTAAATGCTCATCACCAAGAAGTAATGTCTTCACACGATCAGATAACATTAACAAATGAGAAGAATCCAAGGTAATATTCCAAAATAAGGACAGTTATTGCAACATTGTACAGCATTTAAATCCAAGAACATTCCTGGAGATAAAATACTCCAGAGGTACCTCTTCTAAACCTGGGACCATTGTTTTACATTTCATAGCATAATGTTTTAGAGGTAAATATATATTTGTATTGTTTTACAAAAATATAAAAATAGAACAACAGTTAGGCTTGTTACTTGTTACGTCCCTAAGACTTGTTTGTTGCAAGAATACATTAGTTGTCTTGAAGAAAATAGAACCTCCCATAAAGTGGTAACAAATTGAGGTGCATGAGTTGTACTCATACATGTAAACTTAAAACAAGAAGGGATAGTGAGGGTAAGGGGAAGAGAGGAGGAGAAGAAGAAAACAAGTGGGAAAGTGGGATCAAGGGGGACTGAGTGGGGAAGGGAGGGGCAGTCTGCATGACTGGATATATAAGTGTTGCGATCACGGAATCAGATAGGGTGAATTAATCATAACATATTTTAAGGGTAGTAGAGGTGGAGAAATCAAGCCTAACACGATAAAATGTTGAACTTCTTAAATTAGTCATTATCCATCGCCAGCATCTCCTCCATCCTCATTATATCATTGACAGTAGAGACCCACAAGGATAAGGAGAGGGGAGTTTCTGTCTTCCAAAACAGGGGAATATTGTCTAGCTGCAGAAAGAAAGAAGCGCAGCAAGCTTCGTTTTTGGGATGTTATCGAGCCCGGAAGCATGGACAAAAGCGCTATTTCAGGTGTAGGTCTCATAGATTATATATAGTTTTGTGAACCTTGAAAATTTGAGTCCAGAAAGGCTCAATCCTGCTGCACTCCCACCAGATGGTCACATAGTTTCCTTTCGCCGAGTCACATCTCCAACAGGTGGCTAGCACAGGTGGGAAAATCTTATGCAAAGATAGAGGGTTCTTGTACCATCTGGATAGAAGTTTATAGCTCTTCTCCTGTGCATAACAGATTTGTGAGTGAATTGGAAGGAGGTCTGCCAGTCGGCAGCCGTAAGCTCCTTCCCTAAATTCACGGACCACAGTCTGGTATATGTGGGGAGCTCATCATACAATAACGCATGAAGTAACTGATATGTCAAAGATATTAGATGTTTGGGCATCTCATGTAAGGAGTAGGGATGATGGAACTTTTCAAAAGTTTGGTTCGACCAGAACACCAGAAATTCCAAAAAGTTTGGCCCGGATTTCAGAACCCCATTGAAATCAATGGGATCCGAACTTCGGTAATCAAAAAAACCCATTTTGAAGCCCCCCTAAAACCCAATAAATGCCCCTAAAAAGTGCCTAGGGTTCTGGGTCATGCCCCAGAGACTATTAATCACACAAAAAAAAGTTCTTAAAAATTGTCATTTTTGATAGAGAGCCAATTATTGAAAACATTATTGAAAAAAAAAAAAGAGATTTTTTGATTTTGACTTTGGATTTAGTGTCTGGGGGGTCTAAAAATTGTACCTGTGAAGATACAGCTCTGTAGCATGTCCAGAACCAGAAAAAAAAGATTGTTTCTATTAGGTCACTTATAGAACAGGGATATTGCTCCGCTATTTTCACACCTTGCCGGTTTTGTAGCAAGCGTTTTTTTGGGCATTTTTTGGGGGACTTTGGAGGCAGGCATAACATCAGAACTTCTGTGTAGGGGTATATATACATACACCCATGTATGTATATATACACATACACATATATAGGTGTGAAAGTAGCAGAACACTATGCTTGCGCTAATGAAATAATTACCATCCATATGGCTCCGCTCCTATCACACCTATATATGTGTATGTGTATAATACATATAAGTGTGTGTGTATATATACCCCTATACACAAGTTCAGATGTCATGCCTGACTCCAAAGACCCCAAAAAATGCCCAAAAAAATGCCTGCGCCAAGAAAAAAACGCCCAGGTGTGTTATTGCAGGCTTTTTTTGGGCATTTTTTTGGGGTCTTTGGAGTCAGGCATGACATCTGAACTTGTGTATAGGGGTATATATACACACATGTATGTATATATACACCTACACATATATAGGTGTGAAAAGAGCAGAACACTATGCTTGCGCTAATGAAATAATTAACAGGCATATGGCTCCGCTCCTATAACACCTATATGTGTGTATGTGTATAATACATATAAGTATGTGTGTATATATACCCCTATACACAAGTTCAGATGTCATGCCTGACTCCAAAGACCCCAAAAAAATGCCCAAAAAAAGCCTGCAATAACACACCTGGGCGTTTTTGGCGCAGGCATGACATCTGAACTTGTGTATAGGGGTATATATACACACACACTTATATGTATTATACACATACAAACATATAGGTGTGATAGGAGCGGAGCCATATGCCTGTTAATTATTTCATTGGTGCAGGCATAGTGTTCTGCTCTTTTCACACCTATATATGTGTAGGTGTGTATATATACATACATGTGTGTGTATATATACCCCTATACACAAGTTCAGATGTCATGCCTGACTCCAAACATGTCCTCAAAAAAGCCATATAAACGCCTGCAGCAAAAACCAGGCTGACCGGAGAGAAGCCATATCGCTGCTCTGTAAGTGACCTAAGAGAAACGATCTTTTCTCTATAGCGGTCACCCTGAAATGGAAGGGTTTGTTCACTCTGCCATAGCAGTCAGTGTCAGTTCACCCTACACTACACTACGGTCACCCTGGCACTTAACACTTTCCCTACAGAAACTTGATTTTTGAAGCTAACTATAGTGGAAAATAGCACCCTAACTACACTAGATATCCTTTTCCTCACACTAATAATTGCTAAATGACACTTTTGAAGCAGAAGTAACAGAACTGCTTCCACTCTCTTCCATGTCCCTGTATTACAATGCTAGAAATTTGGCGGGGCTATCTTATATACTGGGGGGCGCATTCACTAATGATTGGCCTCTGGACCCCCTAGTCACTCCAATCACATTCTCCTGCCCCCTCAATTGGCTTTTACTAATGGTTCTGGTCCAATAATGGGCTTTTAAAGCCCATTTCCTGTCCCATTGCATTTTGGTCGGTTCTGGTTGCCGAATTCCGAACTTTTTCAGCAAAAAGTTCTAAATTCGGCCGAACCTCGAACAGTCAATGTTCGGGTCGAACCGATGGTCGACCCGAACCGTTCGATCATCCCTAGTAAGGAGTATAGTCATTCATACTCGGTCAGGGGTATGTGAGTCTGGGCGGAGGTGAATAATCCAGCACCAAAGGAGAAGCGGTAAAGGGCAGTAAGCCAATCACTCCTACCTCCTGCAGTAATAGGCTGCCCAGTAGTTGGGTGGCCGAAAGAGTGTGCCACTGGCCATGAAGCTCTAGACAGTGTTCCCTAAGCTTGGCATCCCATGCCTTGATGGAGTATAGGGATATCATAATGTTTTAAACACAGTAAGACTTTGGTCTAAAAAGTATGCTGATAAAATGTTTTCCCTGATGGCTCCATGTATGGGCTCCAGCCCCCCCCCCCCCATCCTTTCAGGATCTAACTGATCAATTTGAGCACAGCTGCACTTTCTCTTTTTTCCTCATATGTGCAGGACCTAGGCATGCTCCTCTACCTGGCTGGTCAAAAATGCTTTCTTCCATCCATGCATGTGGGTTTAGGCTGGACGTGGTCCCTGGTGTACCGGCTAAATAACCCATAATCCAGGGAGCCCCGCTGCTGGTCCTTGGGGTGGCTTATATCACAGCTAAAAGCCTTGTCTGGGGTCCCCTGGGTTCATGTGATTTGGGCAGCTTTGTCGGCAGAGTCTCCCCTTGGCACATGCACCCACACAGTGCCAGTGTTTACAGTCAGACAGCGAAGGTTGGGTGAGGTAAATTTAAAAATGCTTTGTAAACAAATGAATGCATCATTGTTATGTATTGTGCCTTGCTCCTTGTATCCACTGTGCATGTCTACTGAGCTCACCCAAAGGTAGTACTCTGCATAACAGGTGCTCTGTTTACACATGGCATTAACCTGTTGGTGGCTTCTCATGTTTGCTTTACTACTGTGCTTTTATGCCAACTCCCTCAAAAGACCAGCATTCTCAGAGAAAGTAGAGGAGTTGCCTGTGGAGGACTACTGTAGCCAGTTATTGCCTGTTGAAGTATAGGACATCCTTTTATATTTGTTTGTGCTCTCCAATTCCTCAGCCAAAAAATAAAAGAATGTCTTTATGATATCAGGGCTATTGGCCTTTTTCAAAGGTCCAAAATGATGTCCAACATCCTGAAGTTGAGAACTGCATTTTAAGCTCTCCTAGCCTTCGCTCATCTCATCTGTGGTGGACTTGTCCTGGTGAAGTTAGACAGCACAAGGACTGTGGCCTACATCTGGAAACAAGGGGGCACTCACAGTTAATCTTCTGCAGGTATCTGTGGTCTATGTGCCCAGTCAGAAGAATCTTCAGGCAAACTATTTGTCCAGGACAATACTAGACAACAATGAATGGTCCAGGCTGCTGCAAGTTGTTAGAAAACTAACTGAGCTTGGTAATTTTTTCCAGAGGTAGACCCACTTCAACACCATGATGCCAAAGTTCTATTCCAGGGTCCAGCATCAGCAGGCAATCGGGGTGGAGGTGCTGATCGCAGAGTGAATCTCCAAGACAGCTTATGCCTTTCTGCCACTCCCTCTGATTCTCAGCTTTCTCACGAGGCTGTGGTGGGGGCAGATGACAGTTCTGGTGATGATCCTAGATTGGCCGAAGAGGCCTCTGCTCCTCCTAAACAGCATCTACTCCCTCTGCCGGTAAGATTGAATCTTCTCTAACGTCCCATTCATTCAGCACCCATCAGGCTCAAACTGATGGCTTGGGTCTTGAGAGGCAGAGACTAAAAGATCTTGGGTGCTCTGTAAAGGTTTCAAATACTCTTATGAAAGCAAGGAAGGACAGCACTAATAGTTCCCATAGTAGAATATGACATAAATTCACAGGAATGCTGCTTATCAAGGTTTTACACTGGGCTCTTCACAAGTCTGTCACATTCTGAAGTTTCTGCAAGGGGGGCTTGATTTTAGGTTTATGCATAAATACACTATAGGCCCACCTTTCAGCTATCTCTGCCTTCACCGGCATACAGGGGGGCATCCAACACTTAATTATACTGTTCTTCAAGCTGCAATTCGGTTAAAACCTCCCTAAGGAATTGTTGTTCCCGAAGTGGGATCTCCAATTGGTGTTGGACCCTTTTTCATCAGATTCTTTCAATCAAAGTGGCTCCTTGTGGTACCTTTAACTGAAAATTGCTTTCCTGGTGGCAATTACATCAGAATAGTGTTGGTATTAGCAACCTTGGGGTTTAAAGAACCCTTTCTCACATTCTTCCCGGACAGGGTGGTACTCATGCTGATGCTCAAATGTGTGCCTAAAGTGGCCTTCAGACTGCATATCACACAAGAAGTTGTCCTTCCTACATCCCTCTTGGGGAGTACCCAAGAAGTTAGTCCATCATGTATGCCAAGCTTTAAAATGTTACATCAAGATGACTGCTGGCATCAGGGAGTCAGAGCACCCATTTGTCATTCCAGATGGAGAGCATAATGATTTCACGGCTTCCAACAAATTATTGCCTCTTGGTTGGTGAAGCTCATCTCCTTGGTTTACAAGTTGAAAGTGTTAACTGTGCCAGGGGGGTCATGGCACTCTCCACTAGAAGTGTCTTAACCTGTGGCAGCAGGCCAAGTGTTCCCAGAGATGATCTGCAAGGCAGCTCTGTGGGCATCAATATATATGTTCATGGCTCAATACTGATAGAAGAAGCCTTATTGACAGTTGAGTTTGGCAGAGGCATCCTGGCTTCTGCTTTTAGCCAGAATTGTGTAGCCAGGGCGTGTAGAATTACCCTGTATGGCTAGTTAGATCCCAGCTGTGCTGACATGGAAAAATGGAAAATTTAATGACAGATACTTACCGCAACTTTCCTTTCCTGACGAACTTCATCTCAGCACAATTCCAACCCAGCTTGGTAAGACTAGTTACAGAACGCCAAGGCTACAGATGGGCTCAAATTTATGAGTTAAGGCCTGAAAGCTTGGGGGGTGGGGCCTATCCAGCTGAGCTGCCATGGAGCTTGTCAGGAAAGGAAAATTATAGTATGTATCTGCCATTTAATTTTCCGTTTTGTTACCCAAAACATCTGACTTCCAACTGTTTCTATGGTGTATGGTGTGAAAATAAACCCGCGGGGTGTGCTGGGAGTTCTCCGGGGATCGGATCGGTGAAGGAGTATGCAGTTTCTCCTCTTCCCTCTCCTATGAGCCTGGATTTACATCGCTGGTTACCCTAAGGTGGATCCTTGGATCATTTTATAAAGCTTGTTTGGTCTGTTTATCTTATGGTAGTACAGACCCACAGCATCTGGTGAGCGCCCATCTTATTCATTCAGTTGGTGACAGGATCTATTTCACCTTTGAGTTTCATTGTTTCCTGGCATCAGGATGGATTTCCTCACTTATTGGGACTTTACTTTATGATTCTTTCACTGATATGGGACTTTTTTTAACTTTATTATCATATTTATATGTCATATCTTTTTGACACCTTTATCACTTTGGATATGTGATTTTGTGACTATGTTTTATAATATGTCATTTCATTTAGCGCTGCACTCATTATCCATTTGCTTTCCTTTAATCTGTACATCAGTTATTTAGTGCTGGCAGCTTACTTTTTGGTGAGAGCGCGTATTCAATTTTTTTCTTCCATTTACGCAGTTCTACTAGTGCCCATCCAGTGCAACCTGACTAGTGCCCATCCAATGCAGTTTTACCAGTGCCCATCCAATGCAACCTGATTAGTGCCTATCCAATGCAGTTTTATCAGTGCCTATCCAATGCAACCTGATTAGTGCCCACCCAATGCAGTTTTACCAGTGCCCATCCAATGTAACATGACTAGTTCCCATCCAATGCAGTTTTACCAGTGCCCATCGAATGCAACCTGATTAGTGCCTATCAAATGCAACCTGATTAGTGCCCATCCAATGCAGTTTTACCAGTGCCCATCCAATACAGCCTGCAATGCAGAGAGAGGAGAGCCACTGGATTCTACAGAGCGGGGATCTCCTGCTTACCCAGCTTGGCCGCTGTCATATGAAGTCCTGCCTCCTGGACCGGCTTCTATGATAGACATCACCAGTGTACTGTCTATCATAGGAGTGGGTACAGGAGGCAGGACTTTGCATGACAGCGGCCACACTGGCCAATCGGGAGATCCCCCGTTCTGTGTAATCCAGTGGCCCTCGCTCCCCCACCCCCCCCCCCTTCGAGGCAGCATAGCAGGGCTCATGGTAGCCCCCCCCCCCCTGTCTACAGTTAGTTAGCGGCCGTGCCCCAGCCCCTACTTCCTTCTTTCACAAAAAAAAAATTGTCAGTGAGCAGCCAGCCGTTTTGAAATTCGGCGCAGCCTGGGGGGAAATTTCCACCCTACCCACCAGCCCAGCCCGTCCCTGTACTTAACCCTCCTATCCCTGACAGCCAATGAAGCTTCCGTCTTAGGCTTTGGTTTATTTGAAGTTGCCATGATGCTGCACATACGGCCAGCCAGTTGATGGCTGGACAGTTCGGCTGAGAGCAAAAGCAGCTGTGACAGTTATCATTCACAGCATACCTTAAATGTAACTGTTTTGAGAGACTGTTAAACTGATGGGTTTAGTTGTAATCTCTGTAATTGTTTCATTTTATCAGGACTCCACAATCCCTAGAATGTCTAGAGTAGTTGAAATCCAAGTGAACTTTCAGTTTAGATCAGCTAACTCGTTCACACAATATGTGCATAAAAACAGGGGTGGGAGGAGTCTAAGATGGCGCCGGGAGCAGACGTGCAGTAACTGAGCTCCCGACTCCGGCGTGTATCCTGACAATACACCCAGCTTGATCCCCCTGGTGTTCGGCCGCTTCCACTCTCTGATGTCGGTATCCTGAGCGTTGGGATAGGTGGAGGTCGGGCTATCCAGCGTCGGGCAATCCAGCGTTCATTGTGTTGACTGGTGCCGGCTGTCTCCTGGTGTCTTCTGGTGTCCTGGCGGGCTGTGCTGGGCGGCTCATCTGCTCCGTCGTCCCCTTCGCGGCTGCTCTGAGGAGCTGGATGCCGCAATATTGGCTGAGACCAGAGACCGGAGGGACGGGACTGACTGCAGCAGTACGAGCGGTGTGAGGTGCACGGACTGAACGTGCACTGGACAGCTGGGGTGCTTGAGTGGATCCGTTGGTAGATCCTTGGACGCTGCATCGGGGAAAGTAAAGGGAAAGTAAAGAGGAGCTGACTTGGCTGGTAGTTACCGGACTGCTGGTACTGGCCGGTCTTCCTATGCTCCTATGCTCCCTGTAGATGCCGACAAGCTGGTAATCTATGTGAAACCTTGGTTAAAGGAAAAGCAGTGAGTAAACCCTGGTCAAAGGAAAAGCAGTGAGTAATACTCAAGTTGCAATACGCAAGCTGGATCAAGCTCCTTCATTTATTTAAATGACTTTTTTTTTTTTTTTTTTTTTTTTCTCAGCCCTTTTTTTTTTTTTTTTGCAATTTAAGCACATTCTACCGCATATTGCTGCATACTGCCAGCCTGCCACACTAAATACCATCTATTCTCTGGCCACAGTATATATGTTTATGTAGTAAACTATTAATTACATAAACCCCCCCTTTTTTTTTGCCCCCCCTTTTACCCCCCTTTTTTTTTTTTTTTGGGAGGAATGCCCAAAAATAAAGGGGGTGTACAGACACGCCGTGCAGTCGTGACATCACCGTCTAAGTCTACAGTAACTATGGCGTCTCAAACCGAACAGACAACAGTGATCAGGGAAGTAGAACCGCCTGCAAGTTTAGAGACACTCATGCATGCCATAGTAGACTGTAAGACGGCTCTGACTTCTAAAATTGATTCTGTACAATCAGATATTGGACTTATCCGTAAAGATATGGACAATTTCCGAGATAGAGTTACCGAGATGGAAATGCGGGTTTCAGAAGTAGAAGACACACAGAAAGGTTACAACTCGGATGTTCAGCTGCTCAAAGCCAGGGTTAAGCAGCTGGAAATACGAGCAGAAGATGCAGAAAACCGCAATCGTAGGAACAACTTACGGATTATAGGTCTTCCGGAGGGATCCGAGGGTGCAAACCCGGTGACCTTTATTGAACACTTACTTCCAACCATTCTTCCAGAAGCTAAATTTTCTGCTTTTTTTTCAGTGATACGTGCACATCGGATACCAGGGAAGCGAGGGCCTCCTGGCTCTCCTCCACGCACCTTTATTTTGAGGTTCCTTCATTATGGTGACCGAGACACTGTGTTACGAGCAGCCCGCTCTCAGGGTGAAGTGAAATACGAGGGAGGTAAACTTTTTATTTTTCCAGATTATTCTGTTGAAACACAGCGTCAGAGAAAGTCATTTGATCAAGCCCGTTCTAAGTTAAGAGAAAGGGGGTTGAAATATAGTACTCTGTTTCCAGCTAAATTGCGGGTACAAGATGGTGAACATGTGCGTCTCTTTTCTTCCCCAAAAGAGGTATTATCCTGGCTTGAGACATACAAATAAGACTGAGACTGAACTTTTTTTTTTTTTTTTTATTTATTTATTTTTTTTCTTCTCCTTCCTCTTGGTTTGTCATAGTTTGCTTTCCCAAATTTTACATGACAGCTGGGTGAATTAAGATATAAGTTTCTCTTTTCCTTCGTCCTTTTTGAACGCCGGAGTCTTCTCCCCCCCCCCCTTTTTTTTTTTTTTTTTTCCTAAGGGGGGGGGGGTAATATAGCGCCTTCTTTTTGACACTTACCCCCTAGGGTGGACTATGAGGTCCGCGGTGGGTGGGATACAAACCCTCTCCAATTTTGGGGAGATGGGTGGGGTGGGGGGGATGGGGATGTTTGAATCATTACTCTGTTATTGTATTTATTGTATTTTTCAGTTGTTTTTCCCCTTTTTTTTTTTTTTTTTTATATATACTGTTATTATGTTGTATACATTGCTTTATGAGTGGATATGGAATCTTTAAGGGTGATTTCTTGGAACACTAGAGGTTTGAATTCCCCGCAGAAGCGCTCTCTAGTGTTTCAATATTTAAAAGCGTTTAATCCCCACATATGTGTCCTGCAGGAGACTCACTTGTTGGGTACTCGAACGCTGGCCCTTAAGAAACCATGGGTTGGGCACCATTACCACTCTACATTTTCTACGTATGCTCGTGGAGTCAGCGTTCTTATCCACAAGTCTCTCCTGTTCAAACTAATGAATCTTTCCCTGGACCCGGATGGACGATTTGTTTTGCTCAATCTGCAGATATCATCCTTTACTTTATTGCTGGTAGGGTTATACATACCTCCGCCGGCTTCAATCAGGCTGTTATATAAAATTTTTAAAGAAATTGCAAAATATGAGAATGATAACATACTTATTGTGGGTGATTTTAATATGGTTCCAGATCCGAACATGGATAGAATGACTGGAGATTCTTCCACCAGATCGGATCTTGCTGAATGGGCTGAGATCTATGGGTTGACAGACCTATGGCGTTGGCACCACCCCCATGCTAGGGAATATACCTGCCACTCCGCCACTTATAAAACCTTTTCTCGAATTGACTTAATGTTTGCAAGTAGGTTATTACTATCTCGGGTGCGGGAGATTCGGGTTCTTCCTCGTGGGATCTCCGACCACGCTCCACTTCTCTTAAATATGGAATTATCTGGTAACCCCTCTCATAGATTATGGCGTTTATCCAGATATTGGATCGCTGATTCTGATATAAACCCTTTAGTCGAACCCCAGATAGCGGCCTTTTGGGAGATAAATCCGGGCACGTCATCAGTGGCTATGGTCTGGGACGCTTTTAAGGTTTGCACCCGGGGGTATTATCAGACAGCTATTGGGAAGATCCAACGATATAGGCGAACAAATCTATTGCAAAAAGAAAAGGAAGCTAGAGATATGGAAAATCTATACATACAAACTAGAGACCCCACTCATTATACACGATTTCAATCCTTGACTAGGGAGGTAATGGGAATACGCACAGCCCTTACACAGAAAAAACTGCTTTCTCAATCCCAACATATTTTCGTACATGGAGAGTATAACGGTAAAATGCTGGCGCAAATTTCTAGGGAACAGACAAGTGGCTATAGTATAGCACATATTCAGGATCAATCGGGTACTCTTCACTCTAATCCAGAAACTATTAATCATAACTTCACTGATTATTATCGGGCCCTATATAACACTAAGGTTAATTATTCAGGAGATGAACTCAATCATTATCTACAGGCAGTGGACTTTCCAGCCTTAACTGATAGAGATAGGGCCAAATTAGATGCCCCTATTACTCTTTTGGAGATCCAGGAAGTGGTGGCCTCCCTAAATCCTGATAAAACACCAGGACCGGATGGAATTCCTGTTGAATTCTATAAGGCCCATATGGACCTTTTGGGCCCGCATTTATTAGCCACTCTTCTAGGATCTCTAAATGAGGGGAAACTCCCTAAAACAATGACCGAAGCGGTTATTGTTGTGATCCCTAAACCAGGGAAGGACCCATCTTTATGTTCATCATATAGACCTATTTCTTTATTAAATGTTGATGGGAAGATCCTTTCAAAGGTCTTGGCCACTCGACTTAATAGTGTTATAACAGGCTTGATCCATCCGGATCAAACTGGATTTATACCTGAACGGGGTACTGATATCAATATCCGGAGATTGTTTACACATATGGCCTTGGCGTCGGGGGGGGAGCAGGTGTGGTCGCCTCCCTCGACGCCGAGAAAGCATTCGATTCTGTTGAGTGGCCATTTCTCTGGAGGATCCTACCTAGCTTCGGGTTTGGCCCTAATTTCGTCTCATGGATTAAGCTTCTCTATGAGAACCCTACGGCTAGAGTCCGTACTAATACATCTCTATCGGATAGATTCCCTCTACGGAGGGGTACCCGACAGGGATGTCCGTTATCCCCAGCCTTGTTTGCCTTGGCTTTGGAGCCGCTCGCGATTAAGTTGCGAGCGGACCCACAAGTCCGAGGCATTAAGGTGGGGATCATTGAAGAGAAGTTGTCTTTATATGCAGACGACACCTTGATCTATTTGGCGGATGCTTCCACATCATTACATAGGGCCCTACAATTATTTGACATGTTTGGTCGTTTTTCAGGTATAAGTATTAATTGGTCTAAGTCCGTCCTTTTTCCACTACACCCATCGATACCTTTAATTGATACTCAGACACCGCTGAAATGGGTACAGGATATGGTGTACTTAGGCATCAAAGTGGGTCCAACATTGGAGGTATACCAGCAAAATAACATTGACCCTTTAGTTTTACAATTAAATAAAAAGTGTGCGTCTTGGCGCATGCTTCCCTTGTCCCCCGTTGGCAGAATTAATTTAATAAAAATGAACTATCTTCCGAAATTTCTGTATCTTTTTCGTAATTCCCCCATTGATATGACTAGAACCTTTTTTTCGAGATTAGATAGTATTGTAACAACTTTTGTATGGGCCGGGCGTACTCCACGAGTCGCAAGACGCACGCTATACCTTCCTCTTGCAAGAGGAGGCTTAGCGCTTCCTAACTTTAAATTGTATTTTTGGGCGGCTGTTCTGGTGACGGTCCGGTGGTGGATCTCCCAGCCCAAAACTAACTCCGCAGTTACACTAGAAGCAGCACTACTGGGTTCATATGCGGCCCTTAGTAATCTTGTTTTTCGGGGGGAACAGGCACATCCTCAAATAACCAGTCTGATGAAGACTGTTCTGCGGATATGGACTCGGGCGCGGGTGATATATAACATACCATTGCATATATCCCCCCACACTCCGTTGTGGGGTAATCCTAATTTAAAACATTTATATCATCTCCCTGATCCACAGTTATGGGCTGCTAGAGGGATTGTGACTATGAAACATGTTATTAAAGATGGAAGACTTCAAGGCTTTAATGTTCTTCAGTCTACCCATTCATTACCTCCCACCATGAGGTTTCGTTACTGCCAGCTTAGTCATGCTATGCGGGCTCAGTCCCAAGGCCCTGTTGTCCTGGAATCAGACCCCTTGGAGAAAATGTTAACTTTTAAGGTAATAGGGAAAACTCTCTCTGCTATATATTCCATACTCTCAACAGATCATAGTCAGTCCCCTGAGATAACCTATAATAAATGGAAGGAGGACATTCCAGATCTGACTATTGAAGAGTGGGAGGACTCGGTTAATAATTATATCCCCTCAATGATAGCGGCTAGGGACAGATTTATACAACTCAAATTCTTACATAGAGCATATTACACGCCGCAACGTCTTGCCAGGATATATCCCACGAAAGATCCTTTGTGTATTAGATGTGGGCATGAAATAGGTACATTCTTACATGTTGTTTGGTCGTGCCCTGACCTGGCAACCTTTTGGAAAGAAGTGACGGACACTATTGGTGAAATTTTTGACATCATGATTCCTTTGGACCCAAAGGTAACTTTATTGAGTAACCTTACAGAACTGGCTGGGGATAAATATGCTAAAATGTGCATTACATATACCCTGTTTTATGCCAGGAGAGAAATCCTTTTGCGATGGAAGTTACCCGAACCTCCCACCCGATTATCCTGGATAGCTGCCGTTACTAAGACACTTCCATTCTACCGTTTCACATACGGTAGTAGGAACTGCCCAAAAAAATTTGATAAAGTCTGGTCAGCCTGGATTGACGCTATAGGTGAGCCAAGGTCACCTGTTCCATAATGATATAAGTAGGCACTTATTATTATTATTAAAATTTTTTTTTTTTTTCTTTTTCCCTTTGTTCTTAAATTGGTTTATTGATATTCCCCTTCCCTTCCTCTCCCTAAGAATTTTTTTTTTTTTTTTTGTGTGTTTGTATGTGTGGATAATATTATTCCTTGTGCAGAGTAATGTATTGTATTGGAATATTTGTGATTTTTATATGTTTAACAATAAAATAAAAATTTAACTGTTAAAAAAAAAAACTGATGGAGAAACCACACAGGTTTCACATGCAGAGACACAAGTTTTCATCAGTTTTCAAGTGCATTTTAGTGAGTTTTTATGCATGCTGACATCAGTTTTTTTGTGTGCTTTTTTATGCACAGATAGACATCACAACCTGTGTCATCACCTTCTCTTCTGCCCTGTTCACACCACATTGTTGATGTCATGTCAGTTTTTTCCCGTGCAGAAAACTGCATAAACATTGCAAATTCCCATGCAAAAATAATCTACACATGATACTAGTGTTGTGGTGTGAACAGGGTACATAGAGAACAATTGTCTTATTTAACCGCCTAGCAGAGAATTGTATGAATTTTGTGTGAAAATTGTGAATCCTATGTGAAAAAAATTACAACTAGACACCCTGGTTTTACATGGTTTGCTGTTTATTTTAAGTGATCTATACTTTCCTTTACTTTCCTTAAGCTAGCCATTAGAGATGGACTCAGGCCATCTCTAACAGGTCATCTTTAAGAGGTCCATAGCTAAGGTTTTCGAGTGATTATTTACTCAAATTAGTATCCAAACACCCACGATGGAAAAGATAATATGTGATCTGAAGCTAGCATATGGCTAAACATATACAATACTGCATCTGTCCAAAAAAGCATGTTAAAATGAAGGCAGCTATGTTGTATATATGTTGATAGCAATAAAACTGAACATCAAATGTGAAACTGAGCCTTAAAGTGTTACCAAATCCACAACAGTAAGATCAGTCTGTAAAAGCAGTAAAGTATGCTTGTTAGGCCTCATGCACACAGGCATTTTTTAGAGCTGTTTTTCGGAGCGTCAGAACACAGCTAAATGCGCGTTAACGCTGTATACAGCCTTAAGCTGCATTTTTATGCTGTAGTAGTTGGATTTGAGGTTGGAAAATAGAAGAGGACAGAGAAAAGCTGCTAAATGCTAACGCTGCTAAATGTGGCTAAACGCACATTAACGCCAATGCAAAACGCTTCTAAAAGAGCGTTTTTACAGCTCCTTTTTCCTAGCGGCAGAACTGACTTTGCAGCTCATTTTTTTTAAACACCCCGTGTGCATGAGGCCTTATATTCACTGTGGAACCTAAGGGGTTAATCCTTTGCAGTATGTAAAAAAGGCTGTTTGATTCTGTCTTTTTGAAACCTCCCCTTCTTCCACAGACCCCAATCTATCTGCTGATAGAACAGAGCCTTGGGGGCAAGCTGCACCTCCTCAGTTTGGAGTGTATTACTAGAGAGTTTTTTTTTCTTGGGGGAATACATGCGATCAGCACAGGGCCAATCAGCACTGCTCAAACAGAGGGTCAGGGGTCTGCAGCCTCATAGGAGGATCAGGGCATAATAAAAACTCCTCCTACATGCTTTAACCAAACACTGATGTAAGTCACAAGACTGCCCTAACTGCTGATGATAAAAGGTATTTAGCAGAATATATTTACTAAAATAATTTAATTTCCATGTTCTGTGTACTGTGGGAGTCCAGCTAAAGTGAATGCAGGTTCTTGGGTTAAGTAACACTTTAAGTAGGCTAAGGCAACCTTGGCACTTCAGCTGTGTGGAAACTACAAGTCCCATGAGGAAATTACAAGTCCCATGAGGCATCGCAAAACTCTGACAGCTAAATACATGATTCTTAGAGGCAGATGCATGATGGTATTTATAAAAATGAAATGTAGAAAATCCGCGCTTAGGATAATTTTAGATTTCTAGTGTTTGATATTGGCTGCAGCCTACCTTTATACTATATTCCTAAAAATATAGTGAGATTGAAGGAAAAAAAGGGGGAAGGTGTATGGCGCTGCCAAAATGTGCTGATGGTTCTGTATGTCCAAAAAAGGTGCTAAAAGTATATACGATATAAATCACCACTATGAATAATAATTAAAGTGTCAAGTGCATCATGTGTGTATCACTAATAAATATGTGCAATACTGTAGGATATTCAACTCTGTGGATGATAAATACTTGTGCTAAAACTGTGAGGAAAGGTTGGTACAAAATTGGTGTAAATTGGTGTGTATACAGTTTGGTAAAAAAATTAAAAATAAATAAAGTATATGAAATATAAAAAATATAAAAAACAGTTGGATCCACTTAAATCTACAGCCTTATAATCGTAAAATACAAGGCATCAAGTATGGCATAAATAAAGTGCACAGTAGGTATATAAATATTATGGCAGCAATAGTGCAAGTATAAATAAGTCCGTAACAACTAAGAAAGGAGGATAGTCCCACAACGGTAAAAAAACTTTTCCTAAAATACAGGGCAAAAAGTGACTTGAGTGCAGGTGCTCTGATGATGAATATTGGAGGTGCTCAGGTATATGGTGACCATTCAGTGCTCCCCGCACCCCTTGGACCGCACTCACCAGAGCTATATACCCCTACAGGGGTGTCAGGCCTTGAATCTATAATCCTGGGTCTCCTCCACTGACCATCAAAGTGGTTGGGTGGTCCAATTATCTGCCCGAATCTTGTAAACCCGGCTCCTTGGTATTAGGGTCCAAAGGTGTACCGATATATGGGGGAAGAAGGCTCACATAGGGTAGTACCGCTTTTGAAATGCTTTATTAGAGATTAAAAATTAGGTACTCACAAACGAATAGAGGGTAGTGGCATGAAAGAATAGCAATAGTAGCGCACTTCCGGGACGCCGTGCGTTCCACAGGGCGGATGTGCGTTCCACTTGGGCGGATGTGGCGCGATGACGCTCTACGTACATTTCGTCGTAATGACGTCTTCAGGAGTGGGCTACTATTGCTATTCTTTCATGCCACTACCCTCTATTCGTTTGTGAGTACCTAATTTTTAATCTCTAATAAAGCATTTCAAAAGCGGTACTACCCTATGTGAGCCTTCTTCCCCCATATATCGGTACACCTTTGGACCCTAATACCAAGGAGCCAGGTTTACAAGATTCGGGCAGATAATTGGACCACCCAACCACTTTGATGGTCAGTGGAGGAGACCCAGGATTATAGATTCAAGGCCTGACACCCCTGTAGGGGTATATAGCTCTGGTGAGTGCGGTCCAAGGGGTGCGGGGAGCACTGAATGGTCACCATATACCTGAGCACCTCCAATATTCATCATCAGAGCACCTGCACTCAAGTCACTTTTTGCCCTGTATTTTAGGAAAAGTTTTTTTACCGTTGTGGGACTATCCTCCTTTCTTAGTTGTTACGGACTTATTTATACTTGCACTATTGCTGCCATAATATTTATATACCTACTGTGCACTAGGGATGATCGAACGGTTCGGGTCCACCATCGGTTCGGCCCGAACATTGGGTGTTCGAGGTTCGGCCGAATTTAGAACTTTTTGCCCAAAAAGTTCGGAATTCGGCAACCAGAACCGCCCAAAATGCAATGCTTCAGGAAATGGGCTTTAAAAGCCCGTGATTGGACCAGAACCATTAGCAAAAGCCAATTGAGGGGGCAGGAGAATGCTAGGAATGTGATTGGAGTGACTGGGGGGTCCCTAGACCAATCATTAGTGAATACGCCCCCCAGTATATAAGATCGCCCCCGCCATATTCCCAGCATTGTTATACTGGACATGGAAGAGAGTGGAAGCAGTTCTGTTAATTTTACTTTAAAAGTGTCATTTAGCTATTTTTAGTGTGAGGAAAGGGATATTTAGTGTAGTTAGAGTGCTCCTTTACACTTAAGTTAGCTTCAAAAATTTAGTTTCTGTAGGGAAAGTGTTAAGTGTCAGGGGACCGTAGTGTAGTGTAGGGTTAACTGACAGTGACTGCTATGGCAGGGTGACAAAACCCTTCCATAGCAGGGTGACCGCTATAGAGAAATGATCATTTCTCTGAGTTGCTTCGGGACAGGCATGTGGCTTCTCACCAGCAAGCATTTTTTATGCTGCAGGGGCTGCCACTGCCAGTGCTTTTTTGAGGACATGTTTGATGTCAGACATGACATCTGAATATGTGTATAGGGGGAATATATAGACATATATGTCTGAATATATACCCCTAGACATATATAGGTGTGATAGTAGCAGAAATAAATGCTTGCGCTAATGAAATCATTTACAGTAATATATTTCTGCTACTATCACACCTATATATGTCTAGGGGTATATATTCAGACATATATGCCTATATATACCCCCTATACACATGTTCAGATGTTTTGCCTGCCTCAAAAGAACCCCAAAAAATGCCAAAAAAACGCTAGCGTCAAAAAAAAAAAATGCCCAGGTGTGTTTTTGCTGGCATTTTTTGGGGGGTTTTGGAGGCAGGCAAAACATCAGAACTTGTGCACAGTACCACTATACACAAGTTCAGATGTTTTGCCTGCCTCAAAAGAACCCCAAAAAATGCCAAAAAAACGCTAGCGTCAAAAAAAAAAAATGCCCAGGTGTGTTTTTGCTGGCATTTTTTGGGGGGTTTTGGAGGCAGGCAAAACATCAGAACTTGTGCACAGTACCACTATACACAAGTTCAGATGTTTTGCCTGCCTCAAAAGAACCCCAAAAAATGCCAAAAAAAACGCTAGCGTCAAAAAAAAAATGCCCAGGTGTGTTTTTGCTGGCATTTTTTGGGGGGTTTTGGAGGCAGGCAAAACATCAGAACTTGTGCACAGTACCACTATACACAAGTTCAGATGTTTTTCCTGACTGCAAAGAACCCAAAAAAATGCCTGCTATTAAACCGGCAAGGTGTTACAGCAGAGAAGCCATATTCCTGTGCTTAAAGTTTTCTAATACAAACAATCTTTTTTTTTATGGTTCTGGACATGCTACAGAGCTGAAACTTCACAGGTACACCTTTTAGACCCCCCAGACACAAAATCACACAAAAAAAGTTCTTAAAAATTGTAATTTTTGATAAAAAAGCCAATTATTGAAAAATTTAAAAAAAAAAAAAAAAAAAAAAGAGAGATTTTTTGATTTTTACTTTGGATTTAGTATCTGGGGGGTCTAAAAAGTGTACATGTGAAGTTTCAGCTCTGTAGCATGTCCAGAACCCCCCAAAAATTAGCATTTTCTTATAATTTTTATTAGAACAGGAATACGGCTTCTCTACGGCGCTTTTTCTTGCATTTATCGGGCATTTTTGGAGGCAGGCATGACTTTTTTTGGATTTAGTGTCTGGGGGGTCTAAAAAGTGTACCTGTGAAGTTTCAGCTCTGTAGCATGTCCAGAACCAGAAAAAAGATAATTTCCTGTTTGTCTCCATGGCAGCCTACGTGTGGGTTAACCCCGCCTCCACTCCAAGGGTATAGGACCCCCCTCCCATAAATTTCAGCTCTCAGGTACAGCAGGTGTTCATTTTTTGTCCTCCTCCAAGGACCTACACTTCTGATGTCTTACTACGTCCAGCTTACCTTAGGATACTTTGGATGGTGTCTGCATGTCCAGAGCCCAGCCACGGGCGGGTGAGTGACATTTAAAATCCCCTGCTCTCTGCGGTTGACTGAATCTTGATCGGCATTCTCTGACATGGGTCTGAAGATTCGCATTGCTTCCCTTCATGGCAGCGGTATTTGTTATTTATGTGCACTTTGTCTGTCTCTTTTCCTATCACTGTACAATATGTTTGTTTGGCCCAATGGCGCTGGAACGCTTCCTGCGTTCCAGCAAACCCTTCCTGCGTTCCAACAAACCCTTCCTCTTCCTCCTCTGCTTCTAGCGTCCAATCGGTAGACGCTTTGTGGTCCCGCACATGCGCAGTGCGCCGCGAGCGAAGTCGAGGCTTGGTTCGCACATGCGCATTAGCGATCGCGGCCGCATCACCGCTGACGTCATTCCGGCGGGAGATTTAAACAGCTAACGATTCCCCTGTACTTTGGGAATGTACTGTGGGCGTTGCGGCAGCTTCCCAGTGTCTCTGGATTCCTTGCTACAGGTATGTGCAATGGAGACTTGACTGCAGAGGGGGGGGGGGGGGGCGGAGGGTTGTCACCTCACAATGTATCACTGACATGGTGTCTGATATGTATTACCTTTCTTTATCAGTCTGGTTGTTTGGCCTGAAGTATGGATCCTGCGTCACCGCCCTCCTGTGGCCAGCCCTCTCACAACAGGTGGGTGCTGGCATTTTTCAGAGGGGGGGGTGGGGAGGGCTTGCTGGTCCCTAGGTCATGGCTAAATCCAGTGTCTCCCCGATTTTCTCTTTTTTCCATCAGCTCTTCCAGGCCTGATTTACCACAAGAAAGAGACCCTGTCAGACCTCGTGGGAGTTCATCCTCCAGATCTAAACGCCGTGAATCTCCATCAGGGAGTAGGCAGCAAGGGAGACGCTCTAATTCCTCCCCCAGACGCCATACACGATACCAGAGTCACCGCACACACCAGAGAGCCTGTTGGGGTTGTGGGGCGCATGTCCCGGAGGACAAGTCCCTATGTGAGCCATGTTTTGCTCATGCAACCGGTGAGAGGGGGCAAAAGGATCAAGGATTGGAATCTCTAGTGAAGAGAATAGTACAACAGTCCCTGAAAGAATGGGGTACAGTCCCACCACTTGGTCCCACCACATCTAGTTCTCCAGCGGAAGTGCAGGAAGATCAAGGCCCCTCTCAACCGAGCATTACTTCTGCAAAATCATCTGACAGTGATTCGGAAGAAGAAGGGGCTGTGGGCGGCTTTGAGTTCGCCCTAGTTTCACCCCTGATCAGAGCCATTAAAGAAGCTCTCAGATGGGAGGATCCTGTGTCTCCTCAGAAAAAGCAGCGGAAGTTCTTCAAGCACCTTGGTAAGGAGCGTATCAACTTCCCTTCCCTCTCTGAATTACAAGAGGTGATTACTGAAGAATGGAGTAAAGGGGATAGTAAGTCTTCCTTATCCTCCAAACTTGGGAAATTATATCCCTTTAAACCTGAAGATGTCGCCCGCCTGGAATCTGCTCCTCTTGTGGATGCGGCAGTTACAAGATTAGCAAAGCATGTCACTTTGCCACTAGATGACGCGGTCTCTTTCAAAGACCCTTTGGATAGGAAGATAGATCTGGACCTAAAGAGGATCTTTGTGACGGCCGGCGCGGGCTGCAAACCTGTGATGGCCTTAGCAACAATGTCTAAAGCCATGGAAGTCTGGGTTTCCGATATAGAATCCAAACTTGGAAGTCTCTCGGAAGAAGCCGTAGAAAGTTCCCCTATTCACGAACTCAAGCTGGCTTCAGTGTTTTTAGGAGAAGCATCTATCGATGTTCTGCGTCTTCTGTCCAGATCGATGCTATCCTCAGTAACAGCAAAGAGGGCCTTGTGGCTTCGCCCGTGGATTGCAGATCCAGCTTCTAAACAGGCATGGTGTAAGATCCCTTTTGAGGGTACTTCCCTTTTTGGAAACAAACTAGACAGCGCCATTGCCAAGGCTACTGGCGGAAAGTCAGGTTTCCTCCCGCAAGACAGACGACTATTTGGTCAGAAGAAGCCTCAACCTAGGAGGCAATACACGGAGAGATCAAGAGATGCACGCTCTTACAAGCCTAATAGAGATTTCCGAAGAAACTGGAGAGGTGGTCAATCCTCTACTCGGAGGTCATCAAAAAATCCAGCGCCTGCTGGACAAGATTCCACTAAATCTTTTTGAGATTGGGCCCGTCCAGGCATGTCAGGTGGGGGCACGTCTTCTCCATTTTCAGCATGTCTGGGCGGCCTCAATCACGGACTTTTGGACCGTCAGGACGGTCTCTACAGGCCACAGATGGTCATTTCTGGCAGATCCAGTTCCAAGATTCATCTCAACTCATTTACCCTGTCTAGAAGAGAGAAGAGAAGTCTTGCTCGCCTATGTAGACGCTTTGGTGGCTCAAGGAGCGGTAGCTCCGGTTCCGGAACAAGAAAAATTTCAAGGGGTTTACTCACCCCTCTTCTTAGTCCAGAAGAAGAACGGGGCCTGGAGGCCTGTTATAGATCTCACATACCTGAACAAGTTCATAAAGAACGAAAAATTCAAGATGGAAACACTCTCAACTATTCAAAGGGCAGTACTGCCGGGAGATTGGCTCGCCTCAATAGATTTAAAGGATGCGTACTTTCATGTACCTGTGGCAACCGACTTCCACAAATATCTTCGCTTCTGTGTTCAGAATCAGCATCTGCAATTCATTTGCCTACCCTTCGGCCTGTCTACCTCACCCAGAGTATTCACCAAAGTTCTTCTAGCAGTGGTAGCCTTCATAAGATTGAAAGGTATACGTCTACATCATTACTTAGACGATCTTCTGCTTCTGTCTTAAGAAAAGGATCAGTTATTGGCACACAGAGATCAGGTCATATCGACCCTCAAAGAGTTTGGCTGGCTGCTAAACCTACAAAAGTGTCAGCTGGAGCCCACTCAGCGCCTAGTCTATCTTGGGGCGCAATTCGACACCGTCGAGAATTCAATCTCTCTCCCATTAGAGAAGATACCGGTAGTGAGGGAGAGAATCCTTCCGGCTCTTTCCTCTCCTCGGCTGAAAGCCTCTCAGTGCCTCAAAATCATTGGCACCATGGTGTCCACGGCTCCAATGGTCAAATGGGCTCTCTGGCATATGAGGCCCTTCCAAAAAGGGTTCCTACAACAATGGAACACAGAAGAGAAAGATCAGTACATTCATATCTCCTCCAGCATGAGATACAGTCTTCTTTGGTGGCTGCAACGCAGGAATCTGCTCAACTGTCATTCTCTGGTTCCAGTCTCATGGACTATAATCACAACAGACGCCAGCAACTCAGGTTGGGGGGCTCATTGTCTGACAGAGATGACACAGGGGAGATGGTCTTTTCAGAGACACACTCCAGTCTCCAATATACTGGAACTCCGAGCAGCCTACCAGGGTCTTCGATCTTTCCAACACCTGCTAGAGGGGAAATCTGTAATGATTCGGATGGACAACACCACGGCAGTGTCTTATGTGAAGAGACAAGGTGGGACACGGAGTCTCTCTCTGCTACGAGAATTAGACCCGATCATGTCCTGGGCCCAGACTCACCTAGTAAACATCTCGGCAGTTTACATCCCAGGTTCACAGAATGTTCAAGCGGATTTTCTGTCCAGGGTCCAGTTGAACCACAACGAATGGTCTCTCCATGTGGAGTCGTTCAAATGGATTCTGTCATTGGGAGTATCTCCCGAAGTCGATCTGTTCGCCTCCCCTTGCAACCACAAGTTGGAGAAGTATGTCACGAGAGGCAAGTGTCCTCAAGCTTACGGGACAGATGCACTAACTGACAGGTGGGAGTTCAGCAGGGCTTACGCCTTTCCTCCAGTACCCATCATTCTCAAATTCCTGCAAAGACTTCAAGCGGAAGATGTGGAGATAGTGATGGTGGCGCCTTTCTGGCCGAACAGGCCATGGTTTCCGCTGCTCCTACAGCTGAGTTACCGGGACCCGGTCCCTCTTCCCCTCAGACCAGACTTGCTTCTTCAGGGAACATCAGTGCACCCCTGTCCTGCAATTCTCCGGTTGACGGTCTGGTTCTTGAGAGGGAAAGGTTGGAATCGCTCGGCTGCCCATCTACAGCCATTTCCACCTTGATGAATGCTAGACGACCAAGCACTAATAAAGTATACTGTAGAATCTGGGCAAGATTCATGGAATCTGCATATCCTGAAGGTATGTCTTCCTCAGTCCCTGGGATTCAAGAAATACTAAGTTTTCTTCAGGCTGGTCTGGATATGCCTCTTTCAGTGGCAACTCTAAGAGTTCAAGTTTCGGCCTTGTCGGCCTTCTCCGGGGTCATGTGGGCCCAACACCCACTAATTCAACAATTTTTCAAAGGAGCAATCAGGCTCAATCCTCAGAGAAGACCTAGGTTCCCGAAATGGGATCTACCTCTTGTCCTAAATGCCCTCTCCAAATCGGGCATAGATTCCTCTTCTTCTATCAAGGACCTGACCATCCGAACTGTCTTCCTGGTAGCCATTACTTCGGCTAAAAGGGTCTCTGAATTAAGTTCTCTCGGATGTAAAGAACCATTCTTGATTTTTTTCCCGGATCGGGTAGTTCTAATACCCAGGCTGAATTCAAATCTGAAAGTCACCTCGGTGTTTCACCAGAATCAGGAGATTGTCCTGCCTACTTTCCGGTCATCTAATGAGTCCAATCCTCATCCGTTGGATGTAGGAGAATCCTTAAAAGCCTATCTTCAAGCAACTGCACCATTCAGGCAGTCTGACAACCTCTTTGTCCTGTTCTGGGCAAAGAACAGAGGTAAACCTGCTTCATCTAGGACTATCGCTTCATGGATAGTGGCAGCTATCCAACAGGCCTATAGAGCTGAGGGGCTGGCTCCTCCGGAGGCGGTGACGGCGCACTCTACAAGGAGTATCTCTACTTCCTGGGCGGCTTCGCGGCACGTGGCTCCAGATGTGATTTGCAGAGCGGCTTCGTGGTCATCAGTCAATACTTTTATGACCCACTATTGTGTAGAGCCTGCTTCTCTGTCCTCAGTTAATTTTGGTTTGACTGTTTTGTCTGCAAATAGCATGAATTAAAATTTTCTTTGCTAAAGCATTCCCACCCGTGTGGAGTGAGCTAGTTATTTCCCACACGTAGGCTGCCATGGAGACAAACAGGAAAACGGAAAATTCCTATCATACTTACCGTAATTTTCCTTTCCTGATAGTCTCCATGGCAGCCGGAGTACCCACCCTCTCGTCTTGGATTCGGCTAAGATATGGAACACCTGCTGTACCTGAGAGCTGAAATTTATGGGAGGGGGGTCCTATACCCTTGGAGTGGAGGCGGGGTTAACCCACACGTAGGCTGCCATGGAGACTATCAGGAAAGGAAAATTACGGTAAGTATGATAGGAATTTTCCGTTTTTTCAGTAGAGCAGGGATGGTGGGACCCCTCTTTTACACTTATATGATCTTTTTTTGGGGTTCTGGACATGCTACAGAGCTGAAACTTCACAGGTACACCTTTTAGACCCCCCAGACACAAAATCACACAAAAAAAGTTCTTAAAAATTGTCATTTTTGATAAAAAAAAAGCCAATTATTGAAAAATTAAGAAAAAAAAAAAAAAAGAGATTTCAGATCTGGGGGGTCTAAAAAGTGTACATGTGAAGTTTCAGGTCTGTAGCATGTCCAGAACCATAAAAAAAAGATCGTTTGTATTAGAAAACTTTAAGCACAGGAATATGGCTTCTCTGCTGTAACACCTTGCCGGTTTAATAGCAGGCATTTTTTTGGGTTCTTTGCAGTCAGGAAAAACATCTGAACTTGTGTATAGTAGTACTGTGCACAAGTTCTGATGTTTTGCCTGCCTCCAAAATTCCCCAAAAAATGCCAGCAAAAACACACCTGGGCATTTTTTTTTTTGACGCTAGCGTTTTTTTTGGCATTTTTTGGGGTTCTTTTGAGGCAGGCAAAACATCTGAACTTGTGTATAGTGGTACTGTGCACAAGTTCTGATGTTTTGCCTGCCTCCAAAACCCCCCAAAAAATGCCAGCAAAAACACACCTGGGCATTTTTTTTTTTTGACGCTAGCGTTTTTTTGGCATTTTTTGGGGTTCTTTTGAGGCAGGCAAAACATCTGAACATGTGTATAGGGTGTATATATAGGCATATATGTCTGAATATATACCCCTAGACATATATAGGTGTGATAGTAGCAGAAATATATTACTGTAAATGATTTCATTAGCGCAAGCATTTATTTCTGCTACTATCACACCTATATATGTCTAGGGGTATATATTCAGACATATATGTCTATATATCCCCCCTATACACATGTTCAGATGTTTTGCCTGCCTCAAAAGAACCCCAAAAAATGCCAAAAAAACGCTAGCGTCAAAAAAAAAAAATGCCCAGGTGTGTTTTTGCTGGCATTTTTTGGAGGGTTTTGGAGGCAGGCAAAACATCAGAACTTGTGCACAGTACCACTATACACAAGTTCAGATGTTTTTCCTGACTGCAAAGAACCCAAAAAAATGCCTGCTATTAAACCGGCGAAGGTGTTACAGCAGAGAAGCCATATTCCTGTGCTTAAAGTTTTCTAATACAAACGATCTTTTTTTTTCTGGTTCTGGACATGCTACAGAGCTGAAACTTCACATGTACACTTTTTAGACCCCCCAGATACTAAATCCAAAGTAAAAATCAAAAAATCTCTTTTTTTTTTTTTTTTTTTAATTTTTCAATAATTGGCTTTTTTATCAAAAATGACAATTTTTAAGAACTTTTTTGAGTGTGATTTTGTGTCTGGGGGGTCTAAAAGGTGTACCTGTGAAGTTTCAGCTCTGTAGCATGTCCAGAACCAGAAAAAAAGATCATATAGGTGTTAAAGTTAAAGGAGGGTCCCGACCCACATCCCTGTTCTACTGAAAAATTATCTTTTTTTTTTTTCATGGGTCTGGACATGCTACAGAGCTGAAACTTCACATGCACACCTTTTAGACCCCCCAGATACTAAATCCAAAAAAAAATCTCTTTTTTTTTTTTTTTTTTTTAATTTTTCAATAATTGGCTTTTTTATCAAAAATGACAATTTTTAAGAACTTTTTTTTGTGTGATTAATAGTTAATGGGGCATGACCCAGAACCCTAGGCACTTTTTAGGGGCATTTATTGGGTTTTAGGGCTTAAAAATGGTGTTTTTTGATTACAGAAGTTCGGGTCCCATTGATTTCAATGGGGTTCTGAAATCCGGGCCGAACTTTCGTGAAGTTCGGGTGTTCTGGTCGAACCGAACTTTTCAAAAGTTCGATCATCCCTACTGTGCACTTTATTTATGCCATACTTGATGCTTTGTATTTTACGATTATAAGGCTGTAGATTTAAGTGGATCCAACTGTTTTTTATATTTTTTATATTTCATATACTTTATTTATTTTTAATTTTTTTACCAAACTGTATACACACCAATTTACACCAATGATGGTATTTATAGTTTCCCCACAGCTGGAGCATCAAGGTTGCCTACAAAGCTTTAGAGTGTAGCGCATTAAGAATTTATGCGGGGCTCATATGCTGTTTTCACCAGGTGGGTTAAACTATATTGCAGTGTGACTGTAGCTTACAGCCAGACAAGGTCTATTGTGAGAGCAGCACTCTGTACTTAAAGCGGAGTTCTGCCCTCCCATGAAAATATTAAAAGTCAGCAGCTACAAATTTTGTAGCTGCTGACTTTTAAATTGTAGAACTTACCTGTCCAGGGAGGCTACGATGTCGGCACCCGAATCCGTTTTTCATATTGGCTCTCGGGTGCTGCCACTGCTATCCAGCCTTTCGGTTTCACTGATGGTTCCCTACTGCGCACGCATGAAGCGTGCTGTGCCGTGCAATTGGCCTGGCGGAAGAGGAAAAAGGAGGGGGCAGAACCTCCGAGGAACATCGCCGCAGCGTTGTCTCCCAGAAGTGGGGAAGGGTACCTGTCAAAAACAGGTACCCGTTCCCCCCCTCCCCCCTGAAAGGTGCCTAATGTGGCAACGGAGGGGGAGAGGAAGCATATAAGCGGAGTTCCACTTTTGAGTGGAACTCTGCTTTAACCTCCCTGGCGGTATGATTCTTTCGGATTTTAGGTGCTGAAAGCGGTACCATTATTTTGCTTGCAATTCTGGAGAATGAGCAGCCCAAACCAGCTATTTACTAATGATTTCTTTTTACCGTGTGTTCTTCTTTATAACATCCCGAGTATGATAAAGTTTGAAACACAAAATCCTAAATTATAATATAATAAATAACTATAAAATAATAATATAATAATAACACTTTTTTTTTTTTTCCAAAAAATAACACTTTTTATTCAATAAATGATAGTAAATAACGTAATCAAAAACACTGACATTTTTTTTTGTCAAACAAGGATGCAATATATTTTTTTTTTTCCCAAAAAGGATGCAATATTACTCTTCATACTGCTTCAATAAACGTCCCGGGTGTGGAAAATTTTGAAACAGGGTACAGCGCAAAGTCCAACATCACAGTCTGGACAGTAGTACCGTGTTTCTTTTCTTATTTTCCGCCCGGTGTCGTCGTGCTTGGAACAGCACACCACACACATTCTTGTGGGTGCAGTCTTCTTCTCCGTCGGCGGAATGAGGTCCATAAAATGACGACCGGTCAGTAGTTCGGGGTTCACGACACCAGCCGCACGGCGTCCGGATCGACTTACAGTTGGTGTCTGGTGCCTGAGAAAAATCAGCTCCGCAATTTTCCACACAAAGTCCGCATGGATCATAGGCCGGTCGCTTTTCTTTTTCAGCAGAATGAAGGCATTCCATAAACACTGCTCAAGGAGGTGTCTGAAATTTTTTTTATAGTATTTCTTCTGCTGTTTCCGCATTGCTGGATAGAAGGTCATGGCCTGGTCAGCTCTGTCCACACCTCCCATGGTGTTATTGTAATCCAGGGCCAGTTGCGGTTTCAGCACATCTTTTCCCCCTTTTGTATGGACCATGACAGTGGCGGTGTTATGGATGGTGCTCATCAGGCAGACATCTTTTTTGTCACGCCATCTAAGTGCCAACATTTTGCCTTTCTGCCAGGCAACTAACTCTCCAGGCTTGAGTTTTTTGTTGGCAAAGCTGGGGGGCATGTCACGCCGGTTTGCTCTGACGGTCCCATAAGCATCCGTCTTATGCTGTAGGAGGAACTCAAACAGTTCTGGGGAGGTATAAAAATTGTCTGTAGTGACACAATACCCCTGATCCAGCAGAGGCTCAATCAGCGTCAGAACTGAAGCAGTTGCCATCCCATAGCTGCTGAACCTTGGGTTGAACTTAGTTCCTCTTCCGGTATATAGGACCGAGTTCCAAATATAGCCAGAGCTGGATTCACACAGCATAAAGGATTTTATTCCAAAGCGTGCTCGCTTGGACGCAATATATTGGATCCAGCTAAGTCTCCCTTTATACGCCATAAGACTTTCGTCAATGCAAATGTCTCTTTCTGGGACATAGGTCCGCTGGAAGTTTTTCAAAATTAATTGATAAATGTCCCAGATCTTTTTCAGCTTCGGAGCCGGATGAGATGTTTCATCAAACTCCTCATTGTTGGCAAAGTGCAAATATCGCATTATAAGGGAAAATTTGTACTCCGACATTATGGTTCCAAAAAAAGGAGTGGCCAATAATTTGTTGGTGGTCCAATACCACTTCTGCAGGGGTTTCCCCACCACTCCCTGCAGAATAATAAGGCCCAGGAATCTCCAGATATCCGCACTGGTAACGGGTTCCCACATCCTGCTCCTGGAAAACCGCCGATGTGCTGCGGCTTGTTGTTGCTGGTACCGGTTGGTCTCCACAACAATTTTTTCGATGACCTCATCGGTCAAAAAAAGCTGCAGATACGCCAAGGGGTTATCCTCCTCAACATCAACTTTGAGACCAGGCGTTCCGGTATACGGGAACCTTGGGGGCGCTACGTGCTCCGTACCACAGTCGATCACGCACCACGTACGCACATCGCTCGGCACATCATCATCACTAAACTCACTTTCGTCGGATGATGAACTTTCCCATGCATCGCTGTCACTCCACTCTCCGTGTGATTCGGGATCGCTGTCGCTATCGCCCAGCAGGTCATACATCACTTTTGATGTTGCGGCACGCTTGCTTGAGGCCATGGTCGCTCTGCAATAATCCAGATACAAAGTATGGAAATAATGCAGGAAGTGCAATGGAGAAAGCACTGGGGGGCATAAAAAGGTCACTTTATTATATTTTGGGAATGTAATCCAATAGGATTACAGTGTGTCAGTGTGTTTGGTGTTTATACTTTTTGAATTTGCCGCCGGTTCCACCCCCCGGCGGACGTCACGTCGCCGGAGACGGAAGCCGGGGCTTACAGACGATCGAGAGGAAGCTCCGCCGCCGGACGCCGCTCTCATACATCGCTGGATCCCGGAGAAAAGGTAAGTGAAACCTCCACCAGGATCCAGCGATCTTCCCAGCGCTACCCCGAGTGTGACTCGGGGTTACCGCTTTTGGCTCAAAAATCTTACCCCGAGTCACACTCGGGAATACCGCTAGGAAGGTTAATAAAACTGAACTCCCACATTGCAAGGGTTAAATGCTTGTTTGGGAGTTGGTCTTTTTCTTTCCGTTTTGCTTTTGCACACCTTTCCTTGCTTAATCACATTTCCTTTGCTTTTCATTAGTATTTGTTTTCAATCGTTTTCTCTATTAAAAATTTCAGTTTTTTTCTCTATGTTGTTTTTGTTTCATTGTTGCATCTCCTTTCATTTTTTCCCTTTTCTTCTTGAATTTCCATTTCTTTCTAATAAAGTTCTTACGTTTTCTTTCCCTTTTTACTATAACCAAATATAAGTCCATAAGTGATGACTCATCATTAGACATAAAAAGAAGCAAGAGAGGGAGAGGGAGAACATGCAAAACATATACAGTGGGTATAGAAAAGAATCAACCCCTTTAAAATAATCACATGTTGTTGCTTTGCAGCCTGAAATGAAGACACACACATTTTTTTTTTTTTTTATCCAGCTGCATTTACTAGTGCAACTTATTACATCCAAGTGAAAGATATAACACCAACATGTCAATAAAAAAAAAAAAAAATCAAGGATAGAATCACTGAGTTGGAAAAATGATCAACCCCCTTGAGTCAGTATTTTGTTGGACCACCTTTATAATAAATAAATGATTATATTATATAAATTATAGCCTTTAGTCTGTTTGCACATCTAGACTTTGCAATATTTGCCCACTCTTCTTTGCAGAACTGCTCAAGTTCAGTTAAAGTGGTTGTTAAGCCACTGATATAAAATCATCCCATCCCCTCTGTAATATAAAATTAAGTGTCTCTGTGCCTGTGTTTTAGAAAAAAATATGCAATCTGTACCTAAATCAGAGCAGCTCCTGGCGCTCAGCTTACTCCTTGGCTTTCTCCTCTTCCCGGCTGACAGCTCCAACAGGCGGGGCCAAGCACTGCCATTGACATCAGCCGGGAAGGAGGGGAAGAGAGAAGAGAGAGAGCTGAGCTGTCACGTGATCGCTGGGAGTCTCTCTGATATTAGTACCGATCGGCATATTTTTTATATAACACAGACACAGGGATACTTATTGGTATATTACAGAGGGGATGAGGTGATTTTATAATAAATATGAGAGCAGCAGGAGGGGAGGGGGTGGGAACTGACACAAGCAAACAGGCAGGGAGAGGATGGGGGAGAGGAGGACAGAGAGGGCAGTGCAGGGCTGCGGATGACGGAAGCACGTACACTGACCACAGTGTCAGGGCTCAGCAGCCATGATATACCGTGGTCAGTTAATGGAGGGGAGGGTAGAAACTGGCAGAATCAGCCAGGTTTTTTAGGTGATAGAGGGGGCCAATGACACAGCACAAGCACTGTGCCGTATAACATGCTTTAAGGGAACAGGATCTGTTTTTCTTTTCTTTTTTTTTTTTTAAAGGTTAACAAATGCTTTAAATGGTGACTGTTTGTGGACTACAGTCTTCAAGTCATTCCACAGATTTTCAATGGGGTTTAAGTCTTAGCTGTGACTAGGCCATGCAAGGACATTCACTTTAATCTCCTTCAACCACTGTGTGGTCATTTTTGCTGTGTGCTTTGGGTCATTACCATGTTGGAAGGTAAAACTTCTTCCCTTTGATAACTTCTTGGCAGAGGGCAGCAGATTTTCCTAAAAAAAATTGATGGTATTTTGCCCCATCCATTTTTCTTTTATCCTGACAAGTGCTGTAGTTTCTGCTGCAGAGAAATATCCCCATAACAGGATATTAGCACTATAAAACTGGAAAAAATCTGTGCTAGGTCAAGCAAAAAGAACGAAAAGGTAAGCAGCCACCTAACTAGCCATGATACCAGCTGTAAATGATAAATAAAAATAAGAAGCCGTGCTAAATCCTAATAGTGCAATCATGAATAATCACATTGTTGTTTATCTTTGTTGTATATCTTTGCTATTGTTTCCAGCATCAACAAAAAGGGTGACTGAAAAACATCTTAAAGGGACAGCGTTTGTAAATATTTTTGTTAAAAGAGTATAACTAGTAGAACTAGTAGGACTGCAATCGCCTACATCATGAGAATAGAATATGTAACTTGTGAATATGTAACCTGTGTGTGTCTGGCTCTGATACTACCCAGTGCCTCACCAGCCACTGACCTCACCACACGTCCCTGGTGCATTGTTCTTGCCCCGTGTGGGCTCTTGGAATGCCTGTTTTTAGCAGAAGAATGATTTTGGAAATATTTTCTCATGGTGGTTTGTACCACGATCACCATTTTTCCTGAATATTGTATGTTGATCTTGATACAACTGGAATAATATAATGCGTAGTGTCTAGGTAGCTAAGACTTGGAAGATGTAGGAGGTCTTTGCTGATTTCAAGCTCAAGAAAAAGATCACTTAATTACTGGAACTTGATTGCCTTTTGTTATATACAGTAGTTTTGAAAAATTCTACAATCACTTAAACAAGGCAAGCTCATAACTTCAGAGCTTCAGTAAATTTGCTCTAATATCTCTTAAATGAGATTTAGCACTAGTTTTATACTGATGCAACTTGTCATGCAATTTAAAAGGGCCAAATGCCATGACAAGTTGCACCCTATTGCCGGAAATGGAACTGTTCAAATCGGTGCGACGCCGACTTTGCGGCGCAGCACCGATTTGAAAAAGAAGTTCCTGCACCATTTTTGGCAATTTCAGGTGCAACTTGCAAAGACATCTGTGCATGAAGTTACACAGATATGAGCCAAGTCGCACCTGAAGTCACATTGACATGTGGCATTGAAATGTGTGTTTCAAGTGAAGTTGCACAATGTCAAAGTTGGATTCGGTATGAATGGGGGTTAAAGCCTTTGTCTGGTTCAATAATATGAACAGCTTTAAGTCTTTTAACATAGTCCAGCGACTGAGGACCTAACCACCTGATTCGCAAGTCAGGTTCTTGCATAGCTGAGATGTTGAGGTCCTGGGCTATTGCCATACATGTGGATTTCCAGCTTCTATAGTTCTCTTGGCGATTGTCGAACTTCATGAGGCTGGTATTAATAGGTTCTCTGCAGGTCATGTACTTAGCAAGATCCGACATATCAATTCCTTGCTATGTAGTGACTAGTCATTTTTTCACCATTGCTTGAGGCAGCACTATCTAATATCTTGTATATAGGTGTTGGAGTTGAGAATGGAGTAGCAGATGGGTTCAGCAGAGATGAAGGCTTGACATCTGGAGGTCTTGTGGTATGTTTCTTGAAAACAGAGTGACCAGTCTCAGGAGGTTTTAAGATGATTTAATGAGCTGGATTCAAAGCAGTCTGCAGTGTGCCAGATTGACCTGTATGGTTGATTGCTGCAAGTTTACCTACTGGTGGATGTATTGTGGGGTGGTGTACAGGATAAAAAAAGTGTTCTGTGTAATTGTGTTTACATTATTCTTACCAGACACATAACCCTGATGAGGGTCTGGTAAAAATGTCAAGGGGAACCGAAAAAAAAAAAGGCGTGGGGTCCCCTCCTAAATTTCATACCAGGCCCTTACCTGAGCATGGGACCCCCCTGGCAAAGCACCTTGTCCCCATGTAAGTGGGAACATGCCTGTGGGCAGGGAACTTATTGAAATCTGGAAGCCCCTTTAAAAATAAGGGGGCCCCCAGATAATTTCCCTCCCCATATAGGAACAAGAGTTACATGGTACCCCTACTCATTCAAACAAAAAATAAAGATACACACGTTTTGGTAAATCATTAAGTAAAAATGAAAATAAAAAGTCCTAAAATGTATATCCATCATCCAGTGATACAGATCTTCAAAAATCATGATAAATTATGTCTGACGACTGCCAAAAGAAAAAGTCCTCCCAGTAATAGACATGCCTGATCCTGCACTCACCATGAATGATATCTCTCTCCTGAGTGATGTTATTGAGAAAATGCGGCAATGGCCATATTCGGGTAATGTCATTGCCCAAATGTCACCATGTGGCTATATTTGGTCTGTGATGTCAGCCACTATCCATGCCACTTTGTTTACATGGGGATTCCTGGCCAGTAAATTAACGGGGCTTTCTTAGCAACCATTGACCGGAAGCTGTCCTATAAAGTAGTAATAGGAATCCCGCTATTCTACATGATGTTCAGTTCCCTCCTAATGAACAAAAAAACCTGGTGTTTAAAATCCCCAAACAGGCAAAGTTCAGTTTGATCCCATGTTCAAGTCTGAATTCTTAATGTGCATACAATGATATACTACACATCACATACTGTACAGTGGACGGCACTGTCAATCATGGAGCACATAAAGAAACTGAGACCTACATAACTCAAAGTATCCAGCATCTAAAAATGTAATTTTAGTTTTGGGTGAACTTACACTTTAAATACAGTGGTGGAATGCAGATCAATCAATTAGAGAAATCATCCCATTGTTAGCTACAGGTATTACATCTATTTTTTCCTCTCCACAATAGTTTTCATCAATGCCCCAACAGCTCTTTCTAAATGTTAAAATCACATTAAATTATAAATAGTTCATAGTAACATAAGTAATAACAAAGTAACTAAAGTTGAAGACATACATGAACCATCTGGATTTCCTCATATATCCTGGATCACATTTAGCTATCCAATCTCCAGATTTTGCTCTGAACAACTATATCAACACAACTGCCAAGATTGTAAGTGTCCATTTCAAGGACTTCTGCCAAGATTTTTTCATATTGTATTCATTACAGTAATTTCACTGTGATGTTCTGTAGATTCCAGAGGTTGATACAATTACAAGATGTCAGATCAATGGTCAAGACTTTATATTAAAATGCATTTTTAAAAATGCTACCAGCTTTTGACATCAGCTTTGAAAAAAATCATTACTTTAAAAAAATATAGGTCAGCTTAATTATATTTAGTACATTTATTGCCATTCATTAACAGATTAGGTTTCCAACATGTATGCATAGCCTCTAAATGCTTAGGTAGGTACTCTGCAGTTTAAAGAGGCAGTACAAAAGAGAAAAATAGAGATCTTTCACTAGTATCCCTTTGCTCCCCACAACAGCAGCATGTTCTGCACATTCAATTGTCACATTGGGGTTGATTTACTAAAACTATTGAGTGCAAAATCTGGTGCAGCTGTGCATAGTAGCCAATCAGTTTCTAACTTCAGCTTGTTCAATTAAGCTTTGATAAAAAAAAAAAAATGGAAGCTATTAGGTTTCTATGCAGAGCTGCACCGGATTTTGCACTTTTCAATTTTAGCAAATCTACACAACTATTCGCCTAATGTGTCCCACTCAAAATTCTACCACTGGTAATGGACAGGACCTCACCAAGCTAGGGGTTTATCTATCTGAGGGCCTCATGGGAGGAAGAAAACTACTTTCTTCACCAAGTCGCCAGATCTAGTTGCCTTCAAACTCATGTCCTCCTCTTCATGTTGCTTCATCCAAAACCTTGACTAACTCTGCATACTTTGTCTCTCTTGTGTAGTCTTTGTCATCCTCTTCCCCTTGTGGTTTCCCATATTACCATGTAAAGGCCATCCTTCGTGGTTCTTAATACAATAACTGAAGTCCACATTATTGGATATTTCAAAATGATATAAACTGTTTACTGAAAAAAACTCTTTTCAATAGGCAAACATGATGTTCTATAAACCTTGCATTATAGGCTTAACACATTTATCACAGCTTAAAAAAACAGGTATACCTTTCTGTTCAGGTTCTCATTTGTCTAGTTTATATTATACCTAATAGTTGTTAGTTACAATCAACTGGACCTTTTCTGCAATGATGACAATTTTGCTACCCAGCCAAGTAGCTTCATCAAGCCTAATGAGTGTCAGGAACTAAGGCTGCCCATATATGTATTGTTTTTTTCAAATAGTGGGTGGGGCTCTGTATGACCAATCTTGAAATTCTTTCACATTTCCGAACACTGCATGGCATGACATCTTGTTTCTGATAAGAAGTAAAAAGGGTAAGTTCACCTTTTAACAAAAAAAATAATAAATGCACTTTTTTTGCAGGTAAAAAAATATGTATTTACTTTTTTTTTTCCTAGAAGCCTGGAAAACATTTCACCAGTGATCAGAAGATCCCTGATGCCATGCAGGTCTCCTGCAAACTGTCAGTGTAAGCTGTCTGCCCATATGCGCCAAACGGCGCCATGGTAGTTCATTGAGAACTACAAGCAGACAGCCACAAAGGCTGTCGGTAGTTGTAATCGGTTCATTCACAGAACACTGTGAATTAGTGATGCAGCTGGGTGGACGAAGTCCCACATGTCTCTTTAGATTTTGGCAGCGAGCAGGGGGAGAAGATACTTCCCTTGCCTCCCAAATGGAGGATCAGGGGTTTGGGGGCCGGTGCATTTGTACCGTGTTATATATTACACCCTGAATATGGGTGTAACATGTTCCAAAAACTGAACTTATTTTTTAAGTTAGGTCATTTAGCAATTTTGCAAGCTATTTCACCTTTTTGTCTCCAGCCTTATGGACACTGAATCACCATTATCACCTTTCTCTAAATTACCTGTGTGGCTGATCCAGAAAGGTGATTGGGGAAGCAGTAAAATCAGTAAACTGACTGACTCACAGATTTGTCAGTATCATGAGAATATCTGACCAAAATTACAAATTCTTTGGCAGGTAAAAAGGAAACTTAACAGCATGTATACTCAGCCAGCAATTTATTAGGAATGCATGTACACCTTTAATTTTCATGCAATTATGTAATCAATACAATTTGTGGCAACTGTGCAATGCATAAAATAATGCAGGCCATGAGGTTCAGGTAATATTAACATTGAAAACTAGAAGTGAGAAAAAAAATTGTCATCTTACCTGTGACATTAATATTGGGCCCAGACCATCTCGTTTGAGCATTTCTGTATCTGGTAAGCCCCTGAAATTTGTATGCACAACTGTCTCTAGAGTTTACTCAAAATGGGATAAAGGACGAAAAATGTCCAGTGAGAGGCAGTTCTGTGGAAGGAAAAGCCTTGGTGAGAAGAGTGGTCAGAAGAGAATGACCAGACTGGCTCAAACTGACAGGAAGGCTAAGGTGACCCTGATAACCACTCTTTACTGTGGTGAAGAAAAACGTATCTCAGAAAGCACAACACAGAATCTCAAGGTGGATGAACTGCAAGGACCAAAGGCTAAATCTGATTCTCTTCCTGTCAATCAAGAACAGAATGCTGAGACCACAGTGAGCAGAGACTGGACAGTTGCAAAGACATAACCTTTGTCAACATTGGTGCGAGCAGCCTATTGCATTAAGGTGTGCACCCGGTGGCTGGGTTCACCCTAGTGCAAATTGAATGCGGGTTTCCCCGCATCCAATTTGCATGACAGGAGATTGTGCCCGGCTCTCAATGGAGCCAGTTCACACATCTCCGTGGTGGCTGTGGAGCAGATTGCATGAGGGTTCTGTGTGTCTTTGGCGCTGTTTCAGGTCCAAAAATTCAGGCAAAAATGTGGGCCTGATTCGTCCCTGAAATAGAAAACAGGTATGCACTGAATCCCTGCTGTGAGCCGCATCCATTATAGGTGTGAACCTAACCTTAAGCTCATAAACACATGTGTGTGTGTCTACAAACAGTATATATGGTTCCAGCACATTGATCTCCCTGCCACCACAGTGAAAGAGAAGTGCATAAGTATGAAAGAGGGGGATCTTTCCTATCTTCCTGCTGGCACACAGAGCGATAATGCTAATGTTAATGTCCATGGGGTGATTAGGGTGTTCCCAGGCACATCCAGCAAACCCTGTGCTCACGCTTATGTTTGTCAAACTGGTTTTATGAACTTTACAATGAGTTCAGAATTTTTCCATTTCTTCCCAATCACTTAATCTCAATACAAAATAGAAAACCTTTAAATGTAGTAGAATGGGAGATTCACAGCATGGATGTTGACAAATCTGCAGTAATTATATGATGTAGTCATGCCAACATGAACCAGAATCTAAAAGGAATGTTTATGATTCGTGGAGCCCATGCCATAAAGAATGTAGGTGGTTTTGAGAGTAAAAGCAGGTCCTAGCCAGGTATTAGTATAGTGTTTCTGATAAATTACAAAGATAAGTTAATATTTTTACCATACATTTTATCTGTTTGCTTGGAGTATTACTTTAGGTCCAAAAAATAGGTGCTTATCAATACTACAACCTCACTGGCTACAGAGTTGTTTGTCACATATAAGTGCCACAAAGTTAGCTGTACTCATTTTGCATAAAGCTGAGCTGATAGAAAAGTAGCACTGAGGAATGGCACAACACCACAACACCCCTGCTCACATAGCCCCCCCCCCCATTAACTTGCAATAACTTTAGCTTATGCTGAGAGAGACAATATGAAGTATTTATTTTACCTTATATCACTAACTAAAAGTTGGCAACTGTGTTAGACAAATGACAGTGAAGGGTAATGATCCAAAGTCCTGTACAAATGAATACATTCTTTATGGAATTATTCAGAATTGGTTCAAAGGAATTTTATTAAACTTGTTGGCCTGGTTCATTTGAAATAAAATTGCAGAAAGGTTGGCAAAAATAATGTCTCAAGCAGCATCAAACAAAAGTTTATATAAGTAGCCTCAGGTAATAGAAAGTCATATACTAAGGTTCACCAAAACGACGCTAAGGTCTATTCATAAAGGTCAAATTTAAGTGCTCTTCATTTCCTAAGAATTTGCCCTATTATGTTGCTAAATGCATCCTGTTCTTGCTTAACTTTTTAAAATTTGACATAAAACGATGTAATGATAAAAGAAACATAGCAATAAAAGATTTAACAATTATACCACAGTGAGGAAATGTGCTTCTCCAACTTTTCTCCGACAATAGTGATGGCTTACAAAAATTTGAGGGTATTAAAAATTCTAGACAAAAGAAATTGCCTTTAAACTGACTAAAATACATCAAACTGAAGATAAGCCCAGGAGTGGGGTGTTCTGTGGGGTGTGGAGTGTTTCTTATGGAGTGGGGCCATGTTGGAGGGCCTGCATTGTACTGCAATTGATGGCAAATTTGGGGGGAAGTGAAGTCTCACCCATTATATACATTCAGCAGTGCTAAATAGCTTTTCTTGGCAGCACCTCTTCTATCCTCATGTCTATCTCGGTATGCTGATTTCCAGTAAAGGCTCAGACCTAACAAAGCCTTTGGTTCTCTTATGGCAATGAATGAGCTGAAGCTTGTAAGTCAAACCACTGCTCTCCTACTGTTCCCCTACTGAAATGGAGAAATTAATTTACCTGTCTACTAGAAAACATAAAGCAAATCTATAGCCAGACTTTCGGTTTGAAAAAGGATTAGAGAAGAGTTAAGGCTGTGTATACACCTGCCTGTCTCTTTCTAGTTGTGCAGTGTTAATGCCTCACTTTAAATCTTCTCTATTGAGAACTTAGAGAGCTCTTTCCCAATGAGGTTTGTTGTGAGTCTTTGGGAACTTGAGTCTGTGATACACAGTCTATAAAATTGTATTTAGTAAGTGCAATTGCTTGTATTCTACCTTTTAACAAGATGAAATTGTGTTCAGTCCAGTGCAGTCTGTCCTTTTTTGTATTTTAGTCCTGTTACATGGATGAGCAGACTGCTTACTGTCCCTAACAGTAAGCGTTATTTTTGAATTGTTTAGAGTTGTTCTAAACCTCTAACATGTAAAAATTAACACAGCATATCCTTCTATAGTGTGTATTTGTCTCAGTCCAACGCACCAAGTGTAATTTCTCTCTGACTTCTCTTCCCTCTGCTATCTGCTTGAGTCACTGATTAAAGCCTACTGTAAGCTGACTCCACAGCCTCCATCATCTTCCAACACAGAGCAGCTGATTGACGGTCTCAACTGTGTATGTTTCCTTTTGACAGTGTGTAGAAGGGGTAGAATCTGTGTGACATCTGATTCCTGCCCTCTGCTTTTCACTGCTGAGAAATAGCCTTTGATGTGTCTGTTTTAGGAGCCTGTAGAGGAGAGAGAGCTGCAGATAAACATGTACAATTTATGTAGGAGGATTAGCTTAATCTCTGTGTACCACCTGAGGCTAGTCACTTCAAAGGGTATATGTAAGGGTTTACAATCACTTTAGGTTATCTTATAATTCATTCTGTATCCAATGCTGGTAATGCAGATAGCCTTTGGAGAATATAAAAGAAAGAAAACTTAGGAAGGCCATACACGGTGCAAATTTGGCTGCAGGAAAGAAATTTGCACGATTCCCCAATCAACACAGTCAGTGTTGACAGGGGAATTAGCAATTGTCTTCTCCCCGCTGGGGCAGGCAGGGGAAGTCATCCCCACCAGGAGAAGATAGTGATTATGGCTAGCGGCTATAGTAGCCGCTAGCCATAATCACAGGAGAATTCGGCAGGCTGGTTGTACCCAAGTTGATTGATCAACTTTGTACATTCAGCCTGCCCATTAATGCTTTGAATCTCAGCTGGTTCCTGCTGAATCAGCCGAGATTTGAACCTTGTATGGTCAGCCATAGAGTGTCATACTTTACAACTGAAAATAAGTGCGAAGAGGAGCTGAATTTTAAAGATTGACAGATTGATCAACAAAAGTCAATGATAGAGAAGTTAAAATGAAAATTAGTGGATTACTGATCATCTAATAAAAGGTCCAAATGAGATTCCTTCTATAACAGCTCAGGAAAAAGCACTTGAATTCAAATGGCAAATCATAACCATGTACAGAACTAGGTTGGAATTAAAAAGTGACAAATAAGCATTAGTAAACCTTTGTGCATTACTGCATTATTCTAAGTCCTATAGAGCAATATTGTTTTGCTTTAATTGGTTATTCCTCCACTTATTAGGACCAATGACTATTCATTACCCTTGACTGCGTACAGTACTTTGGGAGACTGCCATTTTGTTCATAAGTGAAAAGCATCTTATATGAAAAATCTTCCTTTTACACAATATGGAATATAAGGTTAACACAGGATTGGCCTGAACTGCATTATAGACGTGTTAGCTGAAACCATGTTCTTTTTCTATTAAGGATTTTACGGCTGTTTTTATAGTGTTATAGAGTAATAATTAGTCTAAGAGACTTGTCTGTAAACTTAGTTATATATTAAATAAATAACATTATCACACTCATGCCAAAAAATACACCTCATACAAATGACTTACAAGAAATATCGCCTTTGCATTACTCAGAACTTCGAAGTAAAAATGTCACAGGGGTGGGCTTTTATAGTGTAAACACTTTAAAAGTGTGGAAAATGAGGCTTAGCACTGCAATCTGATACTGAGACTTAGTATTCGCACCTAATAAAAAAATAAAAAAAAGTAAATTATAAAACTATTTAAAGCAACCAAAAGTGGTGTGATCACCTCAGCTATGTTTAACTACTTGGGAACGGACAATTCTCAAGTCCAGGTCCAGGATCTGGACTAATACAGGTTACTTATTTACACCTATGTTCTTTATTCTCCAAAACCTTTGAGCATTTAAATTCTTTTTCTATTTTTGGACAAATGTGAAGCAGATCTTTTAAATCTGGTTTTGGAGATATGATCCATCTGTGCAATATCTAAACATTTGTTTACAGACAGGACTATTAGGAACAATTTGAAATCTTGGATAAATCTAATCGTTGAACATTTGAAGAGGATGAAACTCCGAAAATATTCAAAGAATTCACATGCACTATAGGAGTGCCAAAAATAAGATACTATATAAATAGTTTGTGGGAAACTGCATTCAGAGCAAACATTTTATGTCAATAAACTTACATGTTAAGACCAGGTGTGTAATGGAGGGTCAGCCTACCCAAAAATAATTTGGGGCATGTTTGGCTGCATTTGCTTTGTTCCTTATACTGTAAGTCTTAGATACCAAGATTCCCCTGGCATTTGTAGCGCTACCCCCGCAGGAGCCGTTGGTTGAATTAAATTCTGTTCTTATCTTGACCTCTACAAAGACCTCTGTACCTCTGACACCTCGGGTATACCCATCAACAAACACAAATTGACAACGTTTGGTAAATGCCTCAGGGTCACCCTGAAATGAGACTCGAGACCTTGAAGTATGATAACAAGTTATATTAACCACTTCTGGATCGGAAGGTTTTCCCCCTTAATGACCAGGCCATTTTTTATGATTTGGCACTGCATTACATTAACTGACAATTGCGTAGTCGTGCGATGCTGTACCCAAATAAAATTGATGTCCTTTTTTCCCCACAAATAGAGCTTTCTTTTGGTGGCATTTGATCACCTCTGCTTTTTTTTTTATTTTTTGCGCTTTAAATAAAAAAAGAGCGACAATTCTGAAAAAAATATATATATTTTTCACTTTCTGCTATATAACGTTCCCCAAGAAAATTGTAAAAATCTATTTTTTTCATAATTTTAGGCCAATTTGTATTGTGCTACATATTTTTAGTAAAAAAAATCCCAATCAATACTAAAAATATGCACTGTTATTGTACTAATGACACCGGTAGTGAAGGGGTTAACACCAGGGGCGATCAAAGGGTTAACTGTGTCCCTAGGGGGTGCTTTCTAACTGTGTGGAGGATGGACTTATGGAATGAACACAGGGACCTGTGTTCCTAAATAGGAGGAACACAGGAGCCCTGTGTTTATTGCTGACAGAACAGCTGTTGTAAACACGGCAGACCACCATTCTGTCTCCACGAGGAGCGATCTCGGGTGCCTGACAGCAATTGTGGTCACCGGCCCTGCAAATTAGCTTCCCCTCTAGCAATTTGGTGTGGGCGTGCCCCCAAGAGCACTCCTGTGAAGAGATGTAAGGGTACGCTGTTTAGAAGGAACCCGCCGACCTGCCGTAGTATATGTAGCTAGCAGCAAGTGGTTAAGAATAAGTAGTCAAAAATAACAGGAAATCACAATGCAGTACATGGTTTGACATATACAGTTTCAAATATCAATTAATGCAGTAGGAGTGCCTCCTTAGATTTTTGATAAGGCTGCATAAACTGTAGCTTTCCCCACTGGAAATGAACAATATAAGGCGATCGTGAACTTGGTACCCAAAGAACAATGACTAAGTAACTTATGGTGAGGAGGCTAGGGCCTAGGCTATAATGCAATGATGGTAAAATATGTATAAACTCTTGACTGAACAGGGTAAAAAGCACTCTAATGCAGTCCTCAAAGTAAATCTTTGGCCAGGCACGTTGGAGCACTTGAAAAAGTTTAAGTAATAAAGAGAATGCTTTCTGTAATAAAGAAACGGTTGTGTAATACTGATTTCCAAGGGGTACAGAGTGGCAAAGTGTCCAGCAAGGGGTTAATTATCAAGAGTATAATATTAGATGTATCTTAGATGTTCAGGGTTAAAATTCTGAGCAGCAGGACGGTTGCAGAACATCAAGGGATAGTTGGTGGTGCCTTTAAGAGGGATAGTGTCTCCAGAACTAACAGGCACTGTCTCTACTGTAAGGTGCAGTCTTTTCCTGTATCTTTCTCCCTGTCTCTCTCCCAGACCGGGCCTGCTCTTCTTCACACACCAGTCCCTGTAGGGCTTGCTGTGTGATGATTTCTTGGGCCTCCCTTGATTACTGGCAGACAGTCACTAGGGGACAATTCACTCATCCATCCTTACTCCCAGTTGCTCGTTACTCAATAAACAGTCCCAGGGTTTTGGTTTTTGATATTTATTGTGGAACTTGGATGGGGGAAGAGACTAGTGGGATTATCAGGTACCTGGTTCTGAAGCCGAAATTCTGAAAGGGCTCTCCTTGCGTCTGAGTGTTCGGTGTCCCTGAAGGTGGTAACAGGAAGCATGAAGCCCAAAGTAGCAGGGATTGTCAGCTATGCCCCAGATGAGGGTTGGTGGTAGGGAGATCTCTCTGCAGGTGAACACCAGAGGAGGTGAGCACTAAGACCCAGGAGTGCTGAGGATGTTGCATTCTGCACATGGCTGGAAGCAGTTTGTAATGGAAAGTGCAGCTGGCAGGATCAACAGGTAAGTACTGGAGGCAGGTACTGCAGGCTGGGTACAGCAGGTGGGCACAGCAGACAAGGCACAGCCGAAGGCGTAGTCGGGGACAGAAGCAGAGGTCAGTAAGCTAGTGGTCAGCAGATCAGATAGCAGAGTCATGGTTAGGCAAGCCGGGGTCATACAAAGGGCAGGTGACAAGAGAAGATCCGTGAACAATCCGAGGTCAGAGCTGGAAGCGAGACAAGAGGAATCCAAAAGCAAGCTGGGTTGACAACAGGTGATCAGAAGCAGCAGCAAACACAGGAACAGGAAGCAGGAAAAAGGAAGCTGAAGACCAGTCAGCAATGTTCATGTGCCACATATATCCTTTTAAAGGCCAGAGGGTTCTGGGATTGGGCATCCACTTTGTGTGCCAGCACGCACATGTCTTTGCCCTAGCGAACGTGCGTTTGCAATACATGTGTGCGTATTCAAGCGGGCGCGGCCATGTTGAGAATTGGCTAATGTGCCAGGTCTATGAGCGATTATTCTCTGGGTAGTTCCCTGACAGGGATATTCCAACTTGAACTATTCACAGTAGATAAAGACAAGTCTCACTTGGCCTCACCAAGTTATTTTTGAACTAGACACGCTGCTTTAACCATACTGCCAATTGTATGGAAGAATTAGGTCCTTTTGTTCTCTCTTGATGGAACTACATTATCTTCAGGACACTCTCTAGCATCCCCTTGACTGATACTCTTCCACTAACTCTTCTATCAGAAGGGGTGACCCTCTCAAAACAGACCCCACAACACAGATCTGTACTCACTGTAGGCATAATTAGATCCTCTCCAGTGTCTCCATTCCAGTCAGCTCTGCAGGACATCTGGGATCAGCTCTTTTCTGACTCTCCAGTGCTCAGGTTGACCACCTCAGGCCACGTGGCAGCTTCTACAGAGAAGGGGCAGCCACCTTCTCCCTCCGGGACTCCACTCTCAAGCCGAAAGACCCTGAGAACATGTGCCTTTGGCATTTATACAGTATCCCAGCATGCACAGAGGCACCTTCCTCTGCCAATTACTAGGGCTGTGCTAAAGGCCAGTGCACTCAGTTTCCTCCCACTGTCCAATATGCCTCCCTATTGGACCAGTGTGAAATAATCCAGACAAGCTGAGCTGCAGCACCTGAGCACCATGAGCAGACCTCACTAACAGATCCTGCTCTCTGGTAGGGAGAGAACAACATAGATTTACCTGGCAATCTCTGTGGTAATCAGAAAAGATGCAAAACTATACTCTCTCTTCTAGCACCTACCTAGGAGGGTGCTGCAGATTATTTCTGACTGTGTTGTTATCTCCCTGCAAATTTGGGTGTCCCTACCGACCTTTCATTTTTTTACATCTCCTGCATTTTATATAATATACAATTTAAAAAAAAATCCAATAAGGGGAGTAGAACCTCCTCATAAAGACTACACAGGTGTGCTGACCCAGCAATTTAAGAATTCATTATCTATCATTAGAGTCATTTAAACATAGACACTCCAGGAAGTTGATCTGTACTGCATCTATTGAAAAAAAAAAAGATAAATAATTTTTTGGTTACAGATACCTTTTTATGTTGCGTCAATCAAGTTTTCCTCAAATAAAGAAAGAATAGTCTATATTTATGATTCACTTGCCACATTTAAGTGACTCTGTCACTAAGATCATTCTTAGAAAGAAAGGCTTTCCTGCAAAGAAGGCATGGAATGCTCCCATCTGCTGATGCACATGCCAGCAATCTCTGCAATAGTATAGAAAAAGCACTTTCAGAGTGACAAGTTTTTGTTCTCCTGATCCACCCAGTGGTTCACTCTGCGAGCCCTTATTACTATAGCCTGTAGTGACATAGGGGCATGTGGGAAAAGTGTCATGGATTTTCATCACTACTGCAGAGATAAGTGGCATAGGAGTACTCCATGTACTCTTTGCTTTGAAGAACGTTCTTTGTTTTGAGGATGAATTTTAGGGAGAGGGTTACCCTAAAATAACACAGTTTCAGATCTGCTTTGTTTTTAATGCATCCTATTATTTTTAGTTGAATGCAGGTCAGCACACCATTAATTAAGTACACAAATGGTCTAAAGGAGTCCCAAAAACTTTACTAAGCCAGATATGACACAACCATTGGTCCCCCCACACATGCCAGGGTGCTGGGTGTAATCCTAGACTCTGGCCTGTCCTTCCGCCCCCACATCCAATCACTGGCTAAATCTTGCTGCCCTAAACCTCCGTAACATTTCCAGAATTCACCCCTTCATGACTAACGACACCACAAAACAACTTATTCACTCCTTGGTTATTTTTCTCCTTCTGCGACTCCCTCCTCACTGGCCTACCTTTTACAGGGGCTATCCCCCCTTCAGTCTATCATGAATGCTGCTGCCAGACTTATACACCTTACTAACCGATCTGTGACCATTACCCCTCTCTGATAATCTCTTCATTGGCTTTCACTAGCCCAACATATAAATTTCAAAATACTAACCACGACGTACAGAGTCATCCACAATATTGCCCCCAGCTGTATCGCAAACCTCATCTGCAGATATAGCTCAAATTGTCCTCTCTGTTTCTCCCAAAGATTTGATGAATTTGTGTTGGGGGAGGTTTCAACTAAAGATATGTGTCAATGGAGGGTATCATCCTTGTTTCAAATATGTGGCAAAAAAGTTGTATGACTTTCAACACCCCTCCTGTAAACACAGAAGTACGATTAAGTAAAAAATTGCAAAACTTTATTTTTACCAATAAAATATATAAAAGAACACAAATTGTGGTATCTACCTCTCTCAGGACCTATATCTTCAGAGGGTGATTATATGCAACCCCAGTTCATAAGATTCAGGGGGGGGGGGGGTTCCCCTTCCTGGTTTACAGAGGGCGTTTGTAACTTACATGGAGGTCCATGGTTATATTTTTCTGTGCTTTGCTTGCGGGCTGGGATTCTGTTCTGATCCTCAGACGTTTTAGTAATACTGTTTTAGTAACCATGCCTATCTCGTATTGCATTGTTGCCATTGTTTTCATTACAAAGTCCCTTCCCGAGTGGGCTCTGTATATGACACATTGTATACCTTTCTTATGCAATATTTCCTGAGATTGTATGTTATTAATCTACATATGTCTTACAAAATAAAAAACTTTTGCAAGTAAAAGAACACAAATTGTGTGTAATTGCTTGCATATTACTACCAGTATTTGTCATTTACTGTGAACATGCATGGCTTAAGTTAAGATAGAGAAATTAGGTTGATGCATTTGGTGGAGATCAGGACCTTTTATCTCTCACAAGTGATATGAAGAATCACCTCTAGAGATAGAAAAAACACATACGCAATCTACAAAACATAACATACATAATTAAATTTTTACAGCATTCATTAGATTGTGAAAACATACTTAAAGAGGTTGTAAACCTCAGAATTTTTTTTTTTTTAAAGTACACCTGAAAGACAAACACATAATGAGCTAGTATGCATCGTATACTAGCTAATTATGATATACTTACCTTAGAATGAAGCCCCGAAGCGCCGACCGCTCACCTCTCCCATGGGGGACATGTTCTGTCACCCTTCTTCCGGGTTCGCGGCATCCGGCCATCTGATTGGCTGGACTCGCGATTACGTCACTACTAGGCGCATGCGCGCGGGAGCCGACGGTCATGGCATGGGGCTCTGAAGGAATGGCACCAGCGGCTGTTCCTTCAGAGCGCATGCGCCAGTGATGTCACTGGCTGCATTTAAGGTATATATCTCCTAAACGGTACATGTTTAGGAGATATTTATAGTACCTATAGGTAAGCCTTATCATAAGCTTACCTATAGGTACAACTTGCAGAGGAGGGTTTACTTCCTCTTTAAAAACTGTCCCCAAAAAGGAAAATGGGCGGGAGATGAGAGATAGGGGAAGATTAAAAAAAAAGAATTGATTTAATTCCACGAAACACATCAACCTAATTTCTCTATCTCAACTTAAGCCATGTATGTTTGCAGTAAACAACTATATTGTTAGTAATATGCAAGCAATTACAGACAATATGTGTTCTTTTATATACTGTATTTTATTAGTAAAAATAAAGTTTTGTAAATTTTTACATCATCGTACTTTTGTGTTCACTGGAAGGGTATTTAAAGTCCTACAAATTTTTTGTTACGTATCTTATCCTCCCAAGACATCTTGCTCTCTAGCTTCCCTGTTACCTCCTCCAACACTCGCCTCCAGGACTTCTCAAGGACTTCCCCCATCCTCTGGAACTCCCTACCCGCATATGTCTGGTCAGCTCCTACCCAGTCCACCTTCAGGCAATCCTTGAAAACAAATTTATTCAGGGAAGCCCACCCCACCTCCACCTAAAAACTGTACTCGAGTCCCCTCCATCAGATTATCCCCTGCAGCTATCACCTTTCGTACCACCTCCCCCTCCCCTTCCTTGAGCAGGGCCCTCCTTATCCTTCTGTATTGAATTATATTGGAATTGTACTTTCCCACTTTATTTTGTAAAGTGCTGCGTAATGTGTTGGTGCTATATAAATCCTGAACAAGCCTTGCAGATTACGTATGGCTGAGACGCCACACTAAAAGTAATTTCTTAATTTTATTGCACAGCTTCATTTTCTTGTAATAAAATGTATCCCCTCCACCTTTACCATTTCTTTCTGCTCATTGCAAAATGTGATTACATTGCATTTAGTGATATCATTGCTTACTAGGATTTAAAAAGACAGCTATTTTGGTGCTTCATGCCTAAAAAGCATATTTTTGGAAGCCTGTAATTTTGATCCAACAACCTCACGCTCTGTGTGTGCATCCACACTGCACATATGAACTTTGCAGTTTGCACATTTAAATCCAAAATCATCCACAAATCACACAGCGGTTAGAACTCTTTCTGGGAACTGTCAGTTTATCTTCAGACCTTCTCCCTTTTTATTTTCCAAACCACTTGCCACTAATAAAAAATATTTAAAGCTGAGAATGTTAATTATACGTGTTCAGAAGGGTAAGGAATTCAGTCTGCAAAGCTAAAAGTAAGAATGGATGTCTTAGTTTTACTACAAGTGTAGCACACCTTGTATTTTGCACATGTTCTCATAACTGACTGTTCTTTTGGTTGGGAAATGTCCTTACCATAGGCCACGTAACCTAAAATACTAGGTTCCTTGACAGAATTTGCAATATCTCTCGATGTATTAAAGGTGCATGTATATGGTAGCTGTTTTATCTACTAAAGAATTTAAATTTTTGTCCTACCAATCCTTAGATTTACAGAGCCTGCCAGACAGCAGAACCAGAATGGCAACTTAAATTGTATCTACTGAAGTTATGCGGTACAGCTTGGTCACCTACTTGCCCATAGGCTGTCAATTGACAATGAAGCAGCAGAAGCAAGCTTATGAAGCCCAACTGTTGGCTCTTTCTGATCTTTCCTACTGCCAACATGTTCCTTTTCAATACACGTTCAAATAGCAGGCCTAATTGGCCCTTCGTGTGGCCCCCTCCCTCTGTTTAAGGGGTTACAGGAGGCTTTCATCAGAAAAAATACAGATACTTACTGTAGCTATAGTTAAACATGCATTTACCTATTTTGTTTTATCGAATACATAACTGCAAAGGGTGTTTTTATGTAAGCCTAAAGTTCTGCTTTGAAGTAAAATTACAGCTTTCATTTAAAATAGGATCAGTTTAATTTGATAAAACTAATTTAGCTTTAGTTCAGCTTCCTATCTACTTCTATTTTAAAAATATTGTGTTTTGACAGAAATATTTCACCCCTAACATCTCCTTCATGTATAACAAATGAACAAGTGCAGCGCTCAGAACAGGGGAACCTCCTTCAGATGGGTGCTCTGGAGAAGGAGGAGTTTCTCTTTTCCCGTACCAACCCCTGTGCAGCTGCCATCAGATGGTACGGCATTGATGATCTGATTTTGGTGTGGGATAATGCAGTGGGGGACTTGGTGTCCTTCATCACATACTGTATGTCACATGTGTGAATAACAACCCCTTGAAACTGGAATTCAGTCTTGAGAGCCACCCCATTAGTATCAATCTTTTGGTTGTTACTCTCACTAGTGATGTGCACACCAATACTGTCCATTCCCGAACTTTTCCTAAGAAATGTGCTGGGAATTCTTTGCTGTTGGCCACCAGCTGTCACCCAATACACACAATCAAGTCCGTGCCAGTGGGGGAATATATTAGAGCAAGGCGCAACTGCTCTGAGACTGACTCTTTTCTTCATGAATGTGAGATTATCACTTCTTGACTCAGAGAACGTAGCTATAAACAATGGCATATTAATAGAGCTAATCGTCTAGCCTCAATGAAGGAAAGACCAGTCCTCTTGGACAAAAAAAGCTAAAGATTGACAAAAACAAATATAGCAGGACAGATCCTTCTCGATATACCCAAAACCCTATCACCTTTGTCACTACTTTTTCACAAGAATTTAACTTTGTTAAAGGTTTTATTTCCAAATATTTGCCAGTTTTGTATGCAGACCCTGATCTTGTTCCTGTTCTGTCTGCGGGCTGCAGGTTCTCGAACAGCCCCTCCATTACCTTTGGAAACATTTTACTGCCAAGCCTATTTCTGTCCTCTGGTCAGAATAAGACATGGTTGTATGTCTATGGCTCAAAAAATATATGGCTTGGGTACCTGCTGCTGTTGCGACAAACACAGCAGTAAACATAAAACCATTATTGCTTGTGCTACTGGGAAATAATTTACTTTCCATAATTATCCATAATTATCCATAATTATCAACTATCCATGAATGACTGTTATAGACATTTTATGGCCATACAAATCATTGTTTTTTTAGGTGGAGAGCTATTGTGGGGTATCCATAGAAAAATAAATGGAATCAGTGCGAGCGCTGGCCACCACATTAACAAATACTGCTCTTCTAGTTCCGGCTGCAGCGCTGAGACAGTCACTAGTATGGCAGCACCACTGATTGAATCTTGTGCCCACCTTGCAGCCTGCACACCTCTGAATGCTGGGAAAGCTGTAGCTGCTCTTCTGCAGCAGCAGTTTTTATCTGTTAGTGTCAAAAAGGGGGATTTAAGGGTAAAGAGAGAGCACCGTACTGGGGGAGGGGGGTGATTTGGGAGAAAAGGGGGTGTCATTTGTGGGGATGTAAAGTGGCCAGTGAGATCTGCACTCTGTACATACTGCCCCCCTGAACTGTGCGCTTTGTACATACCACACCCCTGAACTCTGCGCTCTCTACATACTGCTCCCCTGAACCCTGTCCTCTGTATATACTGCACCCCTGAACTCTGTGCTCTGTACATACTAAACCCCTGAACTGTGCATACTGCATCCCTGAAATCTCTACTCTGTACATACCGCAGCCCTGAACTCTGCACTCGCTACATACTGTATCCCTGAACTCTGTGCTCTGTACATACTGAGCCCCTGAACTATGCACTCTGTGCATACTGCACCCTTAAAACTGCATTCTGTACATACCGCTCTTCTGAACTCTGTGCTCTGTACAATAACGCATCCCAGAATTCTGCATTCTGCACATACCGCACTCCTGAACTCTGCGCTCTGTACATACCACACCCCTGAACTATGTGCTCTGTACGCATTGCACCCCTTAAATCTGGTATCTGTACATACCGCACTCCTGAACTCTGCACTTTGTACATACCACACCCCTGAACTATGTGCTCTGTACGCACTGCACCCCTTAGCTCTGGTATCTGTACATACCGCAACCCCGAACTCTGCAGTCTGTACATACAGTGCCTTGCGAAAGTATTTGGCCCCTTGAACTTTGCGACCTTTTGCCACATTTCAGGCTTCAAACATAAAGAAATAAAACTGTAATTTTTTTGTGAAGAATCAACAACAAGTGGGACACAATCATGAAGTGGAAGAAAATTTATTGGATATTTCAAACTTTTTTAACAAATAAAAAACTGAAAAATTGGGCGTGCAAAATTATTCAGCCCCCTTAAGTTAATACTTTGTAGCGCCACATTTTGCTGCGATTACAGCTTGTGATATGTCTCTATCAGTTTTGCACATCGAGAGACTGAAATTTTTGCCCATTCCTCCTTGCAAAACAGCTCGAGCTCACTGAGGTTGGATGGAGAGCATTTGTGAACAACAGTTTTCAGTTCTTTCCACAGATTCTCGATTGGATTCAGGTCTGGACTTTGACTTGGCCATTCTAACACCTGGATATGTTTATTTATAGATTTTGCTTCATGTTTTGGATCATTGTCTTGTTGGAAGACAAATCTCCATCCCAGTCTCGGGTCTTTTGCAGACTCCATCAGGTTTTCCTCCAGAATGGTCCTGTTTTTGGCTCCATCCATCTTCCCATCAATTTTAACCATCTTCCCTGTCCCTGCTGAAGAAAAGCAGGCCCAAACCATGGGTGATGAGCTGTGTTGCTTTTACGCCAAACATAACGTTTTGCATTGTGGCCAAAAAGTTTGATTTTGGTTTCATCTGACCAGAGCACCTTCTTCCACATGTTTGGTGTGTCTCCCAGGTGGCTTGTGGCAAACTTTAAACGACACTTTTTATGGATATCTTTAAGAAATGGCTTTCTTCTTGCCACTCTTCCATAAAGGCCAGATTTGTGCAGTATACGACTGATTGTTGTCCTATGGATAGAGTCTCCCACCTCAGCTGGGGCCGAATACTTTCGCAAGGCACTGTAGCACACTCCTGAACCCCACATTCTGTACATAATGCACTGTTAGTTCAGGGAGTGATAATGCTGCCTTCTGAATGTCTGTCTCTTTTTTTTTCCAGGGGAATTACAGTATCGGAAGTACAGTATCGCAACTGTAAGCCAAGTATTTAGATTGTGGCTGTGGCTCAATGCAACTGACTTCAATGGGAAAGTTTGATAGGCAGCGCCACTTGTAAAATTTGACATGTTGAGTTAAAATCGCTGCACCATAAGGCTAAGTATCGAGGTCTCAGCAATGAGTACTCACCCAAGCAGCTGCTATGTTCATGTAGAGGTCGGTGGTCAGGGGGTGGTTCTGTTTAATTTCTGCCTTTTAAGCCATCCCCACTATTAGACACAATCTTGTCACACTCATTGCTTTCTATTGGATGCATAACACAACTTGTTTTTCAACTGTATTTGCAAATGTATTTGTAAATCAGGCAAATTAATGGTTATGGATATTGCCAGTGTTTTCATATTGTGTTTATACTGTTTAAATATTGATTGCCTTGGTTTCTAATAGGAGTTCTGTCATCTTTAAGGTTGTCAGTAAAAAGTGCACTCTGTCAGTAGCTTTTCCATGTTTTGTCAGGAAAAAAAGTGGATGGCAACCCTGTGGACAACAGGATAAATCACAGTGGCCAGGGAGATGGAGCAAGTTTTACTCTCATCCAGTGGCTGAATGAATACTTTCAGCTGCTGGGAAGCTAAGATTTGGCAGAATTTCAATACATAGGTTTCCAGAAACTTTACTTTTTAAGTGCATCTTTTATAGATGACATGGTCATTTTAAATCTGAGTTCCAGGTATCCATTCTTTGCATAGTTAAATTGGTCCAGCTTAGTCCAATGTAGGTATACATAATCTATACCGGGCTAATCCCTGTGGAAGCAGAGAATCACTGTAGTAGCCACTGCTACTACAGTGATCTTGGCTGTCTCTCGGGCCCCATGCCAAGAGGCTGCCCTGCTGCATAGGAGGTAACTTTCTAAGTACGGGCGCCATTCACAGAAAACCATGCATTTTTCTCAGTTAATACAAGGTGATCTGTGATTGGGCAAGGTAGAGACCATGTCTCTCCACCTTGTCTAATCAGAGACTGCTTTGCATTCATTGGGAAACATGCAAAGCATTCTATGAATGGAACCTGTGCAGGACAGCCACTTGGCACAGGAGCCAAAAGACAGCAAGGATCATTGTAGTAGCAGTGGTGATTCTCTGTTTCCACAGGCATCAACCCGGTATGCAACATGCATACTTACATTGGTCCAATATGGACTGCTGCAGCTATGCAATAAAAAAGTCCATACCTGGATCCATACCTGAATTTAGCTTACACTTCTAGCACATTTAAAGCGGATCTCCACCCAAAAGGGGAAGCTCTGCTTGTTTGCACCCTCCACTGACACATTTGGCGTTTTTTAGGAGTTTTTAACAGGTACCCGCTCCCACTTCTTGGTAAGTTTGCCGCACGGCTATCTCTGTCATGTCCAGCCTCCTCCTCCTTCCCCCTCTGCCTTCTGAGACCTGTGTGTCCCCCAGAAGACGGAGGGACCATTCAGAATGCGCAGCGTGACTCGCACATGCACAGTAGGAAACCGGCTGTGAAGCCTGAAGGCAATGCCAGCGCCTGCATCCTAAGCCGAGGGATGAATCGTCTTGGAGTGCTGACATTGCGGGATCCCTGGATAGTTACTGTATATAGCATAACGCGCTGAGATTGGTGTAAAACTACTTTTTTTTTCCTTTTTTTTAGTTATAAACAGTGTGAGGAAGGTTTATAATGTGTAGCACAATTCCCAACTGTTTTGCTGGATATGGGTCCCCCTGGGTTACCACTGGCAACAACAGCATATTTAAGCATGTTCTCCAAGTGTGAGCACTGAGACAATGACCAGTCCATTATCTTTGGGTTTTTTGTATTTATTTGGTAACTTGGATGGGAGAAGGGATGAGTGGGATACTCCTGGAACTAAACTAGGCACATTTGGCGGAGACACTTGAATATCGCTGTTTGGCGCTGACTTGACGCTGGCTGAATACCTATCAATGCTGACTTGACACTGGTTAATGCTGGCTGGATGCCTGTTAACGCTGAATTGACTTGGGACTGCTTTCTGACTAAAGAAGTCCTCTTCTAGCTCCCCTAAGCACTCCTGCTGAGGTAGCCACTTGAATACACTGCAGCAGTGCTGAACACTTCAGGGCCCGCACCGGCGCCCACTTTCTCTCTCTAATCTTCAGGGTTTAGATACTGGCACCCCCTTTCTAAGCCACCACTACTGGCTAGCTGGCTCCCGGATCCCTTTGACCTTCTGGAGTGGTCTCCTCTCTCAGGCAGACCCCTGGGCAGTTTTGAGAACTCACAACACTGTTTTCCCTGGAAACTTCTGCTCAGCAGCTCCACTCGGTTCACAGCACTCTGGATCCTTCCTGTAGCCCAGCTCAACCTCTGGTCCTCTAGGCCGACCGCCCAGAACACCCTCGTTTGCTCTGACAGGAGGAGAGACAGCTGTCAGTCTCCTCCTGGGACTCTGCTTCCTGCCAAAGACACTCTGTCACATGCTCCCCTCAGACTTATATCCGATCCCAGGGTGCATTGCGGCAAACTCCACCCACTGAGGCAGCTATAAGCCCTGGTGCGCTATTGGCCAGGTTTCCTCCACTGTCCAATAAAAGCCCTCATTGGATACAGTGTGGAGACTCCCCAGACTCAACAGACCACACCTGGAAACATATGACAGCCTAACTGAATGATCAGGACCCCCTGATAAGCAGACAGGGTCAATATATACTTTTCCTAGCACCTACCTAGGAGGGTGCTACAAACGTATCAGGCGTCAGTTTTTTTCTAAGCATTGACAAGAAATAGGAAGGCAGGTTAGCAGTACTTCATTTGTTTCTGATCCATAAACTTTTTCTGGGTGGCTGTGTTCTAGAAAAGGCTAGGCAACTAACATTTTCAGAGGGAAGTTAGCAATGATATGCTCCATATTTTTCTTATTACAGGTTTCCTTGAAGCATAAGTTCACCTTTCATAACATGTTACATGTTACACTCTTATTCAGGGTGAACATGTAACATGTTATAAATGCACCAGCCCCTGCGCTCCGCTGTGACAGAGGACCAGGGATCTTCTCCCCCCGTGTCTGCTGCTACAATTTAAAGAGGAAGTAAACTTCCTCTGCAGACATTTAAATATAGGTAAGCCTATACTAAGGCTTACCTATAGGTAGTGAAAATATTTCCTAAACGTGTACTGTTTACGAGATATTTACATGACATACAGCCAGTGACATCACTGGAAAATGCACTCTGAAGGAACGGCCATGGGTACCGTTCCTTCCGGACCCCGTACCGTGGACGGAAGCTCCCGTCTTTGCAGCTCCGGCCAATCACAGTGTCGGAGCCCGCGAACCCGGAAGAAACTTCTGAGGAAAATGTCAGCAGTGTGCGGTCACAGCTGGGAAAGCTTTGTTCTAAGGTAAGTATTACATAATGAGGTAGTATGCGATGCATACTAGCTCATTATGCCTTTGTCTTACAGGGTTTTTTTTTCCTTTTTTTTTTCCAGAGTTTACAACCTCTTTAAAAAAGATGCAGCCAGGTGTTCTGTTGATGGGAAATTTCAACTACTGACAGCCTCTTTGGCTGTCAAGTTGTAGTTCTCATCAAACTACCACAGCCCTGTTGAGCACTGTAGTAGTTCATTGAAAGTTCCTGTCAATGTGTAACCGAATGCACGTAGGAGGTAAGAGCAGACAGCTTACACACAGAGTCTGCAAGAGCCCAGCATAACACCCACGATCTGCTGATCACTGGCTTTGCAGGCTTCCAACAAAAAAATAATAAATGCACATTTTTTTTTTTTAACCTGCAAAAAGATGTGCATTTATTATTTTTTTTTCAAAAGGTGAACTTATCCCTTAAGAACCTTCATAGCCAAACCATACCTAATATATGACCCACATAAATGCTGCCTAGATGGCCCCACTACTCCTAACTTAGGATAAAACTCATCTTCTCATCAAACTGTTCTTCTCTGCATTCAAGATTTAGAATGGTTCTGCCTACACTGTCTAATAACAGGAGATCTAGCACTGATAAAGGTGTGTAACATTGGTCTTCTATCTGCAAATATGTGCCAGTTTCAAAATAGACCATATTTTAGGACTGTTTTAGAACAGATAACAGTCTGAGTCTTAACATTTTCTATATTTAAAATTCAGTCTGTCTCAATTAATCTTTGTGTGTTCGTGGTTTCTGCCAGTAACTGTAGTAGGTTGTAAAATCTTTTATTACATTTGATCTATATGAGAGGGGATTGCGTTATCTGTTATGACATGAACCTTTCTACTTCCAAGTGTCAAAAGACAAAATATTGTTTACTCTACATGCTTGCAGAGAAAATATTCTTTTAATCCGAGTTACACAATGGTTTATGTGTCAATGTACTACATTTATCAGATTAATGATTTTGGTAAAATCATAACATGTACAAAATGTTTTTTTTTTTATCATGTAATAGCCCTGTTTATTTTAAAGGAAATAAACTGAGTAAGCCCTGGTTCACACTGGTGCAGCTTTGAAATCGCATGATTTCAAAGCTGCAGATAAGTGCTATTTGCACCTCCGATTTCATTGCGGCTTGCAACTTCATTTAACAGAAGTCTATGCAAGTCACAATTAAATCAGAAAAAAAAGTGCAGGAACCTTTTTCAAAGCTGCAACATGAGTTGTGGCAATTTGAAGGGTTCCATTGTCGGCAATGGGGTGCAACTTGTCATGTGATTTGGAACTGTCAAATCGCATGACAAATTGCACCGGTGTGAACGAGGGCCAAATACATTGAGCCACTGTAAAATCCTTGTGGTAGCATATCTATAAATCTATATATTTAATACAGTAACAAAATATGGAGTAGCAAAATTATAAAAATGTAAAAGTAGCTAAAAGTAATAAACCCAAAACCAAAAATGTATTAGATTGCAGTTTTACTAATTCTTAGATTCAATGGTTGCATTCGTTTTCTTTTGTAGGCTTTTTTTACTTTATTTTCACCTGCTGATCTTGCCATGAAGTGTTTATCAACTTCCTTTTAACAGACCAAGCTTTCAAGCAAAAGTGGGAATTAGCCCAGGTTCACACTAGGGCGACCTGTGAGGCGACCTGGTCGCCTCACAGGTCGCCGCAGGTCGCCTCCCATAGGGAAGCTGCGGACCCGTTCTAATAGGAGCGACACAAGTCGCTCCGACCTAGAAAAAGGGTCCGGAGCTTCTTTGGGGCGACCAGGAGGCGACCGCCATAGACTTCAATGTTATGAAGTCCGTGGCGGCCGCTCCGAGGTCGCGGCGCGCTGCTCGCAACGCGATCTCGGAGGTCGCCCCTGGAAGTAGCGTCGTGGTAGTGTGAACCGGCGCTGATAGGGTTTTGTTTGATTGTTAAGTTCTGTGTATTGACATTTTAAGAAATTGTTATGGAATTGTAGTAGGAGAAGCTGGAGTAGGATGATTGTGGGATTAAAAAAAGAAGGTTACCTGTTCCATCTGCACTGCTGATGCACAACATTTGTGACAAGCAAACTTGAATCCTGTGTGCAGCCTCTACAGCATCCTGGCGGACCTACCTTCTCCGGTATGAACAATTTTTAATCTATTTACTAGCATCTGGCCGAAATGGGGCCTCAACTGAGATATAGAGGGCCTTGCTGCTTAGCTCTTAAGGGTTCAGAAGGATTTTCCCAACTTTGAGAGCAGATTCCTCATACACAGCTAGAGTAAAAGGCCTGGAACCATGGTCAAATCTAGGGGAATGCTGGAGTGGGTGGATCTAGGGGGGTGCTGGTGTGGGCTGCACCCCCCCTAGCTTTTAGTTGTGTGTAATCAAAGCCCCCACCCCTGACCCTGTGCCACACGTCTCTTATCCCTGCACAATATACAGCCTGAGCACCAGAGATGTATAGTAACGAAGTAGAACTACTTAAGTACTGTACTTAAGTACCGAAATGCGGTATCTGTACTTTCCTAGAGTAGAATTTTTTTCTCCTACTTCTACTTTTACTTCACTACATTTTTTTGATGATTTCGATACTTCTACTCAAGTATTTTTTTTTTGTGCTGCATAGTTACTCGTTACTTTTAAAAAAATTACCACTGCCAGAACAGTAGATGGCAGGTTGCATAAAGCTCAAAAAAATGTGTATAATGTCATTTGTAAATCAGCGCATACGAAAATAAAGGCTGTGTATAATAAAAGCTGCTATACCAAATCTTTCCAATAAAAAGAAAATATGAAACAAACAAATAAATTGTGCTACAGCGCTTAAAGTGCATCAAGAAACTACTAACAAACACAACTTGGCTGTGCGAATAAAGTGCCTGTGCAATGGATATAATATCATCGTTGCCCCTAGTGCCCTGCCCACACTCCACACAGTATCAAAAATAAAGTGACATGAATGTGCTAAAGCCTAAATGCAGTGAAAATAATTATTCCCACAATGTAACAGTAAATTCAATTCATATAAAATATGACAATAAATCACAATAAAATAAGTTATGAAATAAGTTAGGTCAGGTTGAAGTGTGTAAACCTATCTATAACGAAAAGTCCATAAATGAATTCCAGTGTGCAAATCTAAAGTGTCACTTCACTTGTCAGATGCTTCCACCTCCTTCAGTGCTCGAGTGACCGACCAACACACTTAATGGTGGTGGCACTGGTGGATAGCGTCTGGGTGGCACTGTGGCACTGACTGCACTGGTTCAAAAAGCCATATATATTTAATTATTTAAATTCTCAATCTCATAGGTCCTCGCCTCATAAGATATTAATAACTTAAGATTAGGTGATGAACTTCTTGGCGGCCCTGGCAGGATGACGGGGACACCCGCCACTTCTGGAGCCGAGCCGCTGTGATTCCCCAACATGTGACAAAGTGACAGCCATGAGATCTAGTGGCTAGTAGTGCTCAACAATACCGCTTTTATATATAAAAATGAAATAAAATATACTGACTCACAATTTAGTAGTAGGTAGCGTGTAGCAGTAGGCAGCACAACTCAATTCAATCAATCCCACAGCCTCGCTCGCGCCGCGGCCCGCGGAATCACTGTCATGATCATCAAGTTAAGACCGCACAGGAGGAGCCATGCTGCCGTCTTCCCGCTCGAGGTCTCTGCCTCTAGACGTGTTGTGTGTCACTCAGACTCCACCCCTTAGGGCACTTACTGAGAGGAGTTGTGACGCGGGCGGCCGGACGCGGGAGCAGGACTCGGAGCATTTTCTTCGTTATCTCATCATGAGGTGAGTGAGGTGGACCGTGGAGAGGGCCTAATCCTTGCCATGGCAAATGTGCCATTTGAGAATCAAATAATCAATATAAAATATTAATATATTATATACACACGGGTCATGGGTGGCTTTTTTGAACCAAGAAGAGTGAGACTGACGGCTATGATGATTATCCGACCATCCATGGTCCATGGACCATAAGTGTTGTGTTGTGGTGGTGCCTGTGCTTCCTGCGGCCTGCCTCTGCCTGTGCGGCTGTGCCTGCAATGTAGTGGCCACTGGCAGTGGCACTTGACTTGAGCAAAGCAAATGAGCACTACTAGTGTGAAGGACAGGTGGTGGAAGCATGTTCTGACAAGTTCTTATAATGAAAATAATATAGACAGCTTTTTGAACCAGTGCAGTGCCAGTGCTACTAAGGTGAGAGGCAGAGAGAGAGGCTATCCAGTCCACCACTTTACTTGAGCAGATCACAGAAGAAAGGTGGAAGCATCTGACAGCAAGTGACAAGCACTTCTTAGATTGCACACTGGAATTCAGTTATGGACTTTTCGTTATAAAGTTTAGTTTACACACTTAAACTTGCACCTAACTTATTCACAATCACAACTTATTTTATTGTGGTATTGTCATATATATTTTATATGAATTAAATTTACATTGTGGGAATAATTTGCACTGCATTTAGCACAGACATGTCACTTTATTTTTGATACTGTGGGCGATGATTTTGAATACAAGAAGAATATATATAATTGCAGGCACTTTATTAGCATTTTTAGCACAGCCACTTTGTTAGTAGTTTTTGATGCATTTTTCACTTTAAGCGTTGTAGGTTTGATGAAGCTGGCCTGGCACATCATCATCAATTGAGCAAATCAAATCAAACCGCGATTAAGAAGACTGCGCATGCTCCTGTTCTGCCTTATGATCAGCTGAAAAGATGGACGAACCAAAAACACTACCTTCCACCCCTGGCCCTTCAACTTCAAGTGATCTGCCTGGCTGTGAGAGTGAGGAAGCTCAGGAAGGAGACCACCCCTGGCTTTAAAAGGTGGATGCTTTAAAAGGGGAAGGGAGGGACATACTTTATCTGTTTTTTGTTTACAAAAAGTTACAGCCTAAGGAATTGTGATTGTCCTTTAGGTTAATCATTTGAATAAATCATTTGAAATAATAAAAAACAATATGATGTTCAAACTTTTGACTTCTTTCTTTAATAACTACATAACGCAGTACTTGTACTTCTACTTTCAGTACTTGAGTAGAATTTTTTTTTCAAAACTACTGGTACTTTTTACTTTTAGTACTTAAGTAGCAAATTTTTTGAAAAAACTACTTGCAATACTTAAGTAAAAAAAATGTTGAATACTTTAGTACTTCTACTTAAGTAACTTTTTCTGCGAGCACTTCCACTTCTACTCAAGTCACTTTTTGATCGAGCACTTGTACTTTTACTCAAGTAGAAATTTTGAGTACTTTATACAAGTCTGCTGAGCACAGACACTAAGATCTCCTCTTCCCCACACAGCATACACTGTAGCTGAAATCCAATGGTGCCGCATGCAGAACAATTTAAACATATTACTTTATAATTAAATAAAGACAAAAACGATGCTGGACTTGCAATGGTATGATGGGCCCTGGCCCTTTATTAACTATATTTAATAACTACATTACTTTAGTTCAGCCCCAAAGCTCGAACTAACCATACACATTAACGTAGCAATAACTGTGATCCAGTCAAAAAACTCAGACCACCCTTTGTATGACACCATACAAGAAAAACACACCCATTCATAACACTATGAACATAGGGAGGGCGGGAGGGACGAACTTCTTGGTCCTCTCCTGTCCACTGATTTTAAACCGTTAATTCACTCCCTTATATAGGGAATAACTGTCACTTCCAGGATTGAAATTCCTCCAATCAATACAGTAAATATATATATATTTTTTTTTTTTTTTTAAATACCAATAGCCTTTTAGCTTTAACTGACCAATCCTGTCATCTGTAATTTGACCAATAGCAATATTTATATTCTATACAGTACATTTTTTTTTACACACACATTTTTTTTTTTTTTTTTGGTTTTGCCACGGCCCCATACATGCATGGCAGGTACTATGACCCGCCATGCATTTCATGGTGCCGCATGCAGAACAATTTAAACATATTACTTTATAATTAAATAAAGACAAAAACGATGCTGGACTTGCAATGGTATGATGGGCCCTGGCCCTTTATTAACTATATTTAATAACTACATTACTTTAGTTCAGCCCCAAAGCTCGAACTAACCATACACATTAACGTAGCAATAACTGTGATCCAGTCAAAAAACTCAGACCACCCTTTGTATGACACCATACAAGAAAAACACACCCATTCATAACACTATGAACATAGGGAGGGCGGGAGGGACGAACTTCTTGGTCCTCTCCTGTCCACTGATTTTAAACCGTTAATTCACTCCCTTATATAGGGAATAACTGTCACTTCCAGGATTGAAATTCCTCCAATCAATACAGTAAATATATATATATTTTTTTTTTTTTAAATACCAATAGCCTTTTAGCTTTAACTGACCAATCCTGTCATCTGTAATTTGACCAATAGCAATATTTATATTCTATACAGTACATTTTTTTTTTACACACACATTTTTTTTTTTTTTTTTGGTCTTGCCACGGCCCCATACATGCATGGCAGGTACTATGACCCGCCATGCATTTCATGGTGCCGCATGCAGAACAATTTAAACATATTACTTTATAATTAAATAAAGACAAAAACGATGCTGGACTTGCAATGGTATGATGGGCCCTGGCCCTTTATCAACTATATTTAATAACTACATTACTTTAGTTCAGCCCCAAAGCTCGAACTAACCATACACATTAACGTAGCAATAACTGTGATCCAGTCAAAAAACTCAGACCACCCTTTGTATGACACCATACAAGAAAAACACACCCACAAGCCATGCTCAACTTACGAGCATGGCACCACCACAAGGCCCAAAGCCCTTTCAATACACGATTGCAAGTCCAGATTAAAAATGTCATTTGCAACTTCCGACAAATGAACCATATCCCATATATAAAAACCCCTTAAACCCCCTTCTAAATCCACATGTCTGAATGAAAAACCCCCCATAGAGGACATAAATTTAGAGATAGCCCTATTTACCTTTACACGTGTTTTCTCCAAAAAGAATTGCTCTTCCGAAAACCAACACAATCTGGGTATAATTTCGGAAAAAACAAAAATACAAGCAGAAAACACAGACTGCAAATGCATAAGATCAGATTTAATATGCAATAACAAATCTACGCTTTTTCGGGAGCCTAAATCATTCCCCCCAAGATGAATAATAACCGCATCGGGGGAAGGCCAAATCAAACGCAGTTCATAAAAAACAGAACGGATGTCCTGCCAACGCATTCCACGCCTACCGTACCAGAATAGCGAAGCAGAGGATGATGAAAAACCCAAATTTGTAGTATAAACCCGAACTTCTGCCCTCTTGTGGGCCCAAAAAACGAACGAATGTCCGACGATCCAAATAATTTTGCGGGAACCTGCAATTAAATACAAGAATTAGGACGGACATATGACTTGAAGGCAGAAGAACGCCATCTACCAATATTTCTAATAGAATCGTCAGACATACCAAATCGAGCAGCAGTGGTAGCTGCGCCAATTCGGAAGGAATGAGCAGAAATCGGAAGATGGCCCAAATTCAAATGGACCAAACATTTTTTTAGAATAGAATTGAATTGAAAAACCGTCAGTGGGCTACCGTTTTGATGTATGAGAAATTGAAGAAATGGAAGAGGCCTGACTAACAAATAACTCTCAACCCGATGAACAGCGCAAATTTTAGAATTTTCGTATCGCCCCAGAGATATCCAATGCCCCTTACCAAATTGATCAGTTTTACTTCGCCTCAAAAAAACGCGAAGCACACCTCTGGTAACAGAAACATCAGAGAATCTTAAACCATCGATGGCAGATGATTTAGACGCCAGCAGCTCCGAAATGCGAAATGCACCGAAGAAGCACAAGCAAAAAGCGCATTGCAACAATACAGCTTCATAATGTGAAAAACAAACAGAATTGGAGGCCACACACAAATTTTCCAACAATGAAAGGGAAACAGCAAGCCTTCTATCAGGGGTAATATTAGACTTGCGATAACCCTTCAAAGCCAATTTCACTGAGAAAATTTCCATACATGAGCGGTGACCGTGCAATTTTGCGAAAAACGAAATACCAGCTAAAGACTTGAGAACATGGGAATAAGAAAATTGTCTATTAAATAAATATTCCAAAAAGGACAAAACGTTTTTTTCAGAAAAAGAAAATTTACGAATATCACTGCCAACAAAAAAGGAAGACCACATACGCCACGCGGCGTGGTACGAGCGCCATGTAGAAGGAGCCAAGGAAGAGAAAATAGCAGAAGAAACCTTTGTCAGACCAGATTCCACAGGTGAGAAGGGCATGAAATGCCCAATAGATCCGCGCCGGGAGCTGCAATCCGAAAACGGTCCATCTGCTGGCGAGACAGAGAATCAGCAATAATGTTGGAAAATCCGGGAATATATTTAGCTTTTAGCCATATATTGAGTTTTAAACATAACAAAACTAAATATCTAAGAAGTGAAATGACCGGAAGAGACCTGGAGGACAAGCAATTAATTGCAAATACTACTCCCTTATTGTCGGAATGTAACAATATACGCTTATTACTAAATTGCAGTCCCCAGATCTCCAATGCAACCAGAACTGGAAACAATTCCAATAAAACTATGCAACCAGTCAAACCTTTATCTATCCATGTGACAGGCCAAGTAGCAGCTGACCAATGGCCGTTCCAGTAAACGCCATAACCGTGCGAGCCGGAGGCATCAGTGAACAAATCTAAAGCAGAAGATGAGCAAAAACAATCTTGCCAAACGGTGTAGCCATTGAAAGAATCCAAAAATCGCAACCAAATTAATAAATCATCTCTAATGTCAGCCGACACAGAAATGAAATGACTAGGGGAAGAGACTCCGGAAATAGCCCTATACAACCGTTTAGTAAAGGCTCTGCCCATCGGCATGACCCTTGATGCAAAGTTGAGTAAACCTAGAAGAGATTGAATAAATTTCAACCTGACCTTCTTCTCACCTACAACAAAAGTCAAAAGTAAACGAATTCTAGATATTTTTGAATCAGGTCGACGAAAAACCATGGCAGTCGTGTCGATTTGAATACCTAAAAATTCAAGGCAAGATGTAGGATATACTGATTTTTCGACTGCCAATGGAACACCAAATTCGCAGCAAATATTTTCAAAGTACCTAAAACAAGATATGCAATCGGAAGACCCTGCCTTTCCAATAAAGAGAAAGTCGTCTAAATAATGAAGTACACTATCTGGACCCGACTTGCTAACAATTACCCATTTCAAAAATGTGGAGAATAATTCAAAATAATAACAGGAGATGGAGCACCCCATCGGCAAGCATTTGTCAAAAAAGAACTCTCCATCGAAACAAAAACCCAAAGAATCAAAAGCATTGGGATGAATGGGCAACAGTCGAAAAGCGGATTTTATGTCAGCTTTAGCAAGTAAGGCCGAGCAACCTGCTTTTCTAATCTTGGACAGTGCATCGTCAAATGTAGCATAAGACACAGAACATAAATCAGTATCAATCTCGTCATTCAATGATTCTCCTGACGGGAAAGACAGGTGGTGTATCAAACGAAATTCACCATCCACCTTCTTGGCTATGACCCCTAGCGGGGAGACCCTAAAATTAGGAAAGGGGGGAGCAGAAAAAGGCCCTGCAACCCTACCGCTAGCAATCTCTTTAGCAATTTTGTGCCGGACGACGTCAGGATGCACAGCCACAGAAGGAAGATTGTCGTGAATTACACAACCTGTACCTGAAAAGGAAGGTAAAGAAAAAACCAAAACAAAAACCCTGAATCAAAATATCGGCAGACCTACGGTTTGGGTAAACCCGTAGCCAGGGGAGCATTTTTTCCAAGCTCACTGTAGTTTCCGCCTTTAAGAAAAATTTGCTTCTCATTCGATTGACTACCAAGCGAAGCCTGTTTTTTGTAGCATTTAGATACAGGATAAGCCCCAGCACAATGCGAGCACTCGTGCCTGAATTTACAAGCATGCGGCCATTTACACATGCCATCGTTGAATCCAAAACAAACACCTTTTCTATGAGTAACAGAATTAGGAGGTTTTGGCACAAAAGCAGGCTTCTGCGGCAACAACAAGTTGAGCCATAATCCTACGTCTTTAACACCCCATTGCAAAGATTTATGGATGGACAGCTTCTGTCTGAACGATTCGTCATAAGCCAGCCAACCTAAACCAGGGAAATTCTTGTATGCTTCCAGCACTATAGCCAAGTGCTGGAAAAGCCCGCTACACAATTCTGGTCTCTTTTCACCTAGCACACTGGAATAAATACAGAAACCCTGTAACCAATTATGGAATGTCCTGGGAGCTACCCTGGATCTATCCTCGCCCGTCTTATCATTGTCAAACTTCGAAAGCTTGAGGCCAGGAAGCAATGACAGGATGTCAACATACTCCCCTCTAAAAATTTTCTCTTTAACCGTCTCCTTAAGATGAAATCCTAAAGGAGATACTGGACAGGGTAAAGCTTCCTTTAAAGCAATCTCAGGTACCTTTCCACAATTACCAGCAAAAGCCTCATGATGAGCTACTGGAACTGGATCTACAACGTATGCATCAGAAGGAGAAACATCCACCAGTGCAACATTACCCCAAACCTCCTGCAGAGAGGCAGGAACCTCAGACTCATTAACATTTAACTCATTAACATCCCCACATATGGCAGAATCGCTTGTTATGGCAGAATCGCTTGTTAGCATTGGATTAGAAAATTTCTTACAAAAAGTAGACATAACTTGCACAAATTCAGAGATTAACATAGCATTAGCAGGGTGCTCACCTGCAACGGCTGCGTCACCACTGACCGCAGCACGGCTATTTGAAGGCCGTTGGACCGGAGCCGGGAGAGAAACATTAGCAGAAGAGGAATCTGAGGCCACCGCTGCCGGTACCGAACCGGGTAGAACTGTACTAGTCGGCCGACCTACAACAGGAGAGACTGAAACCTGTAAAAAAGAAACACTATCCCCACCAGGGACCGAGGACAAACAATCGCCAGAATTACCTGCAACGACCCTCTTCTTCTTAACTGCAGGGATCGGAGCCGATGAGACCACATCCGGACCAAATCTGCTAGGCTTCCTCTTGATCCGCTGTGATTTACCATCCCGGGACCCGGAGGAAGCCGTCGCCCGGAAATGACGACTGCCGCTAACCACATCCAGGTCACCGGGGGCGGACGATCCCATTCGCGAAGGCCGCCAATCGGAAGCCGCGTCATCGCCGGGGTCAACAGGAGCCGGAAACACGCAAGAGGCCTGGGACGAAGATGGCGGAGGACCAGCAGAGACGGAGGCATCCACCGGAATGGAGAGGCATTTCTTCACCTACTCCTCGCCATCCGCGCTACGGGCTCTCTCCAGCAATTCTCGCAGAAGGGACTCCATGACCAGGTAACAGCTAGGCAACGAACTTCTTGGTCCTCTCCTGTCCACTGATTTTAAACCGTTAATTCACTCCCTTATATAGGGAATAACTGTCACTTCCAGGATTGAAATTCCTCCAATCAATACAGTAAATATATATATATATTTTTTTTTTAAATACCAATAGCCTTTTAGCTTTAACTGACCAATCCTGTCATCTGTAATTTGACCAATAGCAATATTTATATTCTATACAGTACATTTTTTTTTACACACACATTTTTTTTTTTTTTTTTTGGTCTTGCCACGGCCCCATACATGCATGGCAGGTACTATGACCCGCCATGCATTTCATTCTCTTATAAACAGCCTTTAATGGTATTTTAAACCAGCTTCAAAAGCTTCAGTGACCAGAGTTTGTTTTCGCATATGCTGTCAAGGTGAAGTAGAATCTATTCAAGTGTAATGCTAAAAAGAAACCCAATGTGTGCTATAACGAATACAGTATATATAAACAGTAATGATACTATATGACAAATAATAAAATGCAATATGCAAATTAATAAATATGTGCAAAACAAAAATCCAAGTAGTGTAAAAGTCCACACATAGGAACTGTAAACCAGCAGCCACTGTGTGTCAAGACAGTCCAGATGTGAAAAGTTGGAAAGGAAATCCACTCCAGTAGCAATAATAGAATATCCAATGTCCACTTAAGGAGTCACCAGGACACCTGCATCCACCATTAGTGATGGACGAACATCGGCCGGGGCGGTTTGTGAACGTTAGCTGCAAACTTTCTCAGATGTCAGCGAACCGCAAGTTCGCGGCAGGCCCCATTGACTTTAATGGGAGCCGAACTTTAAAAACCTTTAGTTCATATTTGCAGCCACAAAAGACTTACTAGCTGTGCACAAATAGTCCCACCACATGGACAATGTCATAACAGAAGTATTGCAATTGGAAAAGTTGCCCTACAAAATGTATTATTTTTTTTACAGCAAATAATGTATTTTTTCCCCACTAAATCAGCCAGAACTGACAGCAGCCGGTAAATACATGTCAGATACATATGAGGTCCATTCACACATCTTTTTTTTTTGAAAAACATTTTATTGAAGTTCAACTCTGTACAGCAAAATAAACAGTTTAACCACATGTGAGAGTTACAAAAGGCAATATGCATACAGCATGGTATTCCATATCACATAACAATCATCACAATAAACCTGAGAGTAATCCCGAGGAACTCCATATAACACCGGGTGCTAAAGAGGGTATGAGTAGAGTTTGGTACGGGTATTTTCAGTTTTCCCAGTAGGGTGTGGGGAGGGATGAGAGGAGGGGAAATGGTAAGATCAAGAAGGAGGGGGGAAGGAGAGGTGGGAAGAAAGGGAAGGGTGGGGAGAGAGAAGAGGGAGCTGGAAAGAGGGGGGAGTGGGGGAGGTAGGGGGGGGGGGAGGCTAGGCACAGTATCATTCATCTTCAATATAAGAGGTATTGGCGGGGGCCAGTGCCCACCGTGAGGAAGATGTAGCAGATATATATATAAAGTACTGAACTATGTAGGCCACCGTCTCATCTGCCCCTCTTTGGCAACAGCGCCAAGGATCACCTGCTGTTCATGTTGGTACAGGGTTATGACGCTCGGCACTCAGAAAGTTAATTGCGTGTATGAGGGAAGAGCGTCATCAGCCTAGATACACATAGGTGAGCCATCAGATGTACAGTATCGCGTTATTCTGGGTCAGGTCAGGTTACAGAGGTTGGGTGCCCACCCCCAGGAGGAGGGAAGGCAGACCATTTTCTAAGCAAGCGGGTGTGACCGTTGGAGGAGGGATATTGCATGCCTACTAGTTCTCTGTCCCTGAGGAGAGACATGTCACTATGTAGTTCGTGGATGGTGGAAGGAATGGAGTCCATCCAATGTTTTAGTATTAGCCTGCGGGTCACCATGAGGCAGGTTATTATCCAATGTTTATGGTCCAGTAGAGGTTTCCTGGAGTATTTGGGTAGTGGTATCGTTTGTAGCGAGATATCGCCAAATAGTAGGAGGTATATATCCTTCGGTAGAGAAAGCCCAGTATATCTGGCTATGTATCTCAGCGTCTTGTCCCACAGGAGGGATATAGGGGGGCATTGCCAAAATTTGTGAAGTAGGGAGGGGAACCTCGATTTGCACAGCGTACAGAAGTGATGGGAAATGTCTGAGGACCATCTGATATGGGGAAGGTATGCCCGGTGCATAATTTTAAATTGTTGCTCCCTCCAGAACTCATTGGTAATGAAGCGACGAGTAAGTAGGTATCCTGATAGGATACGTAGGTGAGCATCGGCAGAGTTCAATTGATCATTCCAAGCCTTATGTCCTGTTGTATCCAAGTATCCAAGGCAGAGGTCCGGAAGCGGTTTGTAGGAGCATGGCATAGAGAGTCCACAAAGCTTACACATTGGTGATAGTATAAGAAATGGTCAGACGGGAGGTTGAAGTTTTCCATAATTGTAGCAAAGGGGAGAGGCTTACCAGTCTGCAAATTATACAACTGTACGAATTTTGTGATCCCTCGCTTTGACCATTCCTCATAAGCCGAGCACTGCTGGGCCTGTGGGAACATAGGGTGTTTTCGGATAGGCAGATAGCCGGAGAGTCGCTGGGGTAATTTGAAGCGTTTTCTCATTTCTCTCCAAGCCATTACGGTGTCCCTGAGTAAAAGATTGCGTCTCAGAGACACAGGCAAGTCCGCAATCCCACAGTGCAGCAGTGCCGTTAGGTCATAAGGAGCAGCCAACTGCGATTCCAGAGAGAAGTTGGTGTATCTCGATTCACGGCTCAACCAATCCATACATGTCCGTAGTAGACAGACCACATTGTACACCCGGGTGTTCGGAAGATCCACGCCCCCCTCTCGAGTAGACAAATGTAGCTTGGGCATTGAGATTCTAGCCCGTTTTCCCTTCCATAAGAAGAGAGAAACCGCTTTGTGTAGTCGCTTGATGTCCGTGTGTTTTAGTAGAAGTGGTAAAGTTTGGAGAGGGTAGAGCAGTTTAGGGAAGGTGGCCATCTTGTACAGGTGGCACCTGCCTCTAAATGAAAGGGGGAGATCAGCCCAGTTCCTCAATTCGGCTATCATTTTGTCTATTACAGGGGTGAAATTGAGCCTGTACAAGGAGAACGGGAAGGGTCCTATATTTATTCCCAAGTATGTGATGTGGCTAGTGTTTATGCGAAGTGTGGAGGAGGACGCCCACTGCGGGGGTTGTGTGGTATTTAACGGGAGTACCTCACTTTTGGCAAAGTTGATGCGGAGGCCAGAGCACCGACGGTATTCTGCAAATATTTGCTGTATAATAGGTAGATCGTGGCCAGGATCTGCTGTGAATATCAGCACATCATCTGCAAACATAGCCGTGCGCAGTTCCTCTTGTCCCACCTCGATGCCCCGGAGCTCAGGGTGTGCCAACAGGTGTCTAGATAGAGGCTCCAGTGCCAGGTTGAACAGCAGGGGTGACAAAGGACACCCCTGCCTAGTGCCCTTGTATAGTTTAAAGGGTTGTGAAGCGTGCCCGGCTACTATCACCTGAGCTGCGGGGGAGGCATACATGGTTCTGATCATGTGCAGAAAGGGGCCCGAAAAGCCAAAGCGGAGTAATACTTTATCTAACCATTGGACATTAACATTATCGAAGGCCTTTTCGGCGTCGAGGGTGATGATGGCTGCCTGGTTAGAGGGATTCAATTTCGAGGCCTCGAGAGCTAGCAATACCTTTCTTATATTGGACGTGGCCGACCGGCCTTTTGTGAATCCCGCTTGGGCCGGGTGTATGAGTGTAGGTAAAATGGAGGCTAGTCTGTCTGCAATAATCTTGGAAAGCAGTTTGGAATCTATATTCAGAAAGATATGGGTCTATACGAGCCCGGGTCTCTGGGGTCCTTGCCTTTCTTATATATCAGCTTGATGTGAGCTTGGTAGCCCGTGGGCAGATAGGGGTGTCCGGTTAGGATGTGATGGAAAACCGATTGCAGGGCGGGGGCTACTTGATCTAGAGCCAGTTTGTAAAATTCCAGGGTGTAACCATCAGGCCCGGGCGATTTCCCGGGTGACAGCCCTTGGATGGTTTTGCGCACTTCCTCTAGGGTTATTGGAGCGTTCAGAGCAGTAAGTTGCTCAGCGGTTATTTTGGGGAGATTAGTCGAGGATAGCCAGCGTGAGGCCACGGCCTCATCGCAGGGTTCATGGCTATACAGGGAAGTGTAGAAGTCTGCAAATACCCTATTGATGTCTGAGGGGGAGTCCACCAGTTTGCCTTCCGAGTCTCTAAGAGAGGTGACGTGAGTGGGCATGAAGGGGCCCCGACATAGGGAAGCTAGCAGCTTTCCAGGTTTGTTTCCAAAAGAGTGGTACTTCCACTCCTGCTGGGATTTATAGAGGCGTTCTCTGGTGTCGGACCAAGAGTCAAAAGCCTCCTTCACTTTCCGCCAAATTTCTCTGTGAGCAGGGGGGTTGGTACGGTACAGGTTTGCTTGGGCTTCCCTCAATGAGGTGCTTGCTTTCATGTAGGCTTCTGCAATGCATTTTTTGTAGGCCGACGCGTATGAGATGATGCGGCCCCTGAGGACTGCCTTGCCCGTTTCCCATAGCAGGGTAGGGGATAACGAGGAGGAGGCATTAGTATCTACAAATTCCGTCCAAACGTCGCGAATCAGTGTAGCCACCCCGGGGTCTCTGGCTAGGTATGAGGGGAATCGCCAGTGTTTAAAGGAAGAAGTCTGGGCAAATATGGAAATGTCAATAGAAACGGGGGTGTGGTCCGAGATAGCAATGTCATGTATCTTAGGGGAGCTAGTGTACGGGAGTAATCTGTCATTCGTTAATGTATAATCAATCCGCGAGAGTGTATGGTGTGGGTGAGAGAAAAAGGTGAACTCTCTGCCTGTGGGGTTTGACAGACGCCAAGCGTCTGTCAAGTGTAAGCTTTCCGTCATGTGTAGCAACAGGGAAGAATGATATTGGCGTGAGGCGGGTGAGGAGCCTATCGCTTGAGACCTGTCTTCGGTAGGGGACATGAGCTGATTGAAGTCACCCGCTACCAGTAACGGCAAGTGTAGGAAAGGGGCCAGGTCGTGGGACAGTGTCTGGAAAAATTTTGCCGAAGGCGTGGTAGGTGCGTAGACCCCGGCCACCACCCATTCTTGGTGGGAATCAGTGAAATGCAGGATGGCTATTCGCCCTTCCTTGTCAAAGTGGGTGAGTTTAATCGTGGCAGGGTAATTCTTATGAACCAGGATCACTACCCCCGATTTGCCTTTAACTGCCGGTGACCCATACACCTGCCCTACCCAGAGTTTTTTCATCCTATGAAAGTCCCTTTCCTCCAAATGGGATTCCTGCAATATAGCTATATCCGCCCTTAGACGCTTCAAGTGTCTAAGGACGGCCATCCGCTTATGAGGCGATCTGAGACCCTTAACGTTCCATGAGATTATGGTCATGGGGGATCATATGGACAGGATTGAGCCATGAAGTAGTACAGAGCAACAAGGGGAGTGAGACGGTGCCACGAGCGATACACAAGAGCAAACAATAAGCTTGTACACCTTGAGAGTGATGAAATTGGACCTAGCATAAGGGTGGGTGTAGGGAGGGGATAACAAGACCCAACTGGGGTCAGAGGAAGGAGGAAGAGGAAACATAACCAGAAGCATGCGGACTTCACTTTTTTCCTCATGTAGTGGAGCATGCTTATGGACAGCGTTACCGGAATCACTATGCTTCGCGTCTGGTGTAGATATGACACGTATGGTTTAGGTCGACCGCAAAAGTGCAGATGGGGGCCGTGATCATATACGCCAGGGGCAAGGCCGAAACCTGGTTAACGATAAGGCTGTGCAATGCCATAGCATAAAAGGAACAAATTGCACCATAACATATAACATATCACCGTATGTGTATGAGATAACAAAAATGATATCAGCATAAAGTAAATCATACAACCTCCCGTAGATCTGTCAGGGTAGCCGTAGTCGCATAGTTCTGTACAACGTGGAACACAGGGGGAAGCAGTACTGAACAGTTTCTGTAACGCATTGCAGTACTGAAGACCAGAGGATGAAGCGACAGACCTGGTATTCAGGAAAAAAAAAAAAAAAAGAAAAGCAAACCGTTGCCAATGTAGAGCCTAAAGGCTCCTCGCATAGCTGTAGTGGAGAGCAGTAGATGCATACATCATGGAGGTGAAAGAATGCACATCACACCATAGGAGAGTCGAAGAGCTCAACGTTGTCTTTGGCGGGACGCGGAACCATTGGTGCGCCGTTTCTTCGCTGGGTCCTTTCTCGGGCTGCGTTGTTCTCTCGTCCCCTGCGGGCGTTGGGGAGAAGGAGTTGCAGGGATGTCCACCTGAATATTAAAATGGCGTTCGAGAAAATGCATGGCTTCCTCAGGATGTGAGAACGATTTTTGTTCCCCCGACAAGTCCGATAAGCGTAAAGTAGCAGGGTATGCCAAGGTGAATTTGATAGATTTTCGGTACAGTGCTTGGCAAATCTGCTGAAAGGCTTTTCTACGCTGTGTTACCTCCTGCGAGTAGTCTGCAAAGACCAACAACTTGTGGCCATCAACTTGGAACGTTTTGGCGTTTCGGAATGACTTGAGGATGTTTTGCCGGTCCATATAGTTCAAATATCTCACTATAACCGGACGAGGTGTCTTCCTGTCATTAGAAGGAGCCCCTAGACGGTGGGCCCTCTCAGCCGTGCACGTGTTGTGGATCCCCAAGGCCAAAGGAAGGCGGGTAGTGACTATGTCCATAAGAGTGTCAGCTCCATAGGTTTCAGGGAGGCCTATAACCCGGAGGTTATTCCTCCTAGAGCGATTCTCCAAATCGTCTAATTTGTCCAGCAGGTATCTCTGGGTCTGCCTGGCTTGCTGGTCCATGGAGAATGAGCCCTGCAGCTCATCCTCAACATCGGATAGCCTGTGCTCCAGTTCCTGCAGCCTGTGTGAGTGATCCCCCAGTTCCTTGCGGAGCTGTGCCATCCCTGAGGCTATAGCCTTGTCTACTGCCTCGGTGATTGTTGGTGACAGCAGCGTTGCTACTGCTTGGGCCAGGGAGGCGATCTGTGTGTCAGGAAAGGGCGATGGAGGCTGACCTTGCTGGACCGTGGGAGATGAGGGCGCGGCATCCGCCATTATGGCCTCGGAGTAGGCCGGAGATGAAGCCGCGGGCTCAATTTGTGGCGGTGCGGCGGAGCCATTCGGGCGGAGGTAGCGATCCATCCCGCAGTGTCTCCGGAGGACGGGGAGCAGGTTGTGCGGTCGGACGAGTCACCCAGACCGGGTAAAAAGGCTAATGTAGCGAGTAGTTACCGGAGCCGATGTCCCTCACAGCCTCTTACATGGGCGCCGGAACCGGAAGTCATTCACACATCTTTAAAATGGGTCCGCATCCATTCCACAATTTGGCGGAATGTTTTCAGACCCATTGATTTTCAATTATGTTTTGAAAAAATAGGCATTCACAGGATAAAGAAGTAAGTGTCGCCAATTCCAGGCCCCAAAAATTAGCCCACATGCATTTACCTGACAGCTAAGAACGTTGTATTCTGTGGCTAAAGGTACATTAGGCATTCACAGGATAAATAAGTAAGTGTCGCCCATTCCAGGCCCAAAAAATTAGCCCACATGCATTCACCTGACAGCTAAGAACGTTGTATTCTGTGGCTGAAGGTACATTAGGCATTCACAGGATACAGAAGTAAGTGTCGGCCAGCATTGGCCCCAAAAATTAGCCCACATGGGTTTACCTGACAGCTAAGAACGTTGTATTCTGTGGCTGAAGGTACATTTGGCATTCACAGGATACAGAAGTAAGTGTCGACATAAAAGGCCCCAAAAATTAGCCCACATGGGTTTACCTGACAGCTAAGAACGTTGTATTCTGTGGCTGAAGGTACATTAGGCATTCACAGGATACAGAAGTAAGCGTCAGCCATAAAAGGCCCCAAAAATTAGCCCACATGGGTTTACCTGACAGCTAAGAACATTGTATTCTGTTGCTGAAGGTACATTAGGCATTCACAGGATACAGAAGTAAGCGTCGGCCATAAAAGGCCCCAAAAATTAGCCCACATGGGTTTACCTGACAGCTAAGAACGTTGTATTCTGTGGCTGAAGGTACATTAGGCATTCATAGGATAAATAAGTAAGTGTCGGCCATAAAAGGCCCCAAAAATTAGCCCACATGGGTTTACCTGACAGCTAAGAACATTGTATTCTGTGGCTGAAGGTACATTAGGCATTCACTGGATACAGAAGTAAGTGTCGGCTATAAAAGGCCCCAAAAATTAGCCCACATGGGCTTACCTGACAGCTAAGAACATTGTTTTCTGTGACTGAAGGTACATTAGGCATTCACAGGATACAGAAGTAAGTGTCGGCCATAAAAGGCCCCAAAAAGTAGCCCACATGGGTTTACCTGACCGCTAAGAACGTTGTATTCTGTGGCTGGAGGTACATTAGGCATTGAGAGAAAAAATAATTGTCGGCCATGAAAGGCCCCAAAAATTAGGCACTCAATGAATATGAAATGCCTTTTATGCTGCTGTATTTACCGAAGACAAGGAATTGTTGTGGGTGGATGGCGGTCTGGTGGATATTTGTGGCCTGTCATGAGGAATTTAAATGAAACATGGTCTACTGGTCACATGTGTTGAATTCCTCAGAGATCCATGCCTCATTCATTTTTATAAATGTGAGGAGTTAACACTGTCATGAGCTAGGTGAGTGCGCTTATCGGTCACAATCCCCCCTGCTGCACTGAACGTCCTTTTGGACAAGACACTGGATGGGGGGCAAGCCAACAGTTCCATTGCAAATTGTGCAAGCTCTGGCCAGAGGTCAAGCCTGCCCACCCAGTAGTCCAGGGGTTCATCACTCCTCAGAGCATCCACATCGGCCATTAACCCGATGTAGTCGGACACCTGTCGGTCTAGGCGTTCCCTGATGCTGGATCTAGAGTACAGCTGTCGATGGGTCGGCTGAAAGAAGGAACTCATATCTGAAGTGACCAACACATCTTCAAACCGCCCTGTTTGGCGCTGTTGGATTGCTACCCACAACTGTTTCTCTGTGAGTGGAAATTCCTCTGCCAGCGCATGCAAAAGCAGAATGCAGTGTTTCTCACAGCAAGGCCTGGAAGTGCTGCATTCTGTCCGCCCTCTGTGATGGTGGTTACATTTCCACCATTTTTTGTTTTTACCGGGGGTCTAAGTACGTTGCCACCCAGTACTGGTCCTTGCCCTTTATGCTTTTTATACGGGGGTCCCCCTTAAAACACTGGAGCGTTTCGAGGGAGGACCCTCTTCCTCAGAGCCAAAATCATCAATTTTGGCTCTGAGGAAGAGGGTCCTCCCTCGAAACGCATAAGCCACATCAGGTTTTGAGGACGCCATCACGCTATCCAGCAGTAGAGAAGTGTCCTGGAAGCGAGCGGTGCCCATTTCCTATATGCTTGTTCATATGCTACGTTTGTGAGTATATTGTACGCTACCCTTCTATGATTTTAATAAACTTTTAAGTGGTAATGCACAAGGTCGGTGCGCCCTTCTCTTGTTGTTTTCTTGTAGTTCCTTTTGGATACCCTTGGTCCTGAGGGGGGCAGCAAGACCACTTCATTTGTGTCATAAAACCGCCTAGAAGATTCGCCTTCCCACATACCACTCGAGCGCAGGAGAGATATTGTTGTTTTTTGGACCCCTGCGTAAGGCCCTGCCTCTTCCTCTGCCTGTCATTTTTTTAAATTACCCTGTGACAATAGTTTCTAGAGAAGCATAGTATATGTGGAACAAGGTATATAACACCCCGCTTCAATCTGTGGTATTGGGAGGCCACTGGTTTATCACACCAGTTCTACAAAAAATTGGCCAGTAACTGTTGTCACTGTGTGTAGCACAGTTAACGCAGCAAAAGAGGGCAAATTTTTGCAGGACTAAAATACACTGTTATAAAAGTATACTGTTAAATAACACCCCACTTCAATATGTGGTATTGGGGGGCCACTGGTCTATCACACCAGTTGTACAAAAAATTGGCCAGTGAGTTTGGCACTGTGTGTAGCAGAGTTAATGCAGCAAAAGAGGCAATATTGTTGCAGGACACAAATACACTTATAAAAGTATACTCAGATAACACCCCACTTCAATATGTGGTATTGGGGGGCCACTGGTCTATCACACCAGTTGTACACGAAATTGGCCAGTGGGTTTGGCACTGTGTGTAGCAGAGTTAATGCAACAAAAGAGGCAATATTGTTGAAGGACACAAATACACTTATAAAAGTATACTCAGATAACACCCCACTTCAATATGTGGTATTGGGGGGCCACAAGTCTATCACACCAGTTCTACAAAAAATTGGCCAGGGAGTTTGGCACTGTGTGTAGCAGAGTTAACGCAGTAAAGGAGGCAATATTGTTGCGGGACACAAATACACTTATAAAAGTATACTCAGATAACACCCCACTTCAATATGTGGTATTGGGGGCCACTGGTCTATCACACCAGTTACAATACTTTTTTAACAGTGCTTTTGTCACTGTTTGTAGTATTGCTGCAGAAACACTCAACGCACCAGTCACAATGCTGCACAGTGCACAATACAAATCCACTATAATATGCTTTCTATATTAGAAAGTATATTATAAGTGTATTACACCCCTATATAGTGCACTGCACACAAAATAATAGTACACCTATACCAAATACCAGTCCTTAAAAGGACTTTTGTGGACCTTAACAGAGCGATTTGTGTCACTGACGATATGTCCCTGGTGCACACTGCAAACCTCTCCCTACACTGACAAAAGAGACAGTACACCTATACCAAATACCAGCCCTTAAAAGGAAATTTGTGGACCTTAACAGAGCGATTTGTGTCACTGACGATCTGTCCCTGGTGCACACAGCAAACCTCTCCCTACACTGACAAAAGAGACAGTACACCTATACCAAATACCAGCCCTTAAAAGGACTTTTGTGGACCTTAACAGAGCGATTTGTGTCACTTACAATCTGTCCCTGGTGCACACAGCCAACCTCTCCCTACACTGACAAAAAGCAGAATGTGAAATGTTTGCCAGGTCAGGTCTATTTATAAGGTAGGGGGTATGTCCATGTGCTGAAATGTTTCAATTGGCTGTCCCATTCCACCTGATGGCTGTGTCATGGGTCAAAGTTCTCCCCAATGTAAACTAATACGGCCGCTGCAAACCGCCATATGTTCACAAAATCGGCGGGCTGCGAATGAGCTAAGTTCGCCGCGAACCAACAGCCGGACGAACCGCAAGGCCATCCCTATCCACCACCCAGGAGGGAGAGTAAACACGCTTACGGGAACATGTGGATTCAATTGCCAGGAGCAAAGAGTCAAACACGCATAGAGAAGGAAATAACAGGATAATTGGTCAAGGGAGTAGTCTCTAAAGAACTGTCACCATAATTCACCACCATGTCTTGCCCCTCTGTTAGATCATGAACTCTAAAATTTCCTAGAAAACAAAAAGTCTCCTCATAGTGTAAAACCATCTCTTACAAGCTTAATAGGAAGGTAGGAAACTTACATCAAGTCTGAAGTTACAGACATAACAACGTGTGATCATATAGGAAATTCAGCATTCGCAATGACATGGAGCAGGCTCAATCCTACCTGATGCATTTCGTCCACACAGACATCATCTGGATCCTCTATGTCTGACATAGTAACTACAGTAAATGACCTGGTAGAGGCACATGAGGAAAGCGTGGAGGAACGCCTATGGCTTAAAGCTAAAATTGCAGATCTGGAGGATCGCTCCAGGAGAAATAATTGAGATACAGGGCATCCCTGAATCCGTGCCACCTGCTGAGCTAAACAAATTTGCCCTGGACGTTTTCACAGCACTTCTCCCTGGTGCGACTCCTCTAGAACTTACCATAGATCGCATTCATAGGGTTCCGAAGCCCCCATTTCTCCCCCAGCAAACACCTCAAGATACCTTGCTACGGGTACATTTCTACCAAACAAAGGAATCCATCCTGCATAAATCTAGATTGCTAGGCAAGCTTCCAGACCCATACTCCAATGTCCAGATTTTTGCTGACCTCTCCAAACACACCCTGGATATAAGGAGACAACTATCCACTATCACGAAAGCTCTCAGAAACCATAATCTTCCCTACAAATGGAAGCACCCCTCCAAGATAATAGTAGAGAGGAACGGAAACTCCCACTCCATAACCACCCTGGAGAGGGGTATATACCTGCTCCAATCGTGGGGGATAATATCGAAGCTGCTCCCCCGGCGGGGGCAAAGAAATCCCCGAGTAGAGTACCCCAGCAGTGGCACAACGTGCCCCCACATAATCCGAGAGACACTTGAACGCATGTACCTGACTGCTACACTGGTTTTTCTTCTGCATCCCTGGAATTTTGCCCGCCATAGCGGATTTGCCTGGAGCCACACGGCCCGTTTGGCTAACTAACTGTCTTTACCCCCAACAGGAGACGGCTATTAATGCCAGTAACCTCCGCTATGTTTTTGTGTTTTCTGCTGGTTTGTTCTGTTTCTTTGTTTTTCCTTCTCACCCCACGCAGGTATTTTCCGCACCCTAACAATAACTATCACATGCACAATGGCCGTGACTGCCACTACAGCAAGCAATCTCGTGAGGATTTAAGTCTTCCACAACACCTCCTCTGCCGCACAGTTCAAACTGCACCGAGTTACCATCGCTGCCACCGACTGCACCGTGACTGTCCTAGAACCCGTGAGTAACTACACCACACGCAAGCTCTTACTCTTCAATGTCAGCTAAAATACTGTCAATGAACGTTAACGGCTTAAATCACCCGGCCAAGTGAGCTTTGTTATGGCAGACAGCCGCACGACACAAGGCCAAGATTGTTTGTGTCCAGGAGACTTACTTCTTAGACTCCCACGCACCTACCTGTTCCCATAGGGACTTCCCCACTGTCTTTACGGCTTCATGCTCCAAAAAAAGGAAGGGGGTCCTGATAGCTGTTCACAAGTCGCTCGACTTCGCCCTCATTTCTTCTACTGCTGACCCTAACGGGAGATACCTTATTCTGGTATGCTCAATTGAATGACTCACGGTGACCCTGGTTTCTGTTTATACCTCCAATGTTCACCAATTACGGTTTTTAAACCGCACAATCGTTTGCTCGGTTCAGAAGGGGCCCCTGATAATATGTGGCGACTTTAATCTGCCACTGGACAGACTCTTGGACTCGTCATCTAAGACCACCAGACTTCAGCAATCCCTGCAAGGTTTTATTCACAAGAATAACCTTTACGACGTGTGGAGGTGTCACCATCCCTCCGAGAGGGAGTTCTCTCACCACTCTGCTGTATATAATACTACACGTATAGATGTGATTTTGACTGATAAGGCAATTCTTCAGAGGACCGCGGACTTCGAGATAGCCCCTATAACATGGTCAGACCATGCCCCTGTGAGCATTTCTTTCACAATATCTCCAAAAAATAACACGCTCAAACCGTGGCGGGCGAGGGCTGACTTACTTAAAATACCTGAAAATGCCAATCGGCTCAGACAATCTGTATCAGAGTTCTTCCAAACTAATGTGGGGTCGGTATCGGGATCCGCGGTTCTCTGGAATGCTCGTAAGGCATTTAGTAGGGGAGTGTTGATACAATTGCAACATAGAACGAACAAAACCCGGTCACATCATATAGACAGACTCACACAGGAGATAGCCTCGGTGGAATCCCAGAACCAGTCCAACCCCACGGTAACCCTCAAGCAGAAGCTCACAACACTTAGACAGGAACTTAGGTCTCACCTACTCAACACATACGAACGGAACCTACAAAAGTCCAAAGCGAAATATTATTCCACGCCCACGAGCAATAAAGCGGGCAAGATGCTAGCAGCCAAATTAAAAAGCCAACGTACCAAACATAGGATTAACTCCATTATCCACCCTTTCACGGAAGATACCCTACACGGCCCTAGAGATATAGCAAATGCTTTTATCAGCTACTATGACTCCCTTTACAACTTCCAAGCTGCCCAATCTAATCCCCCCATGCCGGAACTTGTAAATGCTTTTCTAGACTCCATAACTCTCCCTTCGCTGACTCCTGAGCAACTAGCACAACTTAATACCCCCTTGACTGTAGATGAAATCTTTAGCATCCCGGACGGTATGATTAATGAATACTATAAGCAACTTAAAGAGGAAGTAAACCCTCCTCTGCAAGTTGTACCTATAGGTAAGCCTATGATAAGGCTTACCTATAGGTACTGTAAATATCTCCTAAACAAGTACCGTTTAGGAGATATTTACCTTACATGCAGCCAGTGACATCACTGGCGCATGCGCTCTGAAGGAACGGCCGCTGGTGCCGTTCCTTCAGAGCCCCGTGCCGTGACCGTTGGCTCCCGCGCGCGTGCGCGGGAGTGACGTCACCGCGGCACTGGCCAATCAGATGGCCGGATGCCGCAATCCCGGAAGACGGGTGACTGAATATGTCGCCCGTCATAGAGGTAAGCGGGCGGCACGGCGGGGCTCGTTCTAAGGTAAGTATTTCATAATGAGCTCGTATGCGATGCATACTAGCTCATTATGGGTTTCTCTTTCAGGTTGAACAAAAAAAATTTGGGTTTACAACCTCTTTAAAGATGTCCTAGCTCCACACCTCTGTTCAGTTTTTAACAATGCTGCCTCGTCAGCCTCGTTCCCCTCAGAAATGCTCAAAGCAACCGTCATTACTCTGCCCAAGCCAGGGAAAGAACCTAACTCGCCAGAAAATTTTCGCCCGATCTCTCTGTTAAATACGGATATTAAAATCTATGCTAAAACGGTGGCCATTAGACAGATGGCGTACTTACCACAACTTATCCACAAGGATCAAGCGGACTTCACTTAGGGCAGGCAGTCAGCGGACGCTACCAGGAGGCTTATTAACATCATCCACGCTGCGGACACCACCAGAACGCCTTCTCTGCTCCTCTCTTTGGACGCAGAGAAGGCATTCGATAGAGTTCATTGGGGCTATCTATGTGAGGTGCTTAGGCGCTTCGGTGTGGTTGGCAGAATGCACTCGGCTATAATGGCCCTCTACGCAAACCCCTCTGCCAAGGTCTTAGTGGATAACCTTCTGTAAACCCCATTCGACATCACAAATGGGACGAAACAGGGTTGTCCCCTGTCTCCTCTCATTTTTAACCTGGCTATAGAACCCCTGGCCCAAAAAATAAGAACCGATCCCCAAATCACGGGCATCACAATTGGTTCTCAGGAAAATCGCATTAGTCTCTTTGCTGACGATGTCATCCTGATGTTGTCGAACCCCATTACTACCTTACCACGTATTAAGACCATTCTCACAGAATTTGGGGACATATCACTATATAAAGTGAATGAAAATAAATCAAGGAATCTTCTTACACGCTCGTTCCCTTACAAATGGGCCGATTCCGGCATAACCTATTTAGGTATAAAGCTTACCAGATCTACTAAACACCTTTTCCAGGCCAACTACGCCCCCTTTAAATCTCAAATGTCTACAGAACTCCAGTCCCTCTCCAAATTTGAACTTACTTGGTCTGGAAGGTTAGCTGCCTTTAAGCTGTGCACCCTACCCAAGATACTTTATCTATACAGATCCTTACCTATTCCTGTCCCCAAATCATTAATTTTCTCACTCCAAAGCATGCTCTCCAGATACTTATGGCAAGGCAAACGACCCAGATGTGGTAGGAACATCTTAATGACATCTACAATTGTGGGAGGTGCATCCATGCCAAACCTGATGGACTACTACCTGGCCACCTTGTTGTCGCAAATGCGAACGTGGTTTCAACCAACCCCAGACAATTTATGGGGATTGATATGACCGTTCACTTTGATCTCTGCACCTGGTTGTGCAGTAGACAGCGAGGAGAATGCCTTCCCACTTACACTTCACCTACCATAAAGGCATCGGTGATGGCGTGGCTTCACCTGACACATACCAAATGGAAGAGAACACCACTTACCACTATATCGCTACCGCTACTAAGCATACTGCAGGTTATCCCCGACGTTAATCTAACTGCGTGGCGTAACTCCCCTCCCATCTCCTTAGATGCTTTATATCATGATGACATGCTGAAACCTTTCTCACGATTAGCAGAGGAACTGCACCTGGGGCCCAGGGAATGGTTTAGATATAAACAAATCGCGTCCTGTTTACATCGCAACCCGCAACTCCGAGCCAAGATTCTCATAAGCGTATGGCAATACCTGACAGCGCCCTTACAGATAGCCAAAGGCATATCGCTTATCTACCCCCTACTGGGTGAAAAAACTGCATTCACCAAAATACACCCCCTCACGACATAGGAAAAAGATCTGGGGGGCACATTTACCTCTTTCCAGTGGAAAAAAGCATTGTTGTCGGGATATAAAGCCACACTAAGCGCATCACTACGGGAACTGCACCTAAAAATATCCCTCCGGTGGTACCTCACGCCGTGCGTGATTGCGAGCTTTGCCCCAACAGCCCCGTCCACCTGTTGGAGGGGCTGTGGCCTCCAGGGCACGCTTAAACACATACTGTGTACATGTCCCCCTATACTCGCCCTATGGGAGGATGTGTTTATCTGATCTCTAAACTTGTGGAGATCCGTATATCCCCTTCCCCTGAATTAGCTTTGCTGAACTTATCAATTGACCAAATTCCTCTGAAGTTCCGTAAAATGGTTATTAACATACTACTCGCAACCAGAATTAACATTACTAGAAAATGGAAAGACGCACAACCCCCGTCCATCCTAGAGATTATAAACACTACCCAAACGCACAAAACCTTTGAGCTGCTCATGGGCTTCTACCCATGAGCTGTACCAAAGGGAGCAATCCAGATGGCAAACGTGGACACAATAGTATTTCTCACACTGCACTACATGATCCCAGTTGAATATCTAGCCAGTGATGGCGAACCTTGGCACCCCAGATGTTTTGGAACTACATTTCCCATGATGCTCATGCACTCTGCAGTGTAGTTGAGCATCATGGGAAATGTAGTTCCAAAACATCTGGGGTGCCAATGTTCGCCATCAGTTATCCATGCCCTTGCAAAGGCGGTTCTGTACACTAGATGGCCATGGACTTCACTCCGGACACATTATACAATTTCTATTATTTGTTGTGGATGATACTGTTTTACCCCACTAGATGGCACTCCATACGTTTATATCCTATTTATCTAAAAGGAGTATAATGTGTATGTGGCTTGAATCTGATGTAATGGAGGCTTGAATCTTGCTGTTATTGGAAATGTTTTTCTGTGTGCAAAGTTTAGCTTATACCTGCTTAATTATTTTACCCTGTTTGTTTGAAAATATGCAATAAAAATAATTTGAACGGGAAAAAAAAGGAGATAACAATGATATCTTTTGTCTTACAATAAGACATATGTCTGAGAATTGTGTTCATGAAAACAAATACATTACAAAAAACCCCACTTAGGCTTATATACAGGAAGCTGTGGAAGAACCTTTCATTGGAGGTTCTGACCACCCCTCCACACTACCCCTTCTGGGGGCAAGCTGTGTCATGGGGAAAAGGACAGCACAAATCACCTTAACTCGCACTCTAAGCGTTAAACTAAGTGAGCGAATAAGAAATTCAAAGACAAACATAATTGAACAGGAACAATTTCAAATTGAAAAGACTAACCAGGAAAGTGTAACCAAAATTGGTGAAAGACTTCCTAGAAATTGGGTTATTGACCCTGATAGGTCCATATGGTGCTTAGGAGACCTAGATTTAAGTTTATATCACCTAAAATGCTAAATTATGAAATCAATGACTAAAAATAGGCTCAAAGGGGATGATCCACTACACAAACTTTAGAAATTTATATCTGTGGATTCATCACCTGGGCATTGCAGAAGACCTGTCAAAGTGAACCCTCCCAGCTTTTCAGTGGGAGCAAAGAGAGGCCTCCTCCATTAGCGTCAAGCAGAATATACATAAACCACGGACCTTGATTGATAAAAGGGCTTCTGGGAGCTTTGAATAGAGTCCCTATTATCAAAGCCAAGATTTTGTTGAGTCACATATAGGGAAACTATATCACTAGGCTGTGGTGTTGGTAAGTCTCTTCTCAATAGTAAATTATAGAAGGTGGACCACAGAGTCCTATGAGTTAGGAGCCAATTTTGTGGCTATATTAGATACTTATTCTGGTTTGTCATAGACATAGACTAGTTTAGTTTGGTTAAGGGAATGGGGGGAGGGGGGGGGGCGGAGTAGGGGAAAAATCAGACAAAGGGAGGAAAAGAAAGAGAGAAGTAAAGGGAAAGAGTGGAGGGTAAATATCTATGCAATAGATCACATCCAGCATGAATGATCAGAGCGTATTATGAGGCTAAGGATAAATTTATAGGCACACTTTCATATAAGAAGCCCAAGATTCCCAGGTCAGCTCAAACTTCTCCTTAGAATTTTGGAGTACACTAACAGTCTTTTCCTGTGACATTATTCATAAAATTTTGAATTTGGCCAATTTGAAGGAGACCACGGGGCTCATCCAAGCTTGAGCTATTGTGAGTTTAGCTGGAAGTAAAATATTAGGGCTTGGGTATGTTTAGGAGTTTTGACAATACGTTGATTAAGGAGAGCTACCTCAGGAACGTGGGACAGAGAGACACCAGTGATTTTGCAGGTCAAGTGGAAGGTTTGATTCTAGAACCCTCTAATACTGGGACACTGCCATAGAGTGTGGAACAGGGTCCCCATTAGTCCACACCCTCTGAAACATAAAGGAGAGGCTTCAGGGGAAAGTTTGGCGAAGCGAGTGGGAACCAGGTACCATCGGGTAACAACTTTCATACTGGCTTCCATAAGTAAAACATTATGTAGCCCCTTAAAGGAGCATGCAAATCACTGGTGCCATCTCAAAATCCTGCTCCTTTTTGAGCATGCATGACGTTTTCTCTGCAGAATCTTCCAGGGCCGAGTAAATTAAGGAGATACCTCCTCTCATTTCCATGAGTTTAGAGCACCACTGCTCATACGGAGTAACCTTTAACCTCCTTGGCGGTAATCCCGAGCGTGACTCGGGTTGATTTTTCATATCAGGATCGGTAACCCCGAGTCACGCTCGGGGTGGATTGCAGAGAGCGCAGCGGTGTTCTCTTACCTTATCCTGGCGATCCAGCGATGATCTCTCATTGCTGTGACCGCCAGCCGAGATCCCCGCCGCTCCTCCGTCCCTCCGTCCGTGTGATCACTTCCTAGTTCCGTTCCCTGCAGCAGAAATGCTGCATGGGAGCGGAACTAAGGAGGGAAATTCAAAAAAAAAAAAAACCACAAAACACATTTTATATATATATATATATATATATATATATATATATATATATATATATATATATATATATATATATATATACACATACACATATATATGCATATATATATATATATATATATATGCATATATATATATATATATATATATATATATATCTGTGTGTGCATATATATATATATATGCATATATATATATATATATATAAATATATATATATGTGTGTGTGCATATATATATATATATATATATATATATATATATATGCACACACACACATATATATATATATATATAAAATTATATTATTGATTCAATTATAATTCATGCGTTATATATTATATAATATTATTGATTCAATTATAATTCACGTGTTTGTGTTTCAAATTTATCACATCTGGGATGTCTACTAGAGTCTTGTTTTGGTCAGGTTTAAGTCAGTAATTACTAAGAATTGTAGGCCTATAATACATAACGCCAAATTTCCATGAAAACAATTGTACCGCTTTTGGTATGTAATTCCTGACATAATCATACCGCCAGGGAGGTTAAGGGGTTTATCCACCCAGACAAAATGTAGAAAATGGGAGATCTGGTTGAACTGAAATCTCTCTAACACAAAAGCTGTATGATATTGGCCCGTTAGAATTAAAGAAGTGTCCAATCCAGTATAGACCCTTGTCTGTCCACCGTTAAAAGGCCTTTATGTTTCTCCCAGGTGGAAAATTAGGGTTATGGAAGATTTGGGGTAGTAGGTGTCACTCTGAGGTGATTTTGGTAGCCATCTATATGGAGTCACACAAAGCAATAGAGTGTGATAGTGTTGGAGATAGTATGGGAGGGCGAGATTAGGAGGAATCCAGATTAGAAAGCCTAGGGTGAACTATGGAACCGGTTATCTCTCCATGGCCACCTAGTCAGGTTTACTGCCTCTGGTGTAAACTAAGAAAATCTGGGCAAACTGTGCTGCTTGGTAGTACCACCACAAGTTAGACAGATCTAGTGCCCTTGTATTTTAGTCCTGTATAGAGTATTCTTTGAGAAGCGGTGTCCTTTCTTGCTCCCCAGACAAAGTGGTTTATGGTGGATTGCAATTTAGAGATATGTGCTTTAATTAGAGGAATAGGGAGCGAAAAAAAAAAAAGTAAAGGATTTGTGGTAGTAGAGTCATCTTAATCACAGTCACTCTACCTAGCAATGAAAGCCCTTGGGAGGAGCAATGTGAAAGATCCGATGTTAATTTCTTGACTAACGGGGGATAATTTGGATTATATAGTTGATCTATAGAGGCAGTCAACTGGATAACTTGGTAGGTGATGGCTTTGTGATTCCAAAGGAATGTAAAGTGTTCCTTTAGATGTTCAACCAGTGAAGATAGGGTCGTTACGTTGAGAGCCATAGATTTGGGCATATTGGCATGTAAACCTGATACTCGGCTAAAGTCCTGTAACAATTTGAAAATGTTAGGTGTGGAAATGAGGGGGGAGGTGATAAATAAAATAATATCATCCATGAAAAGAGCACATATATGGGTTGACCAACCACAACAGGGTCCATAAATGTCTGGGTGATTACGTATAGCTATAGCAAGGGTTTCTATAGCAATGGCAAACATTAGGGGTGAAAGGGGGCATCCCTGTCTCGTACCTTTAGCTATAGAGAAGGTATCCAGGTATAGATGCTGCATCCTAACTTGTGCTGACAGGTTAGAATATAGGGTTTCTAGAGTTCTCAAAAAATTAGGTCCAAAGCCCCATTTTCTAAGGATGGAGAAAAGGTAGGGCCAGGAGACCGAATCAAATGCCTTTTGGAGGTCTAATGATTTAACCTCTAAAATATAGCCTTCCTGGGGAGGACCACTGTCCCAGCCAGAAATTCATCAGGGATATCACATCAATCTCCTTCTTTTTCTGGTGTGGACTCTGCCTACCCAGGAGGGAAAGTACACGATATTTAGGGGTGAACTTGGCTGCTAGTCTCGTTCCTATTCTTTCTTTCTGGAGGTAAAAGCGAACGCTCTGCCATCTTAAGCTTTTTTCCACTGCCAAGTATATGCCAAGTTTAGTGCCAGTCTGGCTGAGTCAAGGTTGGCTAGCATGCTCGGTGAGGGGTTTGTTTTGTAGTTTTTGCTAAGCATTTTAAAATTCTTTTCAAGTTTAACTATATCCACCTGCCATTCACATTTCTATTGGGATGACAGCTGGATAAGTTTTCCACAAATTACTGCCTTATGAGCCCCCCATAAGGTAGCCGGAGATATGTCTGCCACATCATTAATGAGGAAGAATTCCTGTAGGGCCTTCTATAACATGGTGCATCTGATTGAATCATTTAGGAGGGACTCGTTAAGACCCCAGTAGTGGGGACATGTTTGGGAGGTTGCTTTATTGAGTTTGGGAAAAACTAGGGAGTGTTCCGACCAAGAAGTATCATATATGGATGCCATGGTCGCTAAGGAAATGTCTGAAGTAGGGAGGAAGATATTGCTAATTCTGCTGTATGTTTTATAAGACGCTGAGTAATGCGTGTAATTACGGGATGAGAGATGTAATTCTCTCCAAATGTCTACTAGGCCTAAAGAGTGGAGGTGTTGGGCTATTCGAAGGCTTTGTTTGTGCATACTTTGGAGATGGGAGGACCCTGTCCCTGTTTTATCTGGTAGTTGATCAAATGCAGCAGTAGTGTCTCCAACCATCATGACTTGACCCTCGAAATGAGGAGAAAGGGAGTGAAAAATTTTGGTGAAAAAAGCAGCCTGACCTTGGTTCGGGCGTAGTAAGAGATAAATGTAAAAAGGCATCCATCAATATGCCCCTTGACTAATAAATAATGACCGTCCTGTATCTGCGATCGTCTGGAAACGGGAAAATTAAACTTTCTCAGAGAAAAATATGGCTACTCCCTGTTTCTTGATGTTGGCGCTAGCTAGGTAGAATATAGGATATTTATAGTGAATAGAGGTGGGCCCATGAGTGCCTCATAATGCACTGTGCATTTGCAGTGCATTAAGTGCTTGTGATTGGCCAAAGCATGCACCTGACCTGTATGCTTTGGTCAATCACAGCACAATGTCGTGTCAAAGCCATGATTGGTCAAAGGCAGGGTGCCTTTAGCCAATCTTGGCTCAGGGGCTAAGTCCACGCCCCCCACTATATAAGGCTACTGCTTACTTGGCAGTCGTGTATAGTGTGTGACAATATAGATTAGGCAGGTAGTTATTGGATAGAGTGTTGAGTTAGTTTAGTGCAGTCAATGTAGTGTACAGGCATACCCCACTTTTAAAATGTATAGATATATTGTAGTACTGGGTCCCCTCTCAGTGTTCCCCAAATGTTGTGTCCCTGTCACTTATAGTTCATGAACAGTGCCATGCAAAGCTGATCAAGATTTCCCATAGACGCCAATGTTAAAGACAGGAAGCAGAGCCATGCCAAGCTGACCAAGATTTCCCATAGATGCCAATGTTAAAGACAAGGAGCAGTGCCACACCAAGCTGACCAAGATTTCCCACAGACGCCAATGTTAAAGAAAGAAAGCAATGCCATGCCAAGCTGTCCAATATTTCCCATAGATGCCAATGAGTGCTGAAAGCTGAAAATTGGTCTAGACAGGAAGGGGGTAAAAGTGCCCTGTATTTAAGTGGTTAAGGTGAACCCTATGACAGAATAAAAAAAACTCCCCCCCAAAAAAAATCCATATCAGGCACTTTGGGTCTGGTACAGATTTTAAGGGGAACTCCACGCCAAAATGTTTTTTAAAAAAAGGGGCGTGGGGTCCTCCCTAAAATACATATCAGACCCTTATCTGGGCATGCAGCCTGGCAGGCCAGGATAGGGGGGGACAAGCGAGTGCCCCCCCTCCTGAACCATACCAGGCTGCTTGCCCTCAACATGGGGGGGTGCTTTGGTGTGCCCCCCAAAGCACCTTGTCCCCAAGTTTATGGGGACAAGGGCCTTTTCCCGACAACCCTGGGCTGTGGTTGTGGGGGTCTGTGGGTGGGGGGCTTATTGGAACCTGGAAGCCCCCTTTAACAAGAGGGCCCCCAGATCCCACTCCCCCCCCCAAAAGAAAAAAAAAATAGTGTCCTTCGATGTAAATCCATCGTCAATCACAATGTCCGCTGACCTGAAAAACAGAAAAAATCTCAAAAATGCTTCGCTTTTCTGAGGCATCTCGCCATATGCCGTTCTTCAGCTTTGACAGCTGCTTTAAAATCCCTAAAATTTGTTTTGACTGTTATGATATATCATTGTATGGATTTATATTTATTCTATCACTGAAGCACCTTATTCACAACTATTTTACCTACATTTAGCTGTTTACCTCCTTACATCCCCTTCCCAGGCAGCGACATATTCCCTCATCCCCTCCTCCTTTTATCTACTGATATAACCTTTGGTTATATTTAAGGGAGGCTGCAGCGAATTCCCTTTACCTTAGCGCAGAACAAACTCTGTTCAAACAAGGGTTTTTAATTCCCAGGGAAATTAGTCTCCTGAAGTAGGAGGACATCAAGACCCTGGGAGTGGTAATGTTGAAATGCCTTACACCTTTTTATCGGAGAATTGAGGCCCTGTGTGTTATGGGATGCCACCTGGGGAAACTCATCAGAAAGAGCTGGGTTAGCCATGGAAATGAGAAAAGGAGAACGCTATCAAATGAAGGTCACATACAGAGGTCCCCTTTGATGACCGTGGAGATACAATTATGGAGAGTTGTGAGTCTTGAGACTTTTATTAGTTGATGATATTTGCCCATAGGTATCTGGAAAAGGAAGTAAGACAAAAGAACACGGACATGAAAATTAGATGAAAAGTAGAAGAGGAAACCAGAAACTGGGAGTATTCTGAGTTTTGTAAGTGCAGGACCAGACCTGTCTGATCCTGCCCGACAACACCAAGTGTAAATGCAACCTGAGCCGTGGGTTATTAGGTATGGTAGATGTCAACATGCTGAAAGGACTTAAAGTGTAGTTGTGGAATGGCTTTTAGGGGGTGCTAATATGAATGATTATTTAAATATGTTTACAATTTATGTTTTTTATATTTGCACTTCTTTTGTTTGGATAAATAAAAACTGCTTTTAAAAGTGTAGTTTACAAGGTAAGAACTGAGTTGTCACCTTTGAAAGATGTGTACCTTTTAAGAGGTCACAAAGCAGTAATTCCAGCAGTACAGAGACAATCAGTTCTGAAAATGGATCATGAAGGTCATCTTGGTGTTTTTTTCAAACAAAACAACTTTGCAGGAAAGCAGTGTGGTGGCCTGGTACAGACAATCAAATAGAAACTTTTGTCCACAATTGTGAACCGTGCTTGCTTCGTGGCAAGAAACAGAAGAAAACAGCTGCTCCATTACAAAGTCAGAAATTTTCCAAAAGTCTCATGGAATGCAATCGAATTGAATGTATGTGGAAAAATTACAGTAATACCAAAATATCAAAATTTGGTAGCTTATGATTCGTACTTGAAAAGACCAGAGGTAGCTACAGCAGAAGTCGTAACCATTAAAAGTGTCATCACGGCCTTGAAGGGATTGTTCTTAAGGTGGACTGGAGACTGCATTACCAAGAATTGATTTTAAAAGGGTTTTTCCTTTCAAAGGAAATGTTCCTTAAATCAAACTAATAAAACACTTAATACCATAAATAATACCATCCACAGGCCAAGTGTTGAATGCTTTAACCAAAAATTTCAAAATGGCCTAAAAACACATTTGAATTAGTAACTACTCTTCAGCAAAGCTATAACCACTGTTCAGTCACCTCCTCATAGCACCTCATAGCACCACTAGGTAATGCCAGTAGGTTGAGCCAGATGGTCTTTTTTCAACCTGACTAACTATGTAACTATGTAAGCATCAGTAATCCCTCAAAGATCAACTGGGAAAAAATAAACCCCCTGAAGAAAAAGCCAATACCAAAATCTACAACAGGTAGAAGCCATATGTAAAAAAATGTAATAAGGTAAGAAGAAATTAGAAGAATACTTTGTAAGGGTTCCTAGAGGTTGGTCTTTGCCACAAAGTGCCCTACTATGAATCAAAATTGTAGCTGTGATGTAAACTGGGACATGGCAGGCATACCAGCTCAGTACCTGCCCAGTGATGTCCCTAGGAATTCTCCAAAGTAGTTTCAAGAATAGGAACTGTAACCTTACATATGAGATTGGCCAAGTTGTATATAGTACTTATACTAAGAAGGGTACTGACCTTAAAGTGGTTCTAAAGGCAGAAGGTTTTTTCTATCTTAATGCATTCTATGCATTAGGATAAAAAAACCTTCAGTGTGCAGCAGCCCCCCTCAGCCCCCTTAATACTTATCTGAGCCCCATCTCGAGCCAGCGATGGTGCACGAGAGACTCGACATGCTGGGACTCTCTTTCCTGATTGGCTGAGACACACAGCAGGTGCCATCGGCTCCCTCTGCTGTCAGTCAAAGTCAGTGTATTATACCTGCCAAAATGTACTCAGTTCCAATAACAGTAAATTGGTTGTTATGGATACTCTTGACAAAACTATCCTTTATGGAAGAGGCCTGGACATGGTATTCATATACTGCCTCAAAGGTCACTTATAACAAAGTCTCCCTCAAAAATAGGACAAATGCCCAAAATATGAAAAAATATACTTATGAAAAATATTCAATGAATATGGTGAACTGATGTGTACATCCGCAATGTATTTAAGACAGTATAAACTGAACAGTTTCGAGCTTATAGGCTCACACAAGCACAAAATGCCAGTAACAAGGTGCAAAAAACTCTATAATCAGCTCTATAATCAGATATAGCATAGTAAACCCCAGGATCCAGTAGCCAAAATGAACATGCTTGCACAATTAATGTTCAACAAAAATGTGTATTGCTACTAAGGACTCCAAAAAAAGTAAATGTCCAATGTGCTTTAAAGGGATATTATCTTGGATATACCTGTGGACAGTTGTTTCTCCATTCCTCACTGGGATGCTAACCCTGGGTCTGCTAAGTACAGGTGCATCTCATAAAATTAGAATATCATCAAAAAGTTAATTTATTTCAATAATTCAATTCAAAAAGTGAAACTCATATATTTTATATAGATGCGTATCACACAGAGGGGATACATTTCAAGCATTTCTTTCTTTTATTTTGATCATTATGGCTTACAGCTAGTGAAAACCCAAAATTCAGTATATCAAAAAATTAAAATATTACAAAAGACCAATAACAAAAAGAAAAGAACAAAAAAAAAGATTTTTAGTATAGAAATGTTGGCTGTCCATGTACAGTATGGTATGTGCTCAACATTTGATTGGGGCTCCTTTTGCATGAATTACTGCATCAATGCGGCATGGCATGGAGGATCAGCCTGTGGCACTGCTGAGGTGTTATGAAAGCCCAGATTGCTTTGATAGCGGCCTTCAACTCATGTGCATTGTTGGGCCTGGTGTCTCTCCTCTTCCTCTTGACGATACCCCACAGATTCTCTATGGGGTTTAGGTCAGGCGAGTTTGCTGGCCAAACAAGCACAGTGATACCATGATCATTAAACTAGGTATTGGTACTTTTGGCAGTGTAGGCAGGTGCCAAGTACTGCTGAAAAATGAAATTAGCAACTCCATAAAGCTGGTTAGCAGAGGGAAGCATGAAGTGCTCTAGAATTTCCTGGTAAAGGGCTGCGCTGACTTTGTACTTTATAAAACACAGTGGACCAACACCAGCAGATGACATGGCTCCCCAAATCATCACTGACTATGGAAACTTCACACTGGACCTCATGCAACTTGGATTCTGTGCTTTGGCCATGCTTCCTACAGACTCTGGGACCTTGAGTTCCAAATGAAATGCTAAATTTTCCACAGTCAGTTATTATTTGAGGAGCCATGTCATCTGCTGGTGTTGGTCCACTGTGTTTTATCAAGTCCAAAGTCAGTGCAGCCCTTTACCAGGAAATTCTAGGGCACTTCATGCTTCCCTCTGCTGACCAGCTTTATGGAGATGTTAATTTATATTTCCAGCAGGACTTGGCATCTGCCCATAATGCCAAAAGTACCAATACCTGGTTTAGTGATAATGACATCACTGTGCTTGCTTGGCCAGCAAACTCATCTGACCTAAACCCCATAGAGAATCTGTGGGGTATTGTCAAGAGGAAGATGAGAGACACCAGACCAAACAATGCAGATGAGCTGAAGGCTGCTATCAAAGCAACCTGGGCTTCTATAACACCTCATCAGTGCCACAGACTGATGGCCTCCATTCCACACCACATTGATGCAGTAATTCATGCAAAAGGAGCCCCAACCAAGTACTGAGTGCATACTATACTGTACATGGACATACTTTTCAATAAGTTAAAATTTCTGTATTAAAAATCCATATCATTTATTTGACACATGCTTGAAGCAACTACAAAACATTGTGACATTTGCACAGGAGTTGATGGAGAACTCTTTCGGGTTGATTTACTAAAACTGGAGAGTGCAAAATGTGGTATTGATATGCATGGTAGCCAATTTCAGCTTGTTCAATTAAAGACTAAGTTCACCTTTTACAAAAAATTAATGTATATCTTTTTCCAGGTAAAAAATGTGCATTTATTTATTCTTTTTACTCTGCAGCCTGTAAGGCATTGCACCTGTAATCAGCAGATCGTTGGTGCAATGCCTGGATCCTGCAAACTTTCAGTATACTGTCTGCTTGTATCTCTGATTCAGTCAGACAGTTACTGAATGGTAGGAGCATTCAGCAGAACCCTCGCAGTTTATTGAGCCGGCAGCTGCAAAAGCCAACAGTACATGTAGTTCATTCATTCATAGAACTTTAGGAATGAATGATGTGGCCGTGTGGGCAGAGCCCTGTACAGCCATGCTGTTTTTAAACTCTGATAGTGGGTATGGAGAGAAGATTCCTCCGTCCACTGTCACGGGGAGGGGGGATCGATCAGGAGAGGAGGCAGAAGCTGGAGCATGTAACTTGTTCCAAAGGTGAATTTCCTTTAAGTTTTCACAAAAAAAACCCCCAAAAAACTTGGAAGCTGATTGGTTTGCAAAGCTGCATTAGATTTTGCACTCTCCAGTATTAGTAAATAATCAACCCCTATGTTTACATTACGACATATTTTGCAAATGGACAGTTAATTTTTTATTTTTTTTAAATATGTCACGGATACATGTGTTATATCCATAAAATTTTGATACTTCTGGATTTCGGTTCATGGTTTGCAAAAAATAATTTGGAATATATTCAGTATTTAACAATGTAATAGGGTGGTTAAGTCCATTTTATGAAAAACAATATTAAAGCACTTGCTGCTGCTTGGACACTTGGCCTACACTATGGCAGTGATGGCGAACCTTGGCACCTCAGATGTTTTGGAACTACATTTCCCATGATGCTCATGCACTCTGCAGTTTTGTTGAGCATCATGGGAAATGTAGTTCCAAAACATCTGGGGTGCCAAGGTTCGCCATCATTGACCTATGGGATGCTGCTGCAGCTTTTACCTCTCTGAAATAGGATATGCAGTCTGTAAAAGACAAGTCCATGCAGTACATCAAGAGCTTTATTTAACCTCCTAGGCGGTAATCCCGAGCGTGACTCGGGGTTGAATTTTCATATCAAGAGCGGTAACCCCGAGTCACGCTCGGGGTAGAGTTGCAGAGTGCCAGCGGAGCCTCCCTTGGCTCCCAGAAGCATTCCACTTACCTTGTCCCGGCGATCCAGCGATGTCCTTCGCTCCGATCGCCGGGTGACCGGCATCTGACTTCCTGGTTCCGTTCCCTGCGAGCAGAGGCGGCGCACGGGAGCGGAACTGGGCGGGAATTTTGAAAAGTGAAACTAAATAAAAGAGGTGATACAATGTAATCTGATAGGATTACACTGTATCACCACAGATCACCTCAGATCTGATATTACAGTGCCCCTCTCTTCAGTAAACGTGATTTGTGCCCAAAAAAAAAAATATATTATGGCATCAAAAAAGCGCCAGTCTAAACCGCTTTTGGACCAGCTGAGTGACAGCGGCAGCGACAGCGACCCAGAGGTGCTCGCGGAAGTGAGCGATAGCGAGTCATGCGGTGATTTGTCGTCCGACACTGACACTGACACGGATCTGGGAAGTGAGAACGGCGATGACCCTGACCTCAGCGATGTGCGCACTTGGTGCGCTATTGATTGCGATGCGGACCAGGTAGCGCCCCCAAGATTCCCCTTCACCGGATCACCTGGGATGAAGGTAGATGTCGAGCGTGACAATCCTCTGGCCTACCTTCAATTATTTCTCACTGAGGAGGTAATTGAATTAATTGTCGCCGAGACGAATCGCTACCAACAGCAGCAATCCGCAACGCTGCATGCCAGGCTTTCCCGAAGCAGAAGGTGGGAACCGGTAACGAAAGAGGACATGTGGCTGTTTATGGGACTCCTCTTTCTTCAGGGGTTGGTGGGGAAACCGTTCCAAAAATGGTACTGGACCACCAACAGGTTACTGGCCACACCGTTCTTTGGGACCGTGATGTCTGAGTATCGCTTCTCCCTGATTATGAAGTATTTGCACTTCACAAACAATGAGGAATTTGATGAGGCCACGCATCCTGCGCCCAAACTGAAAAAGATCTGGGAGGTATGGCAACTTATTGTGGGAAATTTCCAGCGGACCTACGTGCCAGAAAGGGACATCAGCGTGGATGAGAGTTTGATGGCCTACAAAGGTCGCCTAAGCTGGATTCAGTACATCGCATCAAAAAGAGCACGGTTTGGCATCAAATCATATATGCTCTGCGAGTCATCCACGGGGTACATATGGAATTCCGTAATTTACACCGGCAAAGGCACTAAATTCAACCCGAGGTACAGCGACTATGGGATTGCCACATCATCCGTCCTGACACTTCTTGACCCCTTGCTGAACCAGGGATATTGTTTGACGACGGACAACTTCTATACCTCCCCGGAACTATATGATGTTTTGCTACAAAATAGAACCGACGCATATGGTACCGTTCGGCCTAACCGTCGAGACATGCCATCTTTTTTTGGCAAAAAAAAACTAAAAACCGGAGAAATGGTTGCCTGGCAGAAGGGAAAGGTGATGGCAATGAGATGGAGAGACAAGAAGGATGTGTGTCTTATGAGCACTGTTCACACTACCTCCACTGCCACGGTCCATACAAAACGTGGGACTGATGTGCTGAAACCACAGGTCGTAATTGACTATAACAAAACAATGGGAGGTGTGGACAGAGCCGATCAGGCCATGACCTTCTATCCCGCTGTACGAAAACAGCAAAAAAATATTATAAAAAAATATTTAGACATCTTCTGGAACAATGTCTATGGAACGCTTACATCCTGCACAAAGCCAACAGTGAAAACCCTCTTGCTCATTCCGAGTTTGTCTGGAAGGTGGCTGAGCAGATTTTTGCAAAGTACCAGACACCATCAGGAGTTGAAAATAGACCTGGACGTCGCGCTGTTGACGTGGTCAACCCAGAGCGTCTGACCGGCCGTCACTTTGCAGACTATATTCCGCCAACTGCAAAAAAGGCAGCACCAACCAGGATGTGTGTTGTCTGCTGCTCGAAACGCGATAGGAATGGAAAGAAAGTCCGAAAGGAAACTAGGTTCCTATGTCCTGACTGTGACGTTGGACTTTGTGTAGTTCCTTGTTTCAAGATTTATCACACGCAGCATTTGTATTGAATTTTCTTTCTTTGACAAATTTCCTTATTTACTGCATTATTGAATAAAATTACATTATTTATGAGATTATAATTCATGCGTTTGTGTTTCAAAATTTATCACATCTGGGATGTCTACTAGAGTCTTGTTTTGCTCAGGTTTAAGTCAGTAATTACTAAGAATTGTAGGCCTATAATACATAACACCAAATTTCCATGAAAATAATTGTACCGCTTTTGGTATGAACTTCCAGACATAATCATACCGCCAGGGAGGTTAAAATCAAGGAACAAGTAGTTCAAAGGGATTGGACATGAGCTAATGAAGAGAAAAAAATTCAGTTGTTAGACAGAGGCACATTAGGCTTCCTTGAAGAGCTGAATTTTCAGGGGTTACCTAAAGATGAACAAAGTAAGAGATAGCTGGAAAGATTGAGGTAGAGTGTTCCAGAGGAAAGGAGTTCTGGAGAAGTCCTGGACATGGAGAGCTACAGAAGAGGAGATCTTTGGACTTGGTAAGAGTGAAGAGGATGGTTTGGGTGATATTCTGAGACAAGATTGGTGATCTCCGAAGACGTCACCGGAAGTGACGAAACGCGTAAGTTTGGAACGCACAATGTGGTGACGTGTGACGTAGGTGGAACGCAAGCCGGAAGTTCTCCCGCTTGCTTCCACGCTATCGGCTTGCGCTGAACACATGGTCACAAGTGGCCGCATTAGAGCTGCATTCGGGAGGAATAAACCCCGGTTTTTATTATATGCTATTTTGCTGTTTATTCTGCTTTTTTGCACATAGCCTTGTATTTTTTGCCCAATTGGGAATAAACTTAATTGAAGATATCACACTATCTGGAGCCCCTTTTTTTTCCTATATCCTTTTTTGGCACGAGGGGAGAAGAGACAGAGGGGGATCCCACCATCGCATCCACCTGGAGTAAGCCATAAGGAGAGCCTGTTTCAGCCTGGATGGCTATTCAAGCTTGATTGGTCGTGGTGCTATAAGGCATACATGACCCTCAACATCTGGTAAGTGATTGAATCTTACCTCTGTCATGGTGACATTATAACTATAAGGATTATTACTGAGTGGATTGAGCAATCATCGCGCTGAGCACTTGCAGTTTTCGGTTGGAAATTGGCACTGTTTGCATTAAGGACTCACTTTATACTGCATATTTATTGGACTTTTTACCTTTGGACTTTTTCACATATATTAATGTTATATGAAATAGGACTTATTACCTGCACTTATTATATTTGTCACTAATATCAATTCTTATGAAATTTATTATTTTCACTTTAATATATATTATAATTATTTTAAAGCAAGCACTATAGGTAGTCATTCAGACTAATTACCTGGTGATCTAGTTTGGGCGCAGCTGTGAATGGTCTTCTGTTTGGCAATCAGAAGCCAGTTGAATTATTGGCAGAGTAGGGAAGTGGACACGGAGTGGTTGTTAAGATGGATCAGCCTGGCAGCAGCATTCATAGACAGAAGGGGGAGGGGTAACCTGTAAAGGGGAAAGCTAATGACATGGATGTTGTGATAGTTTATGCAGGAGATAACAAGTGGTGAATGAATAGCTAGGTGTTTTCATTGGTTAAGAAGGGGCATATTTGGAAACATTATGGAGATGAAGCCTGCAAGGTTTGGACAGTGATTGGGATTGGGATTAAAAAGGACAGGTAAGAGTCCAGGATTACACCTAGAATGATTACACCTTAGCATGAGGGGAGGAACTGAAATATAAATTATTGTTCTTGATGGAAAAATTTGAGGTGAGGATATGGTGGGGACACTATTTGCAACACAAATTAAACATTTCAACTGTCATTCTCCACTGTAAAGGCATTGTACAGTAAACTACCCAAAAGACTTTGTGCAACAATTTTTTGTTAACAATCTTAATGAAAGGTCTTTCCCACCATGTTTTGGTGCTTTCAGCGTGGTTCTCTATCATGAACTTTTATTCCTTTGTTCTACGAATCATTCTACGATTACTGCACCATGTTCTTTTTACTCTAGACATAAGTTTGGAAGAAGATTCCTGCTTGTGTAATGATGTGATAAATGCACAGTGTTTGCATTGCGTTAAGATGGCAAACCTTCCAATTTTCTGGGGCTATTTCTTTTCCCCTGTTTTTTAAAGTGAAAGTATTATTCAAAACACATGTGATTTCTGAGAAAAGTCACTCCAAAGTGTGATTAGTTTTTCTGTACTCTTCATCCAAGAACTGTTGGCCCCTTATCCTGGATCTTGCTGTTCCATCTCATAGTGTCTTCTTAACTGTCTTTCAATTCATAACTTAATCATTATAACAGGGAGTTTCTTGCATTATTAAGTTGGATGAAAGGACCTTTTTTTGGTCTCGACAGAACATACTAAAAATGGAAGGAGTGCATATTTTCCTAATAGAGTTAAAGATCTACCAAAGATATAGGACATTCAAGACGTTTATTGCATTTTTCCGTCATCGCAGAAGTCTATTGGCTAACGAGCTGGCTTTTTACAGTGGTGTCAGGAACCCAACCTTAAATCAATTATTCGCTTGATAATGCTATGGGTAAATCTTGTATTGTTTGAACGGTAGACATTATATCATGTGCTGGAAATTCAAGGTGTGCATTCCATCCTGCTTTCAAGATGCTGTTATGATAACAGTACAGCTAGAAACATATTCTCTAACTTGGGGCATCGGATTGCTTTTCATGGAGAGTGGCGTGTAATCATCCAGACTCATGCAATTCATAAACTCTGAATTATAAGTAGAAAAGCACTGGGTAAATTAACAAGTCATTTGAAGTTCCACTGAAGCATGGAGTTGATTTTACAAGGACTTTCATAAAAGTTATACCATGGCAAGAGAATGGAAGTTTGTGCATTAACAAAAACAGGCATTTTGTTCCTTAGATTATAAAAGCGTTGCAGTTTCCGAACACCAATGTCTGTCTCTGTAGTACATTTAATGAGGCGTGGATTGCTCAACTGACAGTGCTGACAGACTGTCTCTTCAACGTATATAGGGCTTAGTTGTTAACATTATGTAGGTAAAGATTGCACTTAAAGTTACTTAGTCATAGCAACAGATTAGCTTTCAGCAGTTTAGTAAAGTTAGATTGATGACATTTGAACTGTTTAAGGTTATGATGGTATAATGTATACTGTTTGTATAATGTATACTGTTTATGCTATGATATTAACACATACACAAACCTTAACCATTTTGGGTGGACATCTGTGAATTCAAAAATTACTTATTACTTATAATTCAAAGGGTAGTGGTGGGCTTCAGGGATTGGCTCTAATGGATCTCTATTTGAATTGGTGGCAGTGATGTGTACAATTCTTGCTTTAAAGGTGCTCCGCGTGATAAATATAATATTTATGTTTTTAAATAATTAGGTGATGAAAGTGCAGATCAAAAATTACTTACTTTTAGGGTTCACAGAGGAGAGATTTTCCACTTAGAATCTCTGTCTGACTTTTATTTCCCCAGTGGAGGGATTTTAACCCCATGAGACCAGAGTCCCTGCAAAGAACCTGGGAGCTCTAATGCCTTCCTGTTCTATCCAAAATTAAAACAGTTTAGTGTAGACTACTTTTTCTCATATTCCCCCTGGTAGATGATAAAGCCAGAAGATGTCCATCGAAAACTTAGAAATCATTCTTGGGTATCATTTCCTATCATACAAACTGAAGGTTTACCAGATGTTTTTGCACTATGCACTCTTGTGGATATGTGATTCTGGACTTGATTCACATCTGGAGCACCATCTGCAAGTAGTTTGTAAGATCTGTCTGTGTTTCTCATTTACATATATACATCAAAATCCCAGGGCTTAGCTGCTAATTGTTTTATAGCTTTTTTAATTGTAATTTTCCAGATGCAATTGAATTGATTTACTTAAATTAGAACTAAAGGCAATTTTTTTTTTTCGCTTTTAATTGAAATTTGTTTTGCAGTTTGTGCCTCTTTGGAAAGTGATAGGAAATCGCTCCAAATCACTCCAAAGTAAGAGAATCCCTGGTTGTCACCAAGGTTACCAGGATGGGTGTTCCTTTTGGAAGAATCCCCCCCCCTTTCTTGTTTAGTTGGCAACTTAAAATTTAGGATTTGCATTCACTTTCGGTGAAAAAGGTAAACAGGACAAATAGAGAGGAGGAATCGACCTAACAGGGGTGCAGACAGCAATGAGAACCTGACAGATGTAGTAATCCCTCTCCACTCTATCCAACATTAAAGAAATAGCATGTTCACTCAAGTAGTTACTTATTAGGGTGAAGCTTAATTCATTTTAATAATCAAATCAAGTGCAAGTGAACATTTAGGACATTTTGTAATTTTTTTTTAACCTTTTCTGTCAGTATAGACTTAGGTTTATGCCCATAATCTTTAAATTCACTTTCATTCGAGTGACTAGAAGATGGTTATTTTAACTGCCCCCAACCAACCACCTACAAGCAAACATCACGGTGCCGCTTAGAGTGGTACATGTTGTAGTGGCCATAGTGCTTTGAATCATAGTGTGGCAATATTAACCACTTCCCGACCACCCGCCGCCTTTTTACTGTGGCAGGGTGGCTCTCCTATGCAAACCGACATAGACCTACATCAGTCGTGCGCGGGAAGCTAGGGGGTGAGCTCCTGCCCCCACTCGGCAGCGGAGAAGACGATGCATGGGTCATGCAGCTCCGATTGTGGCCTGACACCCGTGATCCGAGGTGGTAAGCGGGGTCCCCCAAGGCTCAGTCCTGGGACCAACCTTGTTCAATTTATTCATAAACAGCATTGAGGACGGGATCAGTAGTTCGATATCAGTTTTTGCAGATGACACAAAATTGGCCAGGGCAATAACTGCACAGCATGAAGCAGATATCCTACAGGATGACCTGGACAAAATAACGGAGTGGGCAATGACTTGGCAAATGAGGTTTAACGTGGAGAAGTGTAAGGTTTTGCACTTGGGGACTAGAAACATAAAAGCACAATACACATTAGAAGGGGAACCCTTGGGGAATCAAAAATGGAGAAAGATCTGGGAGTCTTGGTTGATGATAGACTAGGCAATAGCATGCAATGTCAAGCAGCAGCTGCCAAAGCCAGCAGAATATTAGCATGCATAAAGAAAGGGATGTATTCCAGAGATAAGTCTATAATCCTTCCACTTTATAAAACTCTGGTCGGACCGCATCTGGAGTATTCTGTCCAGTTCTGGTCGCCAGTCCTCAGGAGGGAAGTGTTGGAGCTGGAGAGAGTCCAGAGAAGGGAAACTAAACTAATTAGGGGATTGGAGGACCTTAATTATGAAGAGCATCTGCAATCGCTTGATTTATTCTCCCTGGAGAAGAGACGCCTGAGGGGTGACATGATAGCAATTTTTAAATATCTCAATGGGGATCTCAGCTTAGAAAAAAAGCTGTTCAGTCAAAGGGATTGCATGAGGACTTGAGGGCATACAATGTGATTAGAGGAGAAGCGTTTGAACCTCAGGCAACGTGGGGGGTTCTTTACTGTTAGGGCTACAAGATTGTGGAATTCTCTACCACAAGAGGTGGTTTCTGTGGGTAGTATGGTGGCTTTCAAAAGACTCTTAGACGTACATCTCAAGGAACAGAACATTCAGGGCTATGTGAGATGATTACAGCCACACACACCTACACAGGTTGAACTAGATGGACTATTGTCTTTATTCAACCTCACCTACTATGTAACTATGTAACTATGTGATCGCTCCCCGCTGAGAGGGAAGGATGGGCAGCTGTTGTAAACACAGCTGACCGTTCTTCTCTCTGAAATGATCATAGAGCCCATGTGATCCTTCTATATAGGATCACATGTCTCTATGGTCATTTCAGAAGCCATGCCCCCCCACAGTTAGAATCACTCCCTAGGCTCACATTTAACCCACTAATCACCCACAGGGTTAACCCATTCCCTGCCAATGGCATTATTACAGTAACAGTGCATATTTTTTAGCACTGATTACTGTAGTAATGTCACTGGTACCCCCAAAAGTGTCAAAAATGTCAGTTAGGGGTCTGATCTGTCCGCTGCAATGTCGCAGTCCCGCAAAAAATCGCAGATCGCCGCCATTACTAGTAAAAAAAAAAAAAACAATAAAAATGAAATAAATCTTTCCCATAGTTAGTAGACGCAATAACTTTTCCACAAACCAATCAAAATACGCTTATTGCAATTTGTTTTACCAAAAATATGTAGCAGAAAACAAATTGTTCTAAAATGTTAAAAAAAAAAAAATTTTTTATTTTTTTAATTTTTTTTTGAGAATGTCATATAGCAGAATGTGAAAAATATTGTTTTATTTTTTTGACCTATTATCTCCACTGAAATTCTTTTCTAAACAATCCACTGGTTTTGGAAAAGAAAAATACTTTCTAAGGTTAGTTTTTTACTTTCCTCCTGTTAGTTTGAGGTCATAATCTCAGATTTATATTAAAAGTAATGCCGTCCTATACCTTAATCATACCCTTATGTGCTTAAATCATATCCCCACTTAATCCCCTTTCCTTTTTCCTTGAGGTTGTACATATGATGTTCTGGTAGTTTTTCCACTGTCTCGCTACACAGTATGCCTATTTTACAATTATCTTATATAAGCCAGCCCAAACAGTTCTTCCACTGTTTTTATCAATTTTCTAGCAATACTTAACTACTATCCATGTTACTAACACCTCCAGAAAAATCAACAGTGTTACAGATCTTTGTATAATCAGCAAAAAGGCATACCTAACCCACCAAACCTTCAGTTATATCCCCTACAAACAGATTAAAGAGAACAGGATTTAGTACAGAGTCTTGCAATACACCACTAGTGGACTGTCTCTGTTCTAAATAATCCCCATTGCATATCCACTTAACTATCTGGAGGGTAAGTCCAACCACATATAGTTACAAAGTTACATAGTTAGTCAGGTTGAAAAAAGACACAAGTCCATCTGGTTCAACCAACAAAAAGAAAAAAAAAAAAAAAAAACAGTATTGAAAACTAGGGTTGAGCGGACACCTAGATGTCCGTGTTCGACGGGTTCGGCCGAACTTTAAAAAAAAGTCCGGGTCCGTGTCCCGGACTTTTACCGAACTTTTCCCGGACACCGAACCCCATTGAAGTCAATGGGGACCCGAACTTTAAGGCACTAAAATGGCTCTAAAACACCAAAGGAAAGGGCTAGAGTGCTGCAAATGGCAGCAAAACGTAATTAAGAGCATGGCAAGTGCTCTGCAAACAAATGTGGATAGGGAAATAACTTAAAACAACAAAAAAAAACAGAAAAATAAAACAATGTTCTTCTTCATCTCTGAAGGACGAGGCCCATATGGAGTAGGAGGGAGGTTGAGGTGGTGGTGGATGTGGCGGTGACATAGGCGTGCGCACAGGGTGTGCTGGGTGTGCCTGGGCACACCCTAATCACCTAGGGCACATAGCATTGCCAGTGAGGAGATGGGAAAGATCTCCCTGGGACCTGCTCTGCTCTATTTCTCCTTGCCTACAGGTACATGGCCCCGATACATTACTCTCCCTGCTGGCAAACACATGCATGTGTATTTCAACTTTGGGGTGCACACCTTAATGCAATAGGCTGCGCACACCTATGGGCGGTGTAGGTGGAAGCGGCGGTGGAGGAGGACCAGGGCCGGATTAACAGCATCATGGGCTTGGTGCTGAGGATTTTGAAGGGCCTTAGGGCCGTGCCTTGCCATGCACCCAGAGGAGGAAGGGTGCAGCCATGCATGCCTAATTCAACATGGGATGCTGTCTCTGAAGCCCATAAACACATCCATGCATCGCCAACTGTCCCTCCTTGTCCGGCCTTCACGCTGTGTGGGGAGGTTCTGAGGGTGCTGCCTGGGGAAGCGAGCATAGAAGCCAGACTTCTGTGTTTACAAGTGACAGAAGAGCGGTAACAGTGAATATGGCCAACCCGGGGCCTATATAAAAGGTAGGGGCCTGGAGCTGCAGCTCCAATAGACCCTACATTAATCTGGCCCTGAGGAGGAGGACGAGGTAGCCAACACTGCTTCTTTTCACAAATTTTAAATCAGGGTACACCCCAAAAGAGTGAGAAAGAGCAAAAATGGAACAATGGGTGGGTAAGGTCGGTATCCATTGCTATTCTGCATAAGGTACGGAAAAGTCCCGTGGGATCCATGCCTGGTTCATTTTAATGAACGTGAGCTTGTCCACATTGTCTCTGGACAGGCGGCTGCGCTTGTCTGTTATAACGCCCCCAGCCGTGCTAAATACCCGTTCAGATAATACACTGGCTGCAGGGCACGCCAGCACCTCCAAGGCGTAAAGGGCAAGCTCAGGCCATGTGCCCAATTTGGAGACCCAGAAGTTGAAGGGGGCAGACCCGTCATTCACTACATGTAGGCGTGTGCACACATACTGCTCCACCATGTTGGTAAAATGCTGCCTCCTGCTAAGACGTTCCATCTGAGCTGCTGGTGCTGCTGTTTGTTGTGGCGTGCTGACAAAGCTTTTCCACATTTCGGCCATGCTAACCCTGCCTTCTGAGGTGCTGGCGGTGCCCTGGTTGCGTTGGCGACCTCCTCCTCCTCCTCCTCTGCCTTGTGCTTCCACTGTGGCCCCGCTGTCAGATGGGAATGCCAGCAGCATGGCGTCTACCAGCGTGCGCTTGTACTCGCGCATCTTGCGATCGCGCTCCAGTGAGTGAATTAAGGACGGTACGTTGTCCTTGTAACGGGGATCCAGCAGCGTGGCCACCCAGTAATCAGCACAAGTTAGAATGTGGGCAACTCGGCGGTCGTTGTGGAGACACTGCAGCATGTAATCGCTCATGTGTGCCAGGCTGCCCAGAGGCAACGAAAGGCTGTCCTCTGTGGGAGGTGTATGGTCCGTGTCCTCTGTATCCCCCCAGCCACGCACCAGTGATGGCCATGAGCTGGCCTGGGTGCCACCCTGCTGTGAACATGGTTCCATCTCCTCCTCCAGCTCCTCCTCCTCCTCATCCTCCTCATCCTCCAGAACTGTGCCCCTGCTGGACAATTGCGTCCCTGGCGTTTGCGTGTGCAGGAACCCACCCTCGGAGCCCCTTGCGAATGACTGCCCTGAAAGCCTTGGAAATGTTACCTCTTCATCCTCCTCCTCCTCCTCATCCTGTGCCACATCCTCTTCCATCATCGCCCGAATTGTTTTTTCAAGGAGGCATAGAAGTGGGATAGTTAAGCTGAGAACGGCGTCATTGCCACTGGCCATGTTGGTGGAGTACTCAAAACAGCGCAACAAGGCACACAGGTCTCGCATGGAGGCCCAGTTATTGGTGGTGAAGTGGTGCTGTTCCGCAGAGCGACTCACGCGTGCGTGCTGCAGCTGAAACTCCACTATGGCCTGCTGCTGCTCGCACAGTCTTTCCAGCATGTGCAAGGTGGAGTTCCACCTTGTGGGCACGTCACATATGAGGCGGTGAGCGGGAAGGCCGAAGTTACGCTGCAGCGCTGCCAGGCGAGCAGCAGCAGGGTGAGAACGCCGAAAGTGCGCACAAACGGCCCGCACTTTCTGCAGCAGCTCTGACATATCGGGGTAGTTTTTAAGGAACCTCTGCACCACCAAATTCAGCACATGCGCCAGGCAAGGGATGTGCGTCAAACCGGCTAGGCCCAGAGCTGCTATGAGATTTCGCCCGTTATCGCACACCACCAGGCCGGGCTTGAGGCTCGCTGGCAGCAACCACTCATTTGTCTGCTGTTCCATGCTCCTCCACAACTCCTGCGCGGTGTGTGGTTTGTCCCCCAAACAGGCAAGTTGTAAAACTGCCTGCTGTCGTTTACCCCTGGCCGTGCTGAAGTTGGTGGTGAAGGTGTTACGCTGTCCGGATGAGGAGGCGGTAGAGGATGAGGAAGCGGAGTAGGAGGAGTTAGGAACAGGAGGCAAACTGAAGCGCCCTGCAATCCTCGGTGGTGGAAGGACATGCGCCAAATTGCTATCCGCCTCAGGCCCATCCGCCACTGCATTTACCCAGTGTGCCGTTAGGGAGATATAACGCCCCTGACCGTGCTTACTGGTCCACGTATCCGTAGTTAGGTGGACCTTGGCACAGATGGCGTTGCGCAGTGCACACCTGATTTTTTCCCCCACTTGGTTGTGCAGGGAAGGGATGGCTTGCCTGGAAAAGTAGTGGCGGCTGGGCACGACGTACTGTGGGACAGCCACCGACATAAGGTTTTTAAAACTGTGCGTCTCCACCAGACGGAATGACAGCATTTCAAAGGCCAATAATTTTGAAATGCTGGCATTCAGGGCCAGGGATCGCGGGTGGGTAGGGGGGTACTTCCTCTTCCTCTCAAGTGTTTGGGAGATGGAAAGCTGAACGCTTCCACGGGACATTGTGGAGATGGTTGTTGGTGACCCAGGTGGTGGTGTTGCTGACAGATCGTCTGTTTGCGGGGTGGCAGGTGCCGGTATCACTACAGATGTGGCTGGAGCGGCCGAGACTGCAGCAGAAGAGGAAGCAGGATGAGCCAGAGACGTTTCTTGGTTTTGAAGGTGTGTACTCCACTGCAGCTCGTGCTTTGCACTTAGATGCCTGATCATGCAGGTTGTGCTCAGGTTGAGAAGGTTCATGCCTCGCTTCAAGCTCTGATTGCACAGGGTGCAAACCACTCGTGTCCTGTCATCAGCACATTTTCTAAAGAACTTCCACGCTAGAGAACTCCTTTGAGCTGACTTTGGTGCGCTCGTTCCCTTGCTGCGTTGGGCAGTAGCGGGCGTAGTGTCTAGGGCACGGCCGCTCCGCTTCTGCACCCTGCTCCCTCTTCTGCTGTGCTGGTGGCTCTGTGCGACCACCGCCTCTTCCTCCAAACTACTCAGTTCACCTGCATGACGTTCATTCCATGTGGGGTCGAGGACCTCATCGTCCTCCACATCATCTTCCACCCAGTCTTCACCCCTGCCCTCCTTGTCGGTCTCCACAATGCTGAACGCCGCAGCAGTTGGCACCTGCGTTTCGTCATCATCGGAGACGTGCTGCGATGATCCTTGCATGTACTCATCTTGAGGAATAAGTGGTTGGGCATCGCTGCACTCAATCTCTTCCACTTCTGGGGCAGGGCTAGGTGGATGGCCCTGGGAAACCCTGCTGACAGAGTCCTCAAAAAGAATAAGAGACTGCTGTATGGCTTGGGGCTCAGACTGCTGGCCTGATTTGCAAGGGGGTGAGGTGAAAGACGGTTGGACATTGGCTGCAGGTGCCAACTCTGACCTTTCTGCAGTAGACTGGGTGGGAGACAATGTGAAGGAACTGGAGGCACTGTCAGCAGCAAACCAATCTACTATCGCCTCAACTTGTTCTGGCCTCATCACTTCTAGGGGCGTTTGATGCCCTACCAAATACTGATGCAGGTTCTGTCGCCTACTCACACTTGAGGAAGGTGTTTCACTTGTGCGTGTAGCTGGCACAGATCGACCATGTCCTCTCCTTGCAACAGGAGCTCTACCAGCAGCACCACGACCCAGGCCACGGCCCTTATTTGACGGTCTCCTCATATTTCTGTAATTTAAGATCTTGCCCTAGAAAGGTTTTTATTGAATAGCGGAATAGAAAATATGATCCAAAAAAAGTGTATGTATATCACACGTACACAACCACACTAGGCCCCAATTACTATTGTTTGTACCCCTAAAAGGCTAGATGAGGAGTAGGGGGAGTATGGAACAGGCAGCACCCTCAAACCTTCAGAAGTATGAGATGAACCCCAACAACTTGGAAAGGTGGATCTCTCTCACACGTACCGACACAGACTATCCCGCAATTCAATTGATCCTCAAAGGTTTTTATTGAATAGCGGAATAGGAAATATGATCAAAAAAAGTGTATGTATCTCGCACGTACACAACCACACTAGGCCCCAATTACTATTGTTTGTACCCCTAAAAGGCTAGATGAGGAGTAGGGGGGGTATGGAACAGGCAGCACCCTCAAACCTTCAGAAGTATGAGATGAACCCCAACAACTTGGAAAGGTGGATCTCTCTCACACGTACCGACACAGACTATCCCGCAATTCAATTGATCCTCAAAGGTTTTTATTGAATAGCGGAATAGGAAATATGATCAAAAAAAGTGTATGTATCTCGCACGTACACAACCACACTAGGCCCCAATTACTATTGTTTGTACCCCTAAAAGGCTAGATGAGGAGTAGGGGGAGTATGGAACAGGCAGCACCCTCAAACCTTCAGAAGTATGAGATGAACCCCAACAACTTGGAAAGGTGGATCTCTCTCACACGTACCGACACAGACTATCCCGCAATTCAATTGATCCTCAAAGGTTTTTATTGAATAGCGGAATAGGAAATATGATCAAAAAAAGTGTATGTATCTCGCACGTACACAACCACACTAGGCCCCAATTACTATTGTTTGTACCCCTAAAAGGCTAGATGAGGAGTAGGGGGGGTATGGAACAGGCAGCACCCTCAAACCTTCAGAAGTATGAGATGAACCCCAACAACTTGGAAAGGTGGATCTCTCTCACACGTACCGACACAGACTATCCCGCAATTCAATTGATCCTCAAAGGTTTTTATTGAATAGCGGAATAGGAAATATGATCAAAAAAAGTGTATGTATCTCGCACGTACACAACCACACTAGGCCCCAATTACTATTGTTTGTACCCCTAAAAGGCTAGATGAGGAGTAGGGGGGGTATGGAACAGGCAGCACCCTCAAACCTTCAGAAGTATGAGATGAACCCCAACAACTTGGAAAGGTGGATCTCTCTCACACGTACCGACACAGACTATCCCGCAATTCAATTGATCCTCAAAGGTTTTTATTGAATAGCGGAATAGGAAATATGATCAAAAAAAGTGTATGTATCTCGCACGTACACAACCACACTAGGCCCCAATTACTATTGTTTGTACCCCTAAAAGGCTAGATGAGGAGTAGGGGGGGTATGGAACAGGCAGCACCCTCAAACCTTCAGAAGTATGAGATGAACCCCAACAACTTGGAAAGGTGGATCTCTCTCACACGTACCGACACAGACTATCCCGCAATTCAATTGATCCTCAAAGGTTTTTATTGAATAGCGGAATAGGAAATATGATCAAAAAAAGTGTATGTATCTCGCACGTACACAACCACACTAGGCCCCAATTACTATTGTTTGTACCCCTAAAAGGCTAGATGAGGAGTAGGGGGGGTATGGAACAGGCAGCACCCTCAAACCTTCAGAAGTATGAGATGAACCCCAACAACTTGGAAAGGTGGATCTCTCTCACACGTACCGACACAGACTATCCCGCAATTCAATTGATCCTCAAAGGTTTTTATTGAATAGCGGAATAGGAAATATGATCAAAAAAAGTGTATGTATCTCGCACGTACACAACCACACTAGGCCCCAATTACTATTGTTTGTACCCCTAAAAGGCTAGATGAGGAGTAGGGGGGGGTATGGAACAGGCAGCACCCTCAAACCTTCAGAAGTATGAGATGAACCCCAACAACTTGGAAAGGTGGATCTCTCTCACACGTACCGACACAGACTATCCCGCAATTCAATTGATCCTCAAAGGTTTTTATTGAATAGCGGAATAGGAAATATGATCAAAAAAAGTGTATGTATCTCGCACGTACACAACCACACTAGGCCCCAATTACTATTGTTTGTACCCCTAAAAGGCTAGATGAGGAGTAGGGGGGGTATGGAACAGGCAGCACCCTCAAACCTTCAGAAGTATGAGATGAACCCCAACAACTTGGAAAGGTGGATCTCTCTCACACGTACCGACACAGACTATCCCGCAATTCAATTGATCCTCAAAGGTTTTTATTGAATAGCGGAATAGGAAATATGATCAAAAAAAGTGTATGTATCTCGCACGTACACAACCACACTAGGCCCCAATTACTATTGTTTGTACCCCTAAAAGGCTAGATGAGGAGTAGGGGGGGTATGGAACAGGCAGCACCCTCAAACCTTCAGAAGTATGAGATGAACCCCAACAACTTGGAAAGGTGGATCTCTCTCACACGTACCGACACAGACTATCCCGCAATTCAATTGATCCTCAAAGGTTTTTATTGAATAGCGGAATAGGAAATATGATCAAAAAAAGTGTATGTATCTCGCACGTACACAACCACACTAGGCCCCAATTACTATTGTTTGTACCCCTAAAAGGCTAGATGAGGAGTAGGGGGGGTATGGAACAGGCAGCACCCTCAAACCTTCAGAAGTATGAGATGAACCCCAACAACTTGGAAAGGTGGATCTCTCTCACACGTACCGACACAGACTATCCCGCAATTCAATTGATCCTCAAAGGTTTTTATTGAATAGCGGAATAGGAAATATGATCAAAAAAAGTGTATGTATCTCGCACGTACACAACCACACTAGGCCCCAATTACTATTGTTTGTACCCCTAAAAGGCTAGATGAGGAGTAGGGGGGGTATGGAACAGGCAGCACCCTCAAACCTTCAGAAGTATGAGATGAACCCCAACAACTTGGAAAGGTGGATCTCTCTCACACGTACCGACACAGACTATCCCGCAATTCAATTGATCCTCAAAGGTTTTTATTGAATAGCGGAATAGGAAATATGATCAAAAAAAGTGTATGTATCTCGCACGTACACAACCACACTAGGCCCCAATTACTATTGTTTGTACCCCTAAAAGGCTAGATGAGGAGTAGGGGGGGTATGGAACAGGCAGCACCCTCAAACCTTCAGAAGTATGAGATGAACCCCAACAACTTGGAAAGGTGGATCTCTCTCACACGTACCGACACAGACTATCCCGCAATTCAATTGATCCTCAAAGGTTTTTATTGAATAGCGGAATAGGAAATATGATCAAAAAAAGTGTATGTATCTCGCACGTACACAACCACACTAGGCCCCAATTACTATTGTTTGTACCCCTAAAAGGCTAGATGAGGAGTAGGGGGGGTATGGAACAGGCAGCACCCTCAAACCTTCAGAAGTATGAGATGAACCCCAACAACTTGGAAAGGTGGATCTCTCTCACACGTACCAACACAGACTATCCCCCAATTTAACTGATCCCCAAAGGTTTTTGATTAAATAGCGGAATAGAAAATATGATCCCAAAAAAGTGTATGTATATCACACGTACACAACCACACTAGGCCCCAATTACTATTGTTTGTACCCCTAAAAGGCTAGGAGTAGGGGGAGTATGGAACAGGCAGCACCCTCAAACCTTCAGCAGTATGAGATGAACCCCAACAACTTGGAAAGGTGGATCTCTCTCACACGTACCAACACAGACTATCCCCCAATTTAACTGATCCCCAGAGGTTTTTGATTAAATAGCGGAATAGAAAATATGATCCCAAAAAAGTGTATGTATATCACACGTACACAACCACACTAGGCCCCAATTACTATTGTTTGTACCCCTAAAAGGCTAGGAGTAGGGGGAGTATGGAACAGGCAGCACCCTCAAACCTTCAGAAGTATGAGATGAACCCCAACAACTTGGAAAGGTGGATCTCTCTCACACGTACCAACACAGACTATCCCCCAATTTAACTGATCCCCAGAGGTTTTTGATTAAATAGCGGAATAGAAAATATGATCCCAAAAAAGTGTATGTATATCACACGTACACAACCACACTAGGCCCCAATTACTATTGTTTGTACCCCTAAAAGGCTAGGAGTAGGGGGGAGTATGGAACAGGCAGCACCCTCAAACCTTCAGAAGTATGAGATGAACCCCAACAACTTGGAAAGGTGGATCTCTCTCACACGTACCAACACAGACTATCCCCCAATTTAACTGATCCCCAGAGGTTTTTGATTAAATAGCGGAATAGAAAATATGATCCCAAAAAAGTGTATGTATATCACACGTACACAACCACACTAGGCCCCAATTACTATTGTTTGTACCCCTAAAAGGCTAGGAGTAGGGGGAGTATGGAACAGGCAGCACCCTCAAACCTTCAGAAGTATGAGATGAACCCCAACAACTTGGAAAGGTGGATCTCTCTCACACGTACCAACACAGACTATCCCCCAATTTAACTGATCCCCAGAGGTTTTTGATTAAATAGCGGAATAGAAAATATGATCCCAAAAAAGTGTATGTATATCACACGTACACAACCACACTAGGCCCCAATTACTATTGTTTGTACCCCTAAAAGGCTAGGAGTAGGGGGAGTATGGAACAGGCAGCACCCTCAAACCTTCAGAAGTATGAGATGAACCCCAACAACTTGGAAAGGTGGATCTCTCTCACACGTACCAACACAGACTATCCCCCAATTTAACTGATCCCCAGAGGTTTTTGATTAAATAGCGGAATAGAAAATATGATCCCAAAAAAGTGTATGTATATCACACGTACACAACCACACTAGGCCCCAATTACTATTGTTTGTACCCCTAAAAGGCTAGGAGTAGGGGGGAGTATGGAACAGGCAGCACCCTCAAACCTTCAGAAGTATGAGATGAACCCCAACAACTTGGAAAGGTGGATCTCTCTCACACGTACCAACACAGACTATCCCCCAATTTAACTGATCCCCAGAGGTTTTTGATTAAATAGCGGAATAGAAAATATGATCCCAAAAAAGTGTATGTATATCACACGTACACAACCACACTAGGCCCCAATTACTATTGTTTGTACCCCTAAAAGGCTAGGAGTAGGGGGAGTATGGAACAGGCAGCACCCTCAAACCTTCAGAAGTATGAGATGAACCCCAACAACTTGGAAAGGTGGATCTCTCTCACACGTACCAACACAGACTATCCCCCAATTTAACTGATCCCCAAAGGTTTTTGATTAAATAGCGGAATAGAAAATATGATCCCAAAAAAGTGTATGTATATCACACGTACACAACCACACTAGGCCCCAATTACTATTGTTTGTACCCCTAAAAGGCTAGGAGTAGGGGGAGTATGGAACAGGCAGCACCCTCAAACCTTCAGAAGTATGAGATGAACCCCAACAACTTGGAAAGGTGGATCTCTCTCACACGTACCAACACAGACTATCCCCCAATTTAACTGATCCCCAGAGGTTTTTGATTAAATAGCGGAATAGAAAATATGATCCCAAAAAAGTGTATGTATATCACACGTACACAACCACACTAGGCCCCAATTACTATTGTTTGTACCCCTAAAAGGCTAGGAGTAGGGGGAGTATGGAACAGGCAGCACCCTCAAACCTTCAGAAGTATGAGATGAACCCCAACAACTTGGAAAGGTGGATCTCTCTCACACGTACCAACACAGACTATCCCCCAATTTAACTGATCCCCAGAGGTTTTTGATTAAATAGCGGAATAGAAAATATGATCCCGAAAAAGTGTATGTATATCACACGTACACAACCACACTAGGCCCCAATTACTATTGTTTGTACCCCTAAAAGGCTAGGAGTAGGGGGAGTATGGAACAGGCAGCACCCTCAAACCTTCAGAAGTATGAGATGAACCCCAACAACTTGGAAAGGTGGATCTCTCTCACACGTACCAACACAGACTATCCCCCAATTTAACTGATCCCCAAAGGTTTTTGATTAAATAGCGGAATAGAAAATATGATCCCAAAAAAGTGTATGTATATCACACGTACACAACCACACTAGGCCCCAATTACTATTGTTTGTACCCCTAAAAGGCTAGGAGTAGGGGGAGTATGGAACAGGCAGCACCCTCAAACCTTCAGAAGTATGAGATGAACCCCAACAACTTGGAAAGGTGGATCTCTCTCACACGTACCAACACAGACTATCCCCCAATTTAACTGATCCCCAAAGGTTTTTGATTAAATAGCGGAATAGAAAATATGATCCCAAAAAAGTGTATGTATATCACACGTACACAACCACACTAGGCCCCAATTACTATTGTTTGTACCCCTAAAAGGCTAGGAGTAGGGGGAGTATGGAACAGGCAGCACCCTCAAACCTTCAGAAGTATGAGATGAACCCCAACAACTTGGAAAGGTGGATCTCTCTCACACGTACCAACACAGACTATCCCCCAATTTAACTGATCCCCAAAGGTTTTTGATTAAATAGCGGAATAGAAAATATGATCCCAAAAAAGTGTATGTATATCACACGTACACAACCACACTAGGCCCCAATTACTATTGTTTGTACCCCTAAAAGGCTAGATGAGGAGTAGGGGGAGTATGGAACAGGCAGCACCCTCAAACCTTCAGTATGAGATTGTGTTCACTGTACCCCACAAAGATTGAGTTCACTGCACCCCACAATGATTGTGTTCACTGCACCCCACAAAGATTGTGTTCACTGCACCTCACAAAGATTGTGTTCACTGTACCCCCCAAAGATTGTGTTCACTGCACCCCACAAAGATTCTGTTCACTGTACCCCACAAAGATTGTGTTCACTGCACCCCAAAAAGATTGTGTTCACTGCACCCCAAAAAGGATGTTGTTCACTGCACCCCAAAAAGGATGTTGTTCACTCCACCCCAAAAAGATTGTGTTCACTGCACCCCACAAAGATTGTGTTCACTGCACCCCAAAAAGATTGTGTTCACTGCACCCCAAAAATGATTTTGTTCACTGCACCCCAAAAAGGATTTTGTTCACTGCACCCCAAAAAGGATGTTGTTCACTCCACCCCAAAAAGATTGTGTTCACTGCACCCCAAAAAGATTGTGTTCACTGCACCCCACAAAGGATTTTGTTCACTGCACCCCAAAAAGATTGTGTTCACTGCACCCCAAAAAGGATGTTGTTCACTGCACCCCAAAAAGGATTTTGTTCACTGCACCCCAAAAAGATTGTGTTCACTGCACCCCACAAAGGATTTTGTTCACTGCACCCCACAAAGATTGTGTTCACTGCACACCAAAAAGGATTGTGTTCACTGCACCCCAAAAAGATTTTGTTCACTGCACCCCAAAAAGATTGTGTTCACTGCAGCCCAAAAAGATTGTGTTCACTGCAGCCCAAAAAGATTGTGTTCACTGCAGCCCAAAAAGATTGTGTTCACTGCAGCTCACACACAGAAAAATGGATGTGGATCACTGACACCTGCCTATCTCCAATCCCACACCACACAGCAATATCGATTGTAGTTTGTAGAACACAGTTTCCCTAAAATTCAGCAGACTCTGTCCCTAACAGGATTGAGAAGAGATCGTAGATCAGGATTGAGTGCAGACCCCACCCCCCACACAGCAATATCGATTGTAGTTTGTAGAAGACACTGACCCTATAATTCAGCAGACTCTATCCCTAAAATGCCTACAACTCGCCCTGCCTAAACACTCCGACCTGTCCCTCAATTCTATCCGGACACAAATGGTTTTTTCCTGCCTATCTTTCCCTAATCAGCAGCCAGCATGTTGATGTGTGCTCTGTCCCTGAATCTAAGCAGCATAATGACGCCGCTGCGGCTGCCTCGAACTTATAAAGACTTGGTCACATGCTTCAGACGGCCAATCACAGCTACTGAGACATTTGCAGGCATGGCTGGGATGGCTTAAGGCACACCAGTTAAACGATTGTTGATTGGCTGTTGAAAGCCCGCCATGAAAAGAGCGCCAAAGCATGCAAAACCCGGAAATAAAACGACCGAACACGGATTTTTACCCGAACATACAGTAAAGTGTCCGTGTCCGTGTTCGGGTACAAAAAATCCAATTATTCGGTACGAACACGAATAATACAGTCCGTGTTCGCTCAACACTATTGAAAACTCAACCATACAATCCCATATACACAATGCTATACCCGCAGTTGATCCAAAGGAAGGCGAAAAAACCCAGCAAAGCATGATCCAATTTGCTACAGCAGGGGAAAAAAATTACTTCCTGATCCCCAGAGAGGCAATCGGATATTCCATGGATCAACTTTACCTTAAAAAAATTTTTAGTACCCACTTAGTGTATATTAAGTACACCCAGGAAATAATCCAGACCTTTTTTTTTTAAAGCAATCCTAGTGAGCTAGCCAGAATCACCTCTGGAGGGAGTCTATTCCACATTTTAACAGCTCTTAAGGTGAAGAAATCTTTCCGTATTTGGAGACAAAATCTGTTTTCCTCTAGACGTAAAGAGTGCCCCCTTGTCCTCTGTCTTGACCTTAAAGTGAACAACTCAACAAGTTCACTATATGGACCCCTTATGTATTTATACATGTTGATCATGTCCCCCCACAATCTCCTCTTCTCAAGAGAGAATAAATTCAGTTCCTCTAATCTTTTCTCATAGCTGAGCTCCTCCATGCATCTTATCAGTTTGGTTGCCCTTCTCTGCACTTTCTCCAGTTCCCTGATATCCTTTTTAAGAACTGGTGCCCAAACCTGAACTGCATATTCCAGAGGTCTTACTAATGATTTGTACAAGGGCAAAATGATATCTCTTTCTCATGAGTTCATGCCTCTGTTAATTACTTAAGCCCCGGAGGATTTGGCTGCCCAAAGACCAGGCCCTATTTTGCGATTCGGCACTGCGTGACTTTAACGGACAATTGCGCGGTCATGCCCCAAATGAAATTGACGTCCTTTTTTTCCCAGACACAGAGCTTTATTTTGGTGGTATTTAATCACCTGTGCGATTTTTACTTTTTGTGCTATAAACAAAAAAAGAGAGACAATTTTGAAAAAATAACAATATTTTTCACATTTCTTTATATGACATTCCCCAAAAAAATGTAAAAATCAAATTTTTTTAACACTTTAGGTCAATTTGTTTTCTGCTACATATGTTTGGTAAAAAAAATCACAATAAGTGCATTTTGATTGGTTTGCGCAAAAGTTATTGCGTTTACTAACTAAGGGAAAGATTTTTGTCGTTTTTATTTTTTTTTAACGAGTAATGGCGGTGATCTGCGATTCTTTTTGCGGGGCTGCGACATTGCGGCGGAAAGATCGGACCCCTGACTGACATTTTTGACACTTTTGGGGGTACCAGTGACATTACTACAGTAATCAGTGCTATACATATGCACTGTTACTGTAAAAAGGACACTGGCAGGGAAGGGGTTAACTTTATTGGTGATACAGGGGTTAAGTGTGTCCCTAGGGGCATGCGTCTAACTGTAAAGAGGTGTGGCTAGTGATGTAACCACAGAGACATGCGATCCTACATAGCAGGATCGTATGATCTCTGCAGTTAGATCAGGGAGAATGACAGGCGGCTTTGTTTACATTGCCTTTGTTCCTCTCCACCGGGAGATCGCGAGTAACCGGCGGACATCGGGTCCGCCGGTCACACGTGCGGACATGTTAGGGAATGAGCGGGGGCGGAAGCGCGCCTCCGGCGTCACGCGCTTGCCCCCTAGAGGCTCTCAGGCTAGCGACGTAGTACTTTGCCTGTACGGGGCTGACTGCCGCAGTAAATATACTGTGGGCGGTCGGCAAGTGGTTAATACAAGAAAGGACTTTGCTTGCTTTGGAAACTGCAGCTTGGCATTGCATGATATTATTAAGTTTATGATCTACCAGAACACCCAGATCTTTCTCCGTTATGGATTCCCCCAGTTCTACTCCACCTAATATGTATGATGCATGCATATTATTAGTCCCAAAGTGCATAACTTTACATTTATCAACATTAAACCTCATTTGCCACATAGTTGCCCAATGAAACAGTGAATTGAGATCAGTTGTAAGTTGGAGACATCCTGTAAGGAAGTTATTCCACTGCAAAGATTGGTGTCATCTGCAAAGACTGCATGGTACTTTTAATCCCAGACCCTATATAATTTATGAAGGTATTAAAAAGTAAGGGTCCCAACACTGAACCTTGGGGTACACTACTGATAACCTTAGACCATTCAGAGTAAGAATCATTAACATACAACATTTTGTTTTTAAAACATTAGGTGGAACTCTATCAAATGCTTTGCAGAAATCAGGATTGTATCTACAGCACAGCCCTGGTCCAAACCTTTTGTGACATAATCATAAACCTCAAGATAAGTCTGAAATGATCTTCCCCTAGTAAAGACATGCTGTTTTTTGTCAAGGAAGTTGCATGATTTTCGATAATAATTCATCCTTCATTTGAAGAGAGATTCCATATTCATCTTTACTAATATAGATGTTACCCTCACTGGCATGGAGTTGCCAACTTCTTCTTTAGCACCCTTCTTGTGGATAGGTACAATCTTCGCTGTCCACCAGTCATAAGGAATCTCTCCTGTGATTGGTAAACATGATCGGTTCTTGGAGTTCTTTTAGGACTGTAAGATGATTACCATCTGGACCTATTGCTTTAGTAGGCTTCAAAGTGCACCTGTGCCCAGACTATGTACAAAAAAACATGTAAACGTATCCTTATCATGCTTTTTTTTTTTTTACAAACTTTTATTGAAAAAAGTGATAAAACAAGTACAATTATACAAGTACCAGTATACATTGGATATATCTAATAGTTTGTCAAAAAGTAGCAATAGACCAAGCACATATTTTGCATCAAATAAGCCAATATACAGGATACCAAGGAAAAAAACAGAAAGTACAGAAAGCTACAAAAGGCACATTCAAAGCACATTAGGCAGATTAAGTAAAAAGTGTATATCAAGGTTCAAAAAAAAGTAAACATACCTGAAGGTAATGTAGCACCATATCAAGCTTTATAACATGCTATCTCTGACCCTTCTAGCTACATTAAATGTGAAGTTATTCTTTCTCAAAATAACAACAAAGGAAGGTGCTAAGATCTGGTTTCTAACAGATTACAATCACCTGGTGGTTGCCAAGAGGTCTGGCAGGTTGCTAATGATCTGCCTTCATAGAAGTACCTGTGTTGAGGATTTTTAAAATGAATTTCTTTACAGTGTTTATCCACTTCTGGACCGCCCACCGTGTATTTATGTGGCTACTTTGATGTTAAATACCGGGGTTATGGCAGCAGAAAGTTGCCATAACCTCTGTATTTTCTACATAGCCAGCAGTCCTCTTTCACATAAAAGTGGTCCCAGGGGCAGATTGGCCGCGGGATAACTTTTATGGACAGCGGGAGAGGTGCCCACCCCCTCCCCCCGCTTCCTGATCGTCCTCCTGCTGCTTCCTAGCCATTTTCCCCGCTTATCGGAGCCGTCTGTAGCAGGGAAAACTATCTGAACCTCTGTAGTCCTGGGCAGGAAGTCAAGCAAGGGCAAGATGGCCCCCACTCAACTCTATGCCCTTGGAGGACCGGAGTGATGTCAGAAAGGCCTTAAAAGGATTTTTTTTATTGCTTTTAAGTGTAGATATGAGATCTGAGGTCTTTTTGACCCCAAATCTCACATTAAAGAGGACTTTCTATTACAAGGGATGTTTACATTCCTTGTAATAGGAATAAAAGTGATAATTTTTTTTTTTAAAAGGGAGAGTGTAAAAATAAAAAATAATAAGTTAAAATAATACTAAAAAAAAATTAAAGTGCCCCGTCCCTCCAAGCTTGCGCGCAGCAGTGAACACGTACGCAAGTCACACATGTGAGGTATCCCCATGATCATTAGAGCGAGAGCAAAAATTCTAGCATTAGACCTCCTCTGTGTCAGTTACCTTGGTGGAGGCCGAAGTGCTGAGAGGGCTTCCCTTGCAGCTCGGTGCGGATCACCCCTGGTGGTGAAACAGGAGATGACACGTCCCAAGGAGCACTGGATGCGGATGGATCCCGGATGGATGGATGGATGGTGATTCAGGACCGCTTCCAGGAGATCTATAGATGCTCAGAGAAAAGAGACAAAGGTTAATGCCAGGCCGAGGGTCATAATCAGTCCGAGGAGATGAAGGTACAGAGGGCCGCACAAGAGAGAGAGTCCGTGGGATCCAAGCCAAGGTCGGTACACAGGAGATCCAGCAGAGGTGTCTTTTAGAGTAAGGGGTGGTCAGGCAAGCCGAGGTCAAACGAAGGAGAGATGCAGGTAAGTCAAAGGAGCTAGCCGGGATAAACAGGAACAACAGGCAATCGAACAGGTCACGGGTACAGGAGCTGATGATAAACCAGCACTGAAGCACAGCCAGAGAGTGTCTTATATAGGGCCAGGGCTGGGGAGATGGGCGTGGTGACACACCTGCTCTGCATCCAGCATTCTATTGTTGCTGAATGCTGATTCCTTTCCTGACAGTGCCCCCCCCCCGAGGGGCAGCCTCTGGATGCCCTCTGACCATGTTTTTCCGGAAATTTGCTATGAAATTCTCTCAGAAGCTTAGGAGCATGGATATTATCCAATGGTTCCCAGGAATTGTCCTCCGGGGGGTATCCTTTCCATTTAATTAAGTATTGAGTGCGATTGCCTCTCCGTCGGCAATCTAAGATAGTCTCAATCTCAAATTCAGGCTCCCCTTCCACTGCAACTGGAGGAGGTGGTACCTCTTCTCTCCCCGGGTATGGGCTCGGTATTGCGGGCTTCAGTAGCGAGGCATGAAACACCGGGTGAATTTTGAAAGAACCGGGCAAGACTAATTCAAAGGCCACAGGGTTCACCACTCTCTTGACCTCGAAAGGACCAATGAATCTTAGCCCCAACTTCTTGGATGGGCAAGAAAGTTTTAAATTAGTTGACGAGAGCCAGACCTTATCTCCCACCTTGTGTGCAGGGTTCACCTTCCGTTTGAGGTCAAAGAATTTCTTATAATCCTGTTGGGCTTTCTGAATATTGTCCTGTAGTAACTGAAAATTAGCTTTAATGGCAGCCAGACGATCCAGGACTGCGGGAACCGTGATTTCCTGGTCCAAGTTGGGCAAGAAAGAAGGATGGAAGCCATAATTAGCCCAAAACGGGGTTTGGTTGGTTGCAGAGTGTACAGAATTATTGTAAGCGAATTCTGCGCATGGGAGCAGGGAGACCCAGTTGTCCTGAGAGCTGGTGCAAAAGCATCGGAGGTACTGTTCTAGAGTTTGATTTGTTCTTTCCGTCTGCCCGTTGCTTTGTGGATGGTAGGCAGAGGACAGGGACACTCCAACCGCCAAGGCCTTGCAGAGCTCCTTCCAAAATCTAGAGGTAAATTGAACGCCTCGGTCTGATACTATATTATTCGGAAGTCCATGTAACCTGACCACCTCTTTGATGAATGCGTTGGCTGTTTCCAAGGCAGAAGGAGTGCCCACCATGGGCAGGAAATGAGCCATTTTTGAAAGTCGATCTACGACTACTAGGATGGTGGTAAACCCTTCTGAGGGTGGTAGCTCAACTATAAAGTCCATAGATAAACCTTTCCAGGGCTGCTCAGGAATCGGTAATGGCCTCAACAGGCCCCATGACTTGACTTTTGCCCCTTTGCTCCGTTGGCACGTAATGCAGGAATTCACATACATTCTGCAGTCCTGGTGCAGTTGAGGCCACCAAAAGCGGCGTTGAATAAGTTCGTAGGTTTTTCTCACCCCAAAATGTCCGGCAAGTTTGTGGTCATGAAAGGTTTTGAGGACCATCAATCTCACTTGTGCGGGAACAAAAATTTTTTCCTGGTACCAGAGGAGTCCATTCCGTTTCTTTAGAGACTCGGCTTCAAGTCCTGTACATTGGGTAGAGGCTTGTTGAATTGAGGTTTGTAGGTCAGCGTGGATCAGGAAAAAGTTTTGAGCTGACAAGATGGTATTGGGCTCCGTTGTGCTGGGAGAGTCTGGAAACATCCGGGACAGGGCATCCGCTTTTCCATTCTTCGACCCTGGCCTGTAGGTGATATGGAAATTGAAGCGTGAGAAAAATAAAGCCCACCGGGCTTGCCGAGGTCTTAGGCGTCTAGCGGCCCTAAGATATTCTAGATTTTTGTGATCCGTGAATATCATAATAGGGTGCATTGCACCTTCCAGCAGGTACCTCCATTCTTCTAAGGCACATTTAATGGCCAGGAGTTCCCGGTCCCCCACATTGTAATTCCTCTCTGGGGGTGACATTTTTCGAGAGAAGAACGCTACCGGATGTAGTAAGGCCTTTGGGCCTTGTCGCTGGGACAGGATAGCCCCTGTGGCTACTTCCGAGGCATCCACTTCGAGGATGTAGGGTAAAGCTGGGTCCGGATGTTGGAGAATAGGTGCGGTCACGAACAGGTTCTTTAACTCATCGAAGGCTGACTGAGCCTCCGGTGACCAGCGGAAGCGGATCTGCTGGCGCGTAAGTTGGGTGATGGGTGTAATAATTGTTGAAAACCCCTTCACAAACCTTCTGTAAAAGTTAGCGAAACCCACAAATCGCTGAACTCCTTTTTTGTCTGTGGGGGCTGGCCACTCCAGAATTGCTTTCACCTTCTGCGGATCCATAGAAACACCCCCTGTTGAGATAATGAGCCCTAGGAACTGGATGGACTCTCTCTCAAATTCACACTTCTCCAGTTTCACATAGAGCCCATGTTTCCTCAGGGTGGCTAGTACTTTCTTAACGTGGATCCGGTGGAGTTCCAGAGTGGAAGAAAAGACCAGGATGTCATCTAGGTACACAATTAGGAAGTTGTCCAGAAACTCTCGAAAAATGTCATTCACCAAATGTTGAAAAGTGGCCGGGGCGTTACACAGCCCGAAGGGCATGACCATATATTCAAAGTGGCCAAACCGGGTCCTGAATGCTGTTTTCCACTCGTCCCCCTCTCGGATGCGGATAAGGTTGTATGCCCCTCGGAGGTCTAATTTAGTAAAGACCCGGGCAGTCCGGAAGCGCTGAAACAACTCTGGAATCAAAGGGAGAGGATAGCGGTTCTTGATGGTCACCTTGTTGAGCTCCCGGTAATCAACGCAGGGTCTTAATGTGCCATCTTTCTTCTCAACAAAGAAGATTCCAGCACCCGCTGGAGAGGATGAGGGCCTGATGAACCCCTTTTCCAAGTTTTCATTGACATAGGTTCGAAGAGTTTCCAATTCCTTCTCAGACAGGGGAAATATTCTTCCGAAAGGGATCTCTGCCCCTGGGAGAAGTTCAATAGGGCAGTCGTAGGGCCTGTGAGGGGGTAAAACATCAGCCTTTTTCTTGTCAAATACATCCCTAAAGTCCCGATAAGCTTCAGGAAGGTCTTCAAGGGGGTCTGGGCCCGGCTGGACGGCTAGACAAGCGGCAGGGGCATTGGGTCCAGGAGGGAAGCAGTGATCCTGGCAGTAGTTGGATGAGAAGGAGATCTTCTTCTTTACCCAATCAATTTGGGGATTGTGAGCCTGGAGCCAAGGTAGGCCTAGGATTACCGGGAATAAGGGAGAGGACAAGACATCGAAGCGGATGAACTCTTGATGGCCCGGGGTTGTGATAGTAAGAACCGGATAGGTCTCTTTGGTCACGGGTCCGGAGCTAGGCAAGGACCCGTCGGCCAGAAAGACTTGAAGCCGTTGCTCCTTAACTTGCAGGGGGACTCCTAGTTTCTTAGCTAGAGTGCAGTCCAGGAAACAACTACAAGCTCCGGAGTCAATAATTGCCGTCAGCTGGATCCTCTCTTCGGCTACCTGTAGGGAGACAGGAAGGGTAAGGTGAGCAGGGGACGGCTCAGAGACCTGACAGTTCAGAACAGACCGTGAATAGCACTTACTAGGCCTCACAGGACAGTTGCGGAGAAAATGGCCAGGAGCTCCACAGTATAGGCAGAGGTTCGCCTGGCGGCGACGTTGTCGCTCTTCGGGGGTTAGGGAGGAACGAATTAGCCCAATCTGCATGGGTTCACAATCTGCAGAGGCATTGACAGCTGGTCCAGGAAGAGGAGAGGCAGCAAATGGAACCTTAGGCATGACCCAAGTAGCTCGAGCCCCCTGGAGGCGTTCTGAGCGTCTTTCCCGGAGACGCCTGTCCATCTGGATGGCAAGGGAGATTAAATCTTCCAAGGATGCTGGTGTCTCTACTCGAGCAAGCTCGTCCTTTAGAGCTTCAGAGAGGCCATGTCGGTACTGATACTTTAATGCTGCCTCATTCCAGTCCGTGTCGGCTGCCCACCTACGGAAATCTACAGTGTAGTCCTCGGCCGGGCGTTTGTTCTGTTGTAGGGCATGTAAGGCAGACTCTGCGGTGACCGTGCGCTGGGGATCTTCATATAATTGGGCCATAGCCTCAAAGAAGGAGCTTACGGAATTTAGGATCAGGCTCTTCTGTTCCAGGAGGTTGTGTGCCCAAGTCTGAGGTTCGTCAGCCAATAGGGAAATTATAAACCCTACTTTAACGGATTCAGAGGAGAAGGTCCTGGGCTGGAGAGCCAGATATAACAAACAGGCATTCTTGAAGGCCCTGAACTTCCTTCGCTCCCCACGGAAGCATTCTGGCGTGGGCACCCGTGGCTCTGGTGGCGGAGCTGAAACTGAATGGGCGGAGCTAGTTTGATCCGGTTGGGACGGAGCTGGTAGCGAGCTAGTGGCAGGCTGAGTAGGGTCCGTCGTGGGAGGAGGAGCCGGCTAGGTTAAGTACCCGACCTTCCAGCTGGAAGTAACCATCTTGTAGTCTTTGTACGGCCTGGGTCAGGGCTGAAACCTGTTGGCACAGAGCCTCGAGCGGGGAAGCACCTCTGTCGGCCTCTGACATGGCTGGTTTATGCTGTCAGTTACCTTGGTGGAGGCCGAAGTGCTGAGAGGGCTTCCCTTGCAGCTCGGTGCGGATCACCCCTGGTGGTGAAACAGGAGATGACACGTCCCAAGGAGCACTGGATGCGGATGGATCCCGGATGGATGGATGGATGGTGATTCAGGACCGCTTCCAGGAGATCTATAGATGCTCAGAGAAAAGAGACAAAGGTTAATGCCAGGCCGAGGGTCATAATCAGTCCGAGGAGATGAAGGTACAGAGGGGCGCACAAGAGAGAGAGTCCGTGGGATCCAAGCCAAGGTCGGTACACAGGAGATCCAGCAGAGGTGTCTTTTAGAGTAAGGGGTGGTCAGGCAAGCCGAGGTCAAACGAAGGAGAGATGCAGGTAAGTCAAAGGAGCTAGCCGGGATAAACAGGAACAACAGGCAATCGAACAGGTCACGGGTACAGGAGCTGATGATAAACCAGCACTGAAGCACAGCCAGAGAGTGTCTTATATAGGGCCAGGGCTGGGGAGATGGGCGTGGTGACACACCTGCTCTGCATCCAGCATTCTATTGTTGCTGAATGCTGATTCCTTTCCTGACACTCTGTAACTCTAAACTGGTAACCTGTGGAAATTTTTAAAGCGTCGCCAATGGAGATTTTTAAGTACCAATGTTTGTCGCCATTCCACGAGCATGAAGCATGACATGTTAGGTATCAATTTATTCGGCGTAACATTATCTTTCACATTAAAGAAAAAAATAGGGCTAACTTTTCTGTTTTCTTCTTTTTTAATTAAAAAACTTGTACTTTCTAAAAAAAAAAAAATTGTTCGTAAGACCGCTGCGCAAATACAGTGTGACATAAAGTATTTTAACGAGCTCCATTTTATTCTCTAGGGTCTCTACTAAAAAAAATATATAGAATGTTTGGGGGTTCTAGGTAATTTTGCAGCAAAAAATACTGATTTTAACTAGTAAACAATAAGTGTCAGAAATAGGCTTGGTCTAGAAGTGGTTAAAGATATGGAGACGAATGATGTCCTGGTTTAAAGTGCTTTTACTGCTTGCTCAGAATATGCAAACACTTTTGTGTGCATATTATGAGCACAGGCTCACTGTTGCACTGCAATGAACCTGAAATGCTGGAACAGTATAATCCCCATTCTGTTTTTGTAAGCAACATCTATTTCTGAGAAAGTGGAATAGATGTATTCGCTTAAATGGTTTGCTAACTTTAGGTCTCCCTAATCATAAGTGATAATCCCAGCTTTCATTTTTGTAATACCACAGTTTATTTTCTTCCTGTCACTGATACACCTAAATCTGTCATCTTTCTTAGGGGATCTTGCAGTTTTCTCCTCTTTTTGTGTTTTAGCAGCACTGATGATGTAATCAGGCCTTTAGTCTACGATCTTTAACCTCCCTGGCAGTCTGATTACGTAAGATTTTTTGTTTTGCATGGAAATATTTTGTTTTAGATTTTAGGCCTGTAATTCTTAGGAATAACCCACTTAAATCTGTCCAAACAAGAGTCTAGTAGACATCCCGGTAATGATAAAGTTTGAAACACGAAATCATAAATTATAATATAATAATAATACATTTTATTCAATAATATAATCAAACCAAAACACAGAAACATGTACAAAACAAGGGGTTCGATATTACTAGTCACTGTAATAAAGGTTCAGTAAACATCTCGGGTATGAAATATTTTGAAACATGGGACTGCACAAAGTCCAACGTCACAATCGGTCAATAGTATCTGGTTCGTTTTCTTATTTTCCTTCCACTCTCATCTCTTTTCGAGCAACAAACCACGCACATCCTTGTAGGTGCCGACTTTTTCTCAGTTGGCGGGATGTAGTCCATGAAGTGATAACCAGTCAGGCATTCCAAGTTGACAATGCCAACAGCATGACGTCCAGATCTGTTCACAGCCATTGATGGTATTTGGTGACTCCGAAAGATTTGTTCGGCAACTTTCCAAATAAAGTCCGCATGAATCAAAGGCTTGTCACTTTTTTTTTTTAGCAGAATGTATGCATTCCTCAAGCATTGCTCAAGAAGATATGTGAAGATCTTTTTATAGTATTTTTTTTTTTGCTGCTTACTCATTGCTGGGTAGAATGTCATTGCTTGTCATTGCTCTGTCGACACCTCCCATGGTGTTGTTGTAGTCTATCACTACTTGTGGCTTCATGACTTCTTTCCCACCTTTTATGCATACCATAACAGTGGAGGTGTTATGCACTGTACTCATTAGGTACACATCTTTCTTGTCCTTCCATTGCAGTGCCATCATTTTGCCAGGCAACCATTTCTCCTGTCTTCAGCTTCTTTTTGCCAAACATTGGCGGCATGTCGTGCCGGTTAGCCTAACGGTTCCATAGGCATCGGTTTTGTTGTGCAGTAGAACCTCATAAAGTTCAGGAGACGTATAAAATTTGTCCGTTGTTACACAATAGCCCTGATTTAGCAATGGCTCAATCAGTGAAAGAACAGAAGATGTTGCCACTCCATAATTACTGTATTTTTCATCAAATTTTGTTCCTTTTCCAGTGTATATCACTGAATTCCAAATGTAGCCATTTGATGATTTGCACAGCATGTAGGATTTTACACCAAATCGTGCCCTCTTTGATGCAATATATTGCACCCAGCTGAGCCTTCCCTCATTGGCCATTAGACTTTCATCTATGCTGATGTCTCTTTCTGGCACATAGCTCCGTTGGAAATTCTGAAGAATCATTTAATATACTTCCCAGTTTTTTTTTAGTTTTGGTGCAGGATGAGTAGTTTCATCAAATTCATCATTATTTTCAAAGTGCAGATATTTCATTATGAGGGAAAATCTGTATTCTGACATGACCGTGCCAAAGAATGGAGTGGCGAATAATGAATTGACTGTCCAATACCACTTCTGCAGGGGTTTCCCCATGACTCCCTAAAAAAATTAGTTGCAGAATCGTCGCTGTCATCATCACTTTCCGTACCTGATGACGAATTTTCCTACTAATTACTATTGCTCAGTTCTTCAAGTATTTCCGTTTCGCTGTTGCTCTCTTCCAGTTCATCTAAAAGTGCTTTTTGCAAAAAGAACGCTTTTTGGACGCCATGATCGTTCTCAATTTTCCAGGCACAAAGAACTGGAAAAGCACAGGCAGGGCACTGGAAAAGTCAGCAGGTGAAATTCTGAGGTAAATGACTTGATACAATGTAATCCGTTAGGATAACAACTTTGTAACATGTCATTTATTTTATTTACTTTTTGAGTTTGCCGCCGTTTCCACCCCCCTGGGTCGCAATGCTCGCAGGGAAGGGAACCGGAAGACATGTGCCGGCATCGGCCGAACACACAGAGGAGAGACAGAGTGAGGATGCCTGGAGGACGGCTGGGGAGGATGGCAGGGGATTGCAGGGGAAGGTGAGTTTCATTCTATGGTAATCCCGAGTTACCGCTTTTGGTACATTATATTAACCCTGAGCCACACTCGGGAATACCACTAGGGAGGTTAAGCACCAGAACCAATAACAGTCCTATTCCAAAATAAAAATTAGCTTAAAATGGTTCTAAAGTTTCTAAAGGTTGAAGTTTTTTTTATCGTCATGCATTCTATGCATGAAGGTAAAAAAAAAACTTCTGCGTGCAGCCCCCACCCCCAGCCCCTTTGACTATTTAACTAAGCCTGACCTCGATTCAGGTATATGCACAGGAGCAGCTGCTGTCCCAGCTTTCTCCCTCCTCATTGGCTCAGACACAGCAGCAGGACCCATTGGCTCCTGCTGCTGTCAATCACAGCCAGTGAGGAGGGAGTGGGGGGCAGCTTGCTTTGGGAGCACTCAGCAGGAAGGAGTAGCCCAGAGCACCTACGGAGGACCCGAGAAGAGGAGGATTGAAGCAGAGCAGGCACATGTGTTTTTTTTTTTTCTATATTTCCTTTAGTATCACTTTGATTCATAGCGGGAGATTTACTACAATTGGTGCATCCAGAATGTGGTGCAGCTATGCATAGTAACCGATCAGCTTCTAGGCTTTAGGCCTCAAGCTGTAGCTGTAGAAGGAGTTTTTCAGCTTTTTTGCAGTAGCGTTTTTCAGCATTTTTTAGCTTTTTTAGCAAAATTATACTGCCACAAAAGCTTATGGCTCAAAACGTTGATCAACTCTATATTTTTTTGGCCTTTTTTGGTGTTTTTGGGCGTTTTTCAGCGTTTTTAAGCTTTTTTCAGAGTTAGAGCATTTTTACAGCTGAAAAACGCTAGTTCTGGGTTTTTTTCTAGCCAGAAAATGCCCCTGCCAAAAACTTCTGATAACAGCCTATGTGTGCATGGACACATTGGATAACATGCTGGGGAGTTTACTGGCTGCAGAAAAAAAAAAAAATGTCTGATACCAAAAAAAGCAGCTGTAAAAACACCCAGTGTGCATGAGGCTTATATTGTCACAGTTTAATGAAGCAAGCTGACATTAGAAGCTGGCTGGATGCTATGCACAGCTGCATCAGATTCTCCTTGCACTAGTTTTAGTACATCTCCCCGGTAGCTCTTTTGTTTTTTCTTGCCCAGAAAACAAATGTCACTTCTATTTATTTGCCGCCTTTACTCCCAGAGCTCAGGTACAGCCTTGTTTTCAACAAAGAGTAGGTGCTTTAATGTCAAAGTAAATAGTGTTGCTACATTTAAAAGTGGTTATGAAAGAGGTATTCCTTTACCATATAAAATGCAGTAAAGTTAGAAAAAATAAAGCAATCGTTGGTTTAATAGTGACAAACTGCAGTAAAATTTTGGTCTGAATGAGTAAATACATAAGAAAGGTGAACTTTGAGGGGAGCAATGAATTTAAATATGTGAGAGATGATTGGCAAAAGTCCCCAAATGCAATGTATTCTGGGCTTTGAGTTCTGAACATTCAGTCTGGCAGCATTTGTAGAATGACTGGAACTAGTAAGCAACTGTCAGGTGTGAAATCATATTCTTTCGTTCCAGGTAAAACATGATTGCTTAGCACCTTTGTTAGCAATGCCCAACTGGTATAGCAATCTACTGGCAATCTACGCATCCACAGTTATAGAATGACAATGTTTGTATAGACAGACGATTTAAATTTATGTGAACTTTTCTTTTTATATGGTTAAAATGAAACTCCAGGCAAACAGCTACAGTATATGTTTACCGTTTTACCTGTCGATGGATCGACTTGGGTACAATCATCCTGGCCATAAATGGTTCAAATCTCTGCCGATCTCTTCTGAATAAGCCAAGAATCAAACCATCTATGTCCAGCTTTGCTGTAAGTACAAATAGAGAACAGTACAGCCATAGACCTTTTATGGCAAATGTAGGTAGAGCTTGCAAACAATGCACAACACACACATTTTTTTGTTCTGCACATCTCTAATAAATATAACATGCAAATAAATTAAATACATGGAGCGGGGGCTTCATATTTTCCCACTTTCATGCCAAGCTGACCGAGGCTCTCACTGAAGGGGCAGAGTGCATGCCAGCAGCTGGGGCGAATTTCCCCCCTCCTGTACAGTGAGTGAGAGAATTTACAGACACTCAGTACCCTCCCCTTTTTCTCATTTGCAGAAGGAGCTAGCCAATCCAGGGAGGATTGAAGAACCGCAAATAACTCTGGGACATGTAGTACCCTACACAGGTGGCTCCATTCTAACCACTGGGGACAGGACTGCAAACCCCAGCATTCTCTGGCAAGGAAGGAATGAAGGACACCATCTTGTCTGCTGAGGAGAATTCAGTCACCACAAGGCAGGGGAAGAGACTGGAACCAGGGGCCTCCCAGGTCAGCCCACCACTGTGCTCTAGACGTCCGGCCTGATTAACCACTTAAGCCCCGGAAGATTTGGCTGCTCAAAGACCAGGCTCTATTTTGCGATTCGGCACTGCGTGACTTTTACAGACAATTGCGCGGTTGTGCGACGTTATACCCAAACAAAATGAACGTCCTTTTTTCCCCACAAACAGAGCTTTCTTTTGGTGGTATTTGATCACCTGTGCGATTTTTATTTTTTTCGCTATAAACAAAAAAAGAGCGACAATTTTGAAAAAATAACAATATTTTTCACATTTTTTATATGAAATTCTCCAAAAAAAATGTAAAAATCTAAATTTTTTTAACATTTTAGGCCAATTTGTTTTCTGCTACATATGTTTGGTAAAAAAAATCCCAATAAGTGTATTTTGATTGGTTTGCGCAAAAGTTATTGCGTTTACTAACTACGGGAAAGATTTATGTCATTTTTATTGTTTGTTTTTTTTTTAAATAGTAATGGCTGCGATCTGCGATTTTTGTGACATTGCGGTGGACAGATCGGACCCCTAACTGACATTTTTGACACTTTTGGGGGTACCAGTGACATTACTACAGTAATCAGTGCTATAAATATGCACTGTTACTGTCAAAATGAGACTGGCAGGGAAGGGGTTAACTTTATTGGTGATCAAGGGGTTAAGTGTGTCCCTAGGGGTGTGATTCTAACTGTCAAGGGGCGTGGCTTGTGATGTTATCACAGAGACATACGATCCTACATAGCAGGATCGCATAGTCTCTGTTCTTACATCAGGGAGAATGACAGACAGCTGTGTTTACATCAGCCGTCTTCCTTTCTCCCTCGGCAGTGGGAGATCGCGAGTGACCGGCGGACATCGGAGCCGCCGGTCACTCGCGCGGGGATCTCAGTGAACAAGCGGGGGCAGAAGCGCGCCTCCGGCGGCGCGCGCTCACCCCGCACAGGCGGCTGAGCGAGTGACGTACCCCTACGTCACTTTGCCCAGCAGCGGCTGCCTGCCGCAGTATATCTGCGGTGGGCAGTCGTTATGTGGTTAAAGGGGGATTCCAGATGCATATCCAGACGCACCTGCACCAACGGCTGTGAAGCATTCCAGTGTGAGGTGACCAGTTGGGTTACCAGAAGAGCCTACCGAAGAAGTCAACACGATTGGGCGCCGACGCAACGCGTATAGGGGGTGGAGCCTGCGTGCTGGATGAAAAAAAGAGATTTAGTGCAATTATAGATCTGGAGTATGGCTTCTCGCTTTTCACAGCACCTTGCCGGTTTAATAGCAGGCATTTTTTGGGTTCTTTGCAGTCAGGAAAAACATCTGAACTTGTGTATAGTGGTACTGTGCACAAGTTCAGATGTTTTGCCTGCCTCCAAAAACCCCAAAAAAATGCCAGCAACAACACACCTGGGTGTTTTTTTTTTTACGCTAGCGTTTTTTTGGGCATTTTTTCGGGTTCTTCTGAGGCAGGCAAAACATCTGAACTTGTGTATAGTGGTGTATATACACACATACTTATATGTATATACACACCTAGCCATATATAGGTGTGATAGTAGCAGAAATATATTAGTATAAATGATTTCATTAGCGCAAGCATATATTTCTGCTACTATCACACCTATATATATGTCTAGGTGTATATATACAGACATGGTTGTTTATATACCCCCTATACACATGTTCAGATGTCATGTCTGACTCCAAACATGTGCTCAAAAAAGCACTGGCAGTGGCAACCCCTGCAGCATAAAAAATGCTGGCTGGTGAGAAGCCATATCCCTGTGCCGAAGCAACTCAGAGAAATGATCATTTCTCTATAGCGGTCACCCTGCTTTGGAAGGGTTTTGTCACCCTTCCATAGCAGTCACTGTCAGTTAACCCTACACTGCACTACGGTCCCCTTACACTTAACACTTAACTACAGAAACTGAATAAATTAAAGCTAACTAAAGTTTAAAAGAGCACTCTAACTACACTAGATATCCCTTTCCTCACACTAATAAATGCTAAATGACACTTTGTAACACTTTGTAACAGAAGTAAAAGAACAGCATTCCACTCTCTTCCATGTCCCGTATAAGAATGCTAGGAATTTGGCGGGGGCTATCTTATATACTGGGGGACGTATTCACTAATGATTGGACTATGGACCCCCTAGTCACTCCAATCACATTCCTAGCATTCTCCTGCCCCCTCAATTGGCTTTTGCTAATGGTTCTGGTCCAATCACAGGCTTTTAAAGCCCATTTCCTGTCCCATTGCATTTTGGTCGGTTCTGGTTGCCGAATTCCGAACTTTTTGGGCAAAAAGTTCTAAATTCGGCCGAACCTCGAACACCCAATGTTCGGGCCGAACCGATGGTCGACCCGAACCGTTCGATCATCCCTACTGGAGATCCCTGTGTGTACAACCACGCTGCTAGTGACCCATGATAGGGTCTTGAGTGGAGGTGAGAGACCAATTCACTTGGTGGTGGGATTGCACAGTTCACTGAAAGTTCTACACAGGATCACTTTTTGGAACACGTGGGAGTTGATTTACCTATTTATTATATATGGACACTTATGGACACTGATTTATAAGTTTGTTCAATCACTAATTGGGATTTTTTTGACTGGCGCATCACTATTATTGGATTATTTACCAGAAGAGCCTGCCTGTTCCAGGACATTCATTTAGGCCTTGACTGCAGGATTGGTGAGAGGGCACTTGCCCATCTGCAGAAAACAAGGACACTTCACACAGACAGAGTTACTTCACTTTGCCCCTCACTTGCCAGAGCCTGGGTCTTATTGGAGCCTCGTTAAGCAGCCACAGTGTCTGCCTTTTTATACGGATACTGTCAGCATACCACAGTTACACTTTGCCAAGCAGGAGTTCCAAGTGCACCAACTAAAGTTGCTAGCCAAAGATACAAGGCCTCATCCTTCATCAAGGGACTGAAGTTACTTTTCTTAACCACTTAAGCCCCGAAGATTTTACCCCCTTCCTGACCAGGGCCTATTTTGCGATTCGGCACCGCGTGACTTTAACGGACAATTGCGCGGCCGTGCGACACTGTACCTAAACTAATTTGACGTCATTTTTTTCCCACAAACAGATCTTTCTTTTGGTGGTATTTGATCACCTGTGCGATTTTTTGATCATGCGCTATAAACAAAAAAAGAGCGTCAATTTTGCAAAAATAACAATATTTTTCACATTTTTTTACATGAAATTCCCCCCCCCAAAAAATTTTTAAAAATCTAAATTTTTTAACATTTTCGGCCAATTTGTTTTATGCTACATATGTTTGGTAAAAAAAAATCTCAAAAAGCGTATTTTGATTGGTTTGCGCGTTTACTAACAAAGGGAAAGATTTTTGTCATTTTTTTTCATCAACGCGTAATGGCGGCGATCTGCGATTTTTTTTGCGGTACTGCGACATTGCGGCGGACAGATCGGACCCTTGACTGACATTTTTGACACTTTTGGGGTTACCAGTGACATTTCTACAGTAATCAGTGCTATAAATATGCACTGTTACTGTAAAATTACACTGGCAGTGAAGGGGTTAACTTTTTTTGAGAGGGAGGGGATATATGTGTCCCTAGGGGCGTGATTCAAACTGTGATTGGCTGTGGCTTGAGGTGTAGGAACAGTGATCAACGATCCTACATAGTAGAACCGTATGATCACTATTCCTACACAGGGGAGAATGACAGGCGGCTTGTTTACATCAGCCGCCTACCTTTCTCCCTCTCCACCGACGATCGCGAGTGACCGGCGGACGATCGGGTCCGCCGGTCACATGCGCGGGGGGGTCCGTGACCGCACGGGAGCGTGCCTCCGGCGGCACACGCTCGCTCCCGAGACCCTCACAGGCTAGCGACGTAGTACTACGTCGCTTTGCCTGTGAGGGGCTGACTGCCGCAGTAAATAGTCGTGCGGCGGTCGGCAAGTGGTTAATGTTTGATTATTCATCTGGATGGCAGATCCGACCTGCATCTGAATCATACTCTACCTAGAGCGGTCCACCTGTTTTGGATTACTGAAATTACTGGTGCCATACGGGCACGCACACACATACTCAGGGCTCTGTATATGTAGTGTATGTGTGGGGTGATCTGACTTGGGAGTTAAGCCACTAAGCACTGAATTAGGTACAGTGTTTGCCTGTGGTGCCAGGGGATAGAAGAGAGAAGTTTGACAATAGGAGAAAGTCATTCTTCTGCTCTCCTCCCGTCTGGACTCATAGCGCCAATTTAAGTAGAGGCAGCCAAGCTTGTACAGGGTTACTACATTGTGGTTCATTGTTGTATAAGTGCTTGCCTCTGCTTCTGGGGTAGTTTACGGTTGTGGAATCCCCTAGAAGCAGTCCGATATAATACTTCACTTATGATTCTCTAGCCAATTTATTCAAGAGTATTCTGTTATTATTTGAAACTTCTTCACAGAAACCTTATAGTAAAGACATTTCTGTGTTTTATCGTAACGTGTGTGTTTTCATTGGTCTTTGCACTTACACTATTGCTGGGTGTGCCAGGGGGGAGGAGATTGTTCTTGGGGCTGAGAGGCTAAGTACGGAACCAATCACACTTTAGCGGCTCCTGCGGGGGGTAGCGCTACATACATAATCATCTAGCACCCTACCAGGTAGGTGCTAGGCAAAGTATAGTGGGCCTTGGCTGCCTAACAGCAGGGCCATGATTCTCAGCTGGGCTGTCATGTCTCCCAGGTGTTGCTATTGAGGCTGGGAAATCTTTCCACTGGCTCCATGAGAAGGGTTCTCATTGGGCAGTGGAGGAAACCCAATCAGTGGCACATTCAGGCCTGTATCTACCCCAGAAAGGCAGACTCTGCCACACAGGATTCTGGGAGTGGGTATAAGTCTGAGGGGAACGCATGATGCAGCGTCTTTGGGAGGGTACGGCTGTCTCTCCTCCTGTCAGAAAGATCTGGTGTCTCGGGTGGCTGCCTGAGAGTCCAGAGAGAGAGCTGAGCTGAGTTGCAGAGAGGATCCAGTGTGCCGAGGACCAGTGGAGATAGAGGGGTTAGTTCCAGGAAAGCATGCCAAGTTTGTGAGTACTGTGAATTGCCCCTGAGGGTCTGCCTAATGTAGAGGGGACCACTCCGGGGAAGGTCCCAGGGATCCAGGAGCCAGCTAGTGTCAAGGGGGGTGCCTAGTGAGAGGACCCTGAAGTGTCAGAGGGGGTGCCTAGTGAGAGGACCCTGAAGTGTCAGAGGGGGTGCCTAGTGAGAGGACCCTGAAAGTGTAGAGGGGGCGCCAGCGGTTGGGCCCTGAAGAGTCAAGTGTACAGTGTTAAGGGTTGCAGCAGCACAAGCAGTTACAAGGATGTACCTCAGTCAGTGAAGGGCTGGAGGGAGCCATTTGCAGGACTTTTGAGCTAGACAGAGTGCAAGAGTCAAGAGTTATTACAGTCCTCGATCTTCTGAGTTAACCAATGAGTTAAATTTCACCAAAACAGTGTTTTCAAGCACCAGGAAGCGTTGGTCGGCATTCAGCTGGCGTCAGGACAGCGCTAACCGGCATTTTTCCTACAAAATTGTCCAAGTTAAACCTAGTTGAGGAAGAGGAGTAGCCCATTAATTCCCTTCCCCCATCCCCATCCCCATCCCAAAATAAACAAAAAAGACCAAAGATGCTGGAATGGTCATTGTCTCAGCTCTCACAGTTTTCAACTTAAATGTGTTGGAAGTGTTACCGGTAACAATGGCAGACCCACATTAGGCCCAATGCCTGGGAATCCTGCTACCTTTGGGGGCTCGTCTGGGATTTTTCTATTGGTTATTGGGCCTGTTGCCCCTGGCAACGGCAGAAGAAAAAGTCAGAAAAGTCCATTTGTGTGCCCAGAACTTTTGCTCAAGTATCATGCCAAGTATGAGGCCGGATCTGCAGGAGGCAGGGAGAGTGGGATGAAGCTAGAAGTGCATATGGAAGGTTGCTTGTGGCAACGGAAATGCTCAAGTAAAACCTGCAATCTGATGAGAACTTTTGATATGGACTATGAAATGTACTCTGCTGTCAGAACATGGAGAGCAGGGGGAAAAAGTGTAAAAATGCATGAATGCTGCAACTGCTTAACAGGAAGAGGTTCCAGTGGGGACGGTGAAGATGGGAACAGAGAAGAGAACGCCGATGGTCCCAGTGAGGACAGTGTAGATGGAGGCCAGGGGCACGGGAAGAGAGGTGCCAGGGGCCGGGTGTGTGTGCATGCTATGTGGACTGATGTTGACCGTGCATTTGACAGCGGGACATTTATTTTGTATAGTAATTGCACCGATACTGTGAGGATCGTAGTCGGCCATGCGGTGAGGGGCAGTGGGGCTAGCCTCGGAGACAGTATGGAAGATGAAAATTACACGTGTATGGCTAGGAAGAGAACTATTGACCGTGCAACCGACAGCGGGATATTACTCTTGACAGCTGGGTTCAGTGAAGGAAGGCATAGTTGTGGCCCTAGTGCAATTGAGAAGAGTGGTGCATGTCTGGCAAGTGACATGGTCCGCTTAGCAGCTATTTCCCTGTGGGAAAAAGTAGAAGAGCATGGAAGGGGAAGAGTTACAGCCCCGCACGGGAAAGCACGCCACATGCAGACCTGCCTAGCAGGAGGAGTCATCGCCCAATATGGCGAAAGGGTGGAGACAGTGGGAACATCCAGCCAATCAGGAGTGACCAAGGGGACCCTATTAATATCCCCTCCTTTGGGTGTGGTTGTGTGGGAGACACGTGTAGGAGAGAGGAGCATGACGTTCGTAAAAGAGCCGAAACATTTACCTGCTATCACTGCCACCATGGGTGAAGACTCTGCCAGGCAGAACCGGGGGCAGTTCAACCAGCCCGATCCATCCCTAGTCTGGGACACCGGTATCTGGATGGTGCCGGACGGTGGAATTGTGCTGTGCACAGGAGGCGGCTGGGAGTTCTTAGGAACGGTATGTCCCCATTGTGCCACTGTCACGTTAAGAGTGCAAGCGTGGGCCCGGTGCGGGCAGTGTGGTTATCTGCTGCTCCGGGCAGAAAAGAGCCGGCCCAAGAAGCTATATGTTGCATAGGAGTCAGGCCTCACTCAGGACTTGACCGGGACTGAATCTAAGTACCTCCACGGAGGCGGGAGGGGCATGTTGCGTCTGATGATGCAGTTAGAGTCCCTGCCAGCAGTCAGTGGGCCCTCATTATGTGGAAAGGAAACTTGGTCACAGAGCTCCCTTGGGAGGGGATCCATGCCCGCACCGGTGACCGGAGGGTGGCCGGAGGATGTAGCTACCCCAGTAGCAATGGCAGTATCTGGCCCTATTAGTATTCGGCAGCTGGAAAAGCCTCCAGTAACTCAAGCCTCACCCACCAGCATTAGTGGTGAGAAAGAAGCATGCCCTGTACCCATCGGGTCCCCATCTTTTCAGTACAAGTATGGATCAATAGAAGAGGGGATCGATGACTGGGGATCCACAGATGAAACAGAGTGGGATTGGGGGTCAGAACCTGGGAGCAGCTCCCCAAGTCCTGATGTGACAGTGATCATTGATAAAGAGGCCAAGGAAGCCCTGGAGAGGGGGGACTTAGCTCAGAAACTGGGGTTCTGTGATAGTTATATTGAGAGGATTCCAGACCTCACCCCTCCAGGAAACATTGCCAGAGCCATAGACCAGAACGCACCTATGAGAGCATGATACAGAGAGTGTGCACTCCATTTTCTCCACAGGGGAGGGGTAACAGGAGGACTCTCCCCCGGCTATCTCGAATGCAGAGGTGGCTACAGAAGAAGGTGGCACTCGAATATGGATATGATTATCCATATGTCCCCAGAGAGGTGATGCTACTGATAGAAAAATTCAGAGACTTTTGGTGTGATGAAATGATCTGGGATTTCCTGTTTGTCCCCAAGCCATACAGGGACTCACTGGAAGAGAAATGAAAAGAGAAGTTTAACAGTGTAAAAGCTCAGTGAAACTTTCGGGCTCTCCATTTATATAGACCGAGTGGAGGTTCGTCTCCCGGATGGGTCAGAACAGGCCTGGTCCATCAGAGTCAAGAACGAGCAAGGTACCTCACCGTGACTATTATATCTAAGGGACCCAAGTGGTTCATCTGAACATTCAAAACCAAGAAAAACTGTGTTGGCTGGCTGGCCATTGCAACTGACCAATGAACTTTGAAAGTGTAATGCTGAATTTCCATGTTGTTAAAGTGTTCAAGTTCAATGCAGACCCCTTGGACCATCAGGCCAGGGTTTTGAAAGGAATGTTGCTATGTTAGACCTCTTGGGCCATTGGGCCAGGGTCTCTGTGGATTACAAATAACTGTGTAAGAAACCTTCTACAGTACTGACAAGGTGAAAATATAATTTGTTGTGGATTCAAGTGTATCCAGGAACTCTGGTGGGGGGTGTCCTAAAGGACCCCTGTGTTACTTCCTTGACTCAGCAGGACTGCAGGTCATACAGCATGGTGACTTGCCCTGTTTCCTTCAAGAAGTACTTTGAAAGACAGCCAGAGGGCGCTGTGTCTCACTTCATCCAAGGACTCTGCCTAGTTAGTCAGTGTGAAGGTACAGATTTCTACCTGTTAAGAAGTTAATCCGGCGAGTCAAGACACTGGACAGCAGAGGCAGTCAGGGAAGAGAGTGGAAATGTCGCCCTTAGAGTCAAAAGGAGGGTCTTTCCACTCAATTGTCTAGATAGTTAGTCTTGTATTTTCCAAAGTGTATGCAGTTGACTGACTTTTGCTTCCATTTTTCTCTACAGGTGGGATCATCTTAGAGACAGTCAGATAGGAAATGTACATTGTGTTTTGCTTTAAAATCCCCACCAAGCGAGTTTGTTTGGTGGGGGGTGCATCAGTTGTCATGCACTTTAAAATGTTTGAATATTTGTACAGCAGAGTATGTAAAGCTATATTTTTTCACCGTAATTTATTTGTACATTCGTTTTTCCCTTCTCCCCCTTTGCAGGTTTGAGGGATACTTCTGAGTTTTTGGCCAGTGTTTTTGACAGGAAGCTGCTGCCTCAGAGTCAGAGGGACCTGATTCCGTTTGGTGTGGGGTGGATGTAGCACCCTACCAGTTAGGTGCTAGGCAAAGTATAGTGGGCCTTGGCTGCCTAACAGCAGGGCCATGATTTTCAGCTGGGCTGTCATGTCTCCCAGGTGTTGCTATTGAGGCTGGGAAGTCTCCCCACTGGCTCCATGAGAAGGGTTCTCATTGGGCAGTGGAGGAAACCCAATCAGTGGAACATTCAGGCCTGTATCTACCCCAGAATGGCAGACTCTGCCACACAGGATTCTGGGAGTGGGTATAAGACTGAGGGGAACCCATGACACAGCGTCTTTGGCGGTAAGCAGAGTCCCAGGAGGGAGGGTACGGCTTTCTCTCCTCCTGTCAGAAGGACTGGGTGTCTTGGGTGGCTGCCTGAGAGTCCAGAGAGAGAGAGCTAAGCTGAGTTGCAGAGAGAATCAGGTGTTCCAAGGACCAGTTGAGATAGAGGGGTTCAGTTCCAGGAAAGCATGCCAAGTTTGTGAGTACTGTGAATTGCCCCTGAGGGTCTGCCTAGTGTAGAGGGGACCACTCCGATGAAGGTCCAGGGATCCAGGAGCCAGCTAGTGTCAAAGGGGGTGCCTAGTGAGAGGACCCTGAAGTGTCAGAGGGGCTGCTTAGTGAGAGGACCCTGAAGTGTCAGAGGGGTTGCCTAGTGAGAGGAGCCTGAAAGTGTAGAGGGGGCGCCAGCGGTTGGGACCTGAAGAGTCAAGTGTACATTGTTAAGGGTTGCAGCAGCGCAAGCAGTTACAAGGAGCTACCTCAGTCAGTGAAGGGCTGGAGGGAGCCATTTGCAGGACTTTTGAGCTAGACGGTGCACGAGTCAAGAGTTATTACAGTCCTTGATCTTCTGAGTTAACCAAGGAGTTAAAGTCGAAGTTTCAGCACATTTCAGCAAAACAGTGTTTTCAAGCACCAGGAAGTGCTGGTCGGCATTCAGCTGGAATCAGGACAGCACTAACTAGCATTTTTCCTACAAAGTGTCCCAGTTAAACCTAGTTGAGCCAGAGGAGTATCCCACTCATTCCTTTCTCCCATCCCCATCACAAAATAAACAAAACAAACCAAAGATGCCGGAATGGTCATTGTCTCAGCTCTCACACTTGGGTTTTCAAATTAAATGTGTTGGAAGTGTTACCGGTAACAATGGCAGACCCACATCAGGCCCAATGCCTGTAAATCCTGCTACAATTATATTCAGAGCAGTCCAAAAATTCTTCAGAATGCTGACTTTATCTTCTTAAAACATGAAAACCCATAGAGTCACCTACAGCAACATGCCTTGGATCTGTGAATCTCAGTGATGAAGCACCTATCACTTGGAGGTAAGTAGTGTGTAGATGAAAATAGAGGTATAGCTTGCTCCTACTCCTTTTCATAAACCCAGATAACCACTGCTTGGAACTGCTATGCTCGTGTTTTTGTATATTAAAATACATCCAGATAATTGTTGCAACAAAGTATAGTTACACAGGGACCCCTAAGGTTGTTCACATTGCAGTATCTGTCTTGGTGTCTAAGACCTGAAGACAGAATCATTGATGTTGAGGGGATCCTCCAGCAATTTTCCAACCAGCCTGGAATGCAGATTACCATCCATAGAAACAGTGCTTTGACACTGGAACTCACAATCAGCCTATCTCTCAGCTTCTTAGGCTCTAGTAGCTTATAATCTGTCATGCAACTGGACCTCTAACTGCTAATGGACTATCAGATGCCTAACCTGGCTTTTGGTTACTGATGCCTGAGCTAACACTAGCTATAAAATCCCAGACCAGAAGGGACAGGGTTGACTAGAATTGCACACCCTAGAACAGTGTCCCCCTCCTCTCTGTCCCTCCCCACAGGGCAAATTGATAGCAATGGGAGCCATTGGCTCAAATTCTATGACAAGGAAGTGCGGCACAGGGCCGAGCCGCTCTGCCATAGGACACAGACAGGGTGGCTTGGGGTACTCACAGAAGAGGAGGAGCCAAGAGCACCGGTGGGGGACCCCAGAAGAGGAGGACCAGGGCTGCTCTATGGAAAACCATTGCACAGAGCAGTTGAATATGACTTGTTTATTATTAAAAAGAAAAAGAAAAAAAGAAAACAAGAAGCTTTATAATTACTTCAGATATGTATATATATATATATATATATATATATATATATATATATATATATATATGTGTCTGGATCAGCAGCAACTCCTCCATGGTGGGACATGTGGTCCCAAATTCTTCCTCTCTAATTCCTACCCTAGGCTTTCCAACCCATCCACCCAGAGACAGGAAATGCCTGCACATAATTAATTTTCTGATATTAAGCAGTGCAGTTTTTTACAAATACAGGATGTAGAGGTCTCTACAATTATTACAAAGGTGAATTGTGACTTATAGCAGCATTGTAACTTACTGCATATAAGAGTTAGGGTACCATTCAAAAGGAATTCCAGTGCAGTGCACATTTATCCATGCATTATAGTAATGTGCCATGAAATGCATATAATGGATGCATATATGAAATGCAATAATTAAGTGTAAATACAGTCTTAACAAACAGAATAATTTGCAAGATTGGTGTTTGCTCCTAGTATTGAACTGCAAAGCAAAATACAAAGTCTATAAATAGGCAATATAAAAAGTTATGCTATATATCCTTGTTTGCTGATTTGGTAATATTTTTAGAAATCACAAATTTTGCACTATATTTGCTAAAACACAAATGAATTTGCTAGTGAATTGCAGACTATAGCCCTGATGAAATTAGCATGTTTCAGTTACTTATGGAGTTTGCATTAAATGATATTAGAATGTATAAAAAATTTAAATTACATCTTTGGCTGTAATTTTTCTTTTTTAAGTGAACCTGGTGTACTGTTTCAGAACATTGTTGATCTTTCAACAGGTATGATATGATGTGCTTTTTACTTGAAAGCCTATAATGCAAAGCTAATTGCTTGCTCAAGTCAATTGTGTACCTTTTGTCTTGGATAACGTAATGGGTAAATTTAAAGTTCCATGTTGTGTATTCAGTCATGTTTGCATTATGACATAGTAGTCTATGTAAAAGTTTCAACAATATCTTTTGCCTAGGGCTATACACGAGCGTGAAGAAACTTAATTAACCTGCTGAAGTTGCTAAGAGAAAGAATCAAAACATACTAAAAAATATACAGTATATTATACATTAAATAAAAAAAGGAATCAAAGCGCACCTGTAGTCTTGAAGAAAATTATAGACTGCCAAAGAGACAGATAGATAAATTTGATATCTGGGCAGCTTTATTTCCCATAGTGATTTCTGTCCATTCTGTCCATTTTTCCTCACCCCATTTCTACTTATGCATTTGATTGCTCTAAGTTTAATGTTCCATGGAATCAAATAATTGTAAAACATTAAAAAACATAACCTTTATTTTTTACCAACATAAAAAATATATTGACATCAATGACAGAATAATCCTTATTTGCACACACTATAGTTCCCATTGTTTAACAAAGCTATGCATTTGTGGGATTCCCGAACATGGGTTCAAAACAAATCTGTGAAACTAGCTGTACCACCCAGTGGGAAAGGGACACGTTTTCTCAACATGCTTCACAGATGTTCACACTGCTTCTTGAGGAGATTTCTCTATAATGGTATAATAAAATCAAAACGGGTGGTTAGTTACAGATGAAACATTATATCACATATCCAACCAATTTGTTTTATTCCATGGTCCCTTAAAAGTCCCACTTTACCATTATTTCATTGTTTTATGGAAAATGATTAAAACCGCATGGCTATAGAGTTCCTAAAGGTGAACCTTTTAAAGCTAGCCCAGTCAGAAATTTTTTTTTTAAATAATATCACATCTAATTTTACAGTAGTTTTTCAATAAATCGTGATCATTTTCAGAATTTAGGATGTATTGACATAAAACATGTCTTAAGAAAATATATTACCTTGCATTATGTTCTTAAACAGCCTCACTAATTTAGAGACCATGAAGGGGCATTTATCTTAAAATGCACTAAAGCCATCTACTCCGGTGAATTTAGAGGATTTAAGAGGCTAGATGGTTATATGTACATCCAAGACAGTAGAAGAACTATTAAGTTTGGGTTTTCTTGGTAATTAGGTAACAAGTAAATTAATTATTTACTGATTGTTGGTAAGTGTTGAAGAGTAGTTTTTAGAGTTGCTTGTACTAAAACTTACCATTAATCCAGAGCCATATTTAACATGAAACATAGACCTAATCTCCCTATACATGGTTTTGATCTGTTAGTTAGGAGTAGCTCACTATTTTTGCAGATGTGTACAACTCTAGGAGAAAAGGTTTATTGATTGCCAATGAAATAAACCACTCAAAAAATAAAAAAATGCTGATTGTGGCTTTTGCTTTTTTGTAATGTCAGGTTTGATTTCTAAGAGAAATTACTAATAGATACAGCGTGTACAATTCAAGAAATTATCAAAAAGATTTAGCAGAGTTCAACATTATTTGAATGTTTGTGATTTGGAAGTGGTCGGAAGAGTAAAATGTAACTTTTATGAAAATAGACCATTCCAATGCCTGCCGCAAGAGAATGTTTTTTTCCAATGCAGATGTCAAGCAATAGTATTAATATTTGTATGACCTCCTCTAATGGTTGTTCTGGACCATTGAGGAAAGGAGCAATGTGGGAAAATTGTATGTTCATTTTATAATAATACCAATACAATCATTATTATGGTTTTAAGAGGCTCTAAGGCGTTAACGGCATAACAACTCTATGGAAAATTCTTACTCTTGCCAACAGTTGTGTGACTTTACTTAATGATTGTTTTGCATTGGCTGCATGGTCACATGCACATTAGTGGTTTTATGTTGGAATACTAAGAGCAAATGTGTGAAATTTAGACCAGCAAATTAGTAATGCTTTGCCTTTCAATGGTTTTTGTTAACAGAACTGGTTAGTACTTACTTGGTTTACTTATTTTGCCAAGTGACCTTTGAACTTTTGTCTATATTGCTTTTGCTTGCAGTACAGTCCAAGGGTAAGGCAACTGAAATAACTGCTTAAGAAAAGTCAGCAAGACCCATCAGTGCTTCTCTTGCTTTTACTGCTTTTTGCTTTAATAACGTTACAATTTGAAAATGAGATATATGTAAAAGGATAATTATTTTTACATCCATGCACAGGGATGGCATATCATCAATACTTCCAAATCCTACTCTTTCAGAAAGTCAATAAATAGCTATTATATCTATTTAGATATATTTTAGGATTTATCTGAATATACAACATTTAAAAAAAATGCATTTCTAGCCCTCAATATACTAAAGAAGGAATAGTATATACAATTACCATCTAAAGTACATTTCCTATGCCTTGCATGTGGAGCAGTCAATATATAGTTTATTAAATGCTAAATTTAGACCTTGCATTTTATAGATACAGTTTCCCACATACTTCCAGGTGTGAAACTGTGCAAGAAGTCATAGAGGTTTCAATGCATTTTTTTTTTTGCTTTATTTATAAATGTCAATGTACTGTTCTATTTGGTTCCTGCCTAGGAACAGCCTGTTCCGGAAAAGGTTCACCTTGCTTTTAGTGGTCCAGTGCACAAAGTAATGTTGTTGTAATTTATTACACTTTCCATTGCACCTCATCCAGCTTAGAGTGGCTATTATGTGTTGTAAAGATGAACATTTGCAAAATGTTCATAATTTACAGCAGTTGACCAATAAAATAAAACATTCTGAAATTACAAAAGAAATACAATTAGTTTGTGTGCAATGTAAACTCATGATGAAAAGCATATGTGTTTTTTTTAACCAATGTGCAGACAGTAATCATCATATTATGATATGTTAACTACTGTTACAGACAGATATAAACAAACACCATGTAATCCATATATATCTTTATTTAGCATAAATACATATACAGTATCTCACAAAAAGGAGTACATCCCTCACATTTTTGTAAATATTCAATTATATTTTTGCATGTGACAACACTGAAGAAATTACACTTTGCTACAATGTAAAGCAGTGAGTGTACATCTTGTATAAACGTGTAAATTTGCTGTCCCCTCAAAATAACTCAACACACAGCCATTAATGTCTAAATTGCTGGCAACAAAACTGAGTACACCCCTAAATGACAATGTCCAAATTGGGCCCAATTAGCCAGCCCCCCGGTGTCATGTGACTCATTAGTGTTACAAGGTCTCAGGTGTGAATGGGGAGCAGGTGTGTCAAATTTGGTGTTATAGCTCTCACTCTCTCATACTGGTCACTGGAAGATCAACATGGCACCTAATGGCAAAGAACTCTCTGAGGATCTGAAAAAAAGAATTGTTGCTCTACATAAAGATGACATAGGCTACAAGAAGATTGCCAAGACCCTAAAACTGAGCTGCAGCATAGTGGCCAAGACCATGCAGCGGTTTAACAGGACAGGTTCCACTCAGACCAGGCCTCGCCATGGTCGACCAAAGAAATTGAGTGCATGTGCTCAGCATCATAACCAGAGGTTGTCTTTGGGAAATAGACGTACGAGTGCTACCAGCATTGCTGCAGAGGTTGAAGGGGTGGGGGGTCAGCCTGTCAGTGCTCAGACCATATGCCGAACACTGCATAAAATTGGTCTGCATGGCTGTTGTCCCAGAAGGAAGCCTCTTCTAAAGATGATGCACAAGAAAGCCTGCAAACAGTTTGCAGAGGACAAGCAGACTAAGGACATGGATTACTGAAACCACGTCCTGTAGTCTGACGAGACCAAGATAAACTTATTTGGTTTAGATGGTGTCAAGTGTGTGTGGTGGCAACCAGGTGAGGAGTACTAAGACAAGTGTGTCTTGCCTACAGTCAAGCATGGTAGTCAGAGTGTTATGGTCTGGGGCTGCATGAGTGCTGCTGGTACTGCTAAAGTTCATTGAGGAAACCATGAATGCCAACATGTACTGTGACATAGTGAAGCAGAGCACGATCCCCTCCATTTGTAGACTGGACCCCCGGGCAGTATTCCAACATGATAACTACCCCAAACACACCTCCAAGACAACCACTGCCTTGCTAAAGAAGCTGAGGGTAAAGGTGATGGACTGGCTAAGCATGTCTCCAGACCTAAACCCTATTGAGCATCTGTGGGGAATCCTCAAACGAAAGGTGAAGAAGTGTAAGGTCTCTAACATCCACCAGCACTGTGATGTCATCATGGAGGATTGGAAAAGGACTCCAGTGGAAACTTGTGAAGCTCTGGTGAATTCCATGCCCAAGAGGGTTAAGGCAGTGCTGGAAAATAATTGTGGCCACACAAAATATTGACACTTTGGGCCCAATTTGGACATTTTGACTTAGGGGGTGTACTCACTTTTGTTGCCAGCAGTTTAGACATTAACCTCCCTGGCGGTATGATTGTTTCCGATTTTAGGTGCTGAAAGCGGTACAATTATTTTGCATGTAATTCTTAAGGATGAGCAGCCCAAACCAACTATTTACATATGTTTTTTTTTTTTTACTGTGTGTTCTTCTTTATAACATCTCGGGTAAGATAAAGTTTGAAACACAAAACCATAAATTATAATATAATAAATAACTATAAATAAGTTAAAGTATATATATATATATATATATATACGTATACGTATACGTACAGTACAAACCAAAAGTTTGGACACACCTTCTCATTCAAAGAGTTTTCTTTATTTTCATGACTATGAAAATTGTAGAGTCACACTTCAAGAGGTAGTCATCTGAAATGGTTTTCACTTCACAGGTGTGCCCTGTCAGGTTTAATAAGTGTGATTTCTTGCCTTATAAATGGGGTTGGGACCATCAGTTGTGTTGTGCAGAAGTCAGGTGGATACACAGCTGATAGTCCTACTGAATAGACTTTTAGAATTTGTATTATGGCAAGAAAAAAGCAGCTAAGTACAGGAAAACGAGTGGCCATCATTACTTTAAGAAATGAAGGTCAGTCAGTCCGAAAAATTGGGAAAACGTTGAAAGCGTCCCCAAGTGCAGTCACAAAAACCATCAAGCGCTACAAAGAAACTGGCTCACATGCAGACCGCCCCAGGAAAGGAAGACCAAGAGTCACCTCTGCTGTGGAGGATAAGTTCATCCGAGTCACCATCCTCAGAAATCGCAGGTTAACAGCAGCTCAGATTAGAGACCAGGTCAATGGCACACGGAGTTCTAGCAGCAGACACATCTCTAGAACAACTGTTAAGAGGAGACTGTGTGAATCAGGCCTTCATGGTAGAATATTTGCTAGGAAACCACTGCTAAAGAAAGGCAACACGCAGAAGAGACTTGTTTGGGCTAAAGAACACAAGGAATGGACATTAGACCAGTGGAAATCTGTGCTTTGGTCTGATGAGTCCAAATTTGAGATCTTTGGTTCCAACCATCGTGTCTTTGTGCGACGCAGAAAAGGTGAACGGATGGACTCTACATGTCTGGTTCCCACCGTGAAGCATGGAGGAGGAGGTGTGATAGTGTGGGGGTGCTTTGCTGGTGACACTGTTGGGGATTTATTCAAAACTGAAGGCATATTGAACCAGCATGGCTACCACAGCATCTTGCAGTGGCATGCTATTCCATCCGGTTTGCGTTTAGTTGGACCATCATTTATTTTTCAACAGGACAATGACCCCAAACACACCTGCAGGCTGTGTAAGGGCTTTTTGACCAAGAAGGAGAGTGATTGGGTGCTACGCCAGATGACTTGGCCTCCACAGTCACCGGACCTGAACCCAATCGAGATGATTTGGGGTGAGCTGGACCGCAGAGTGAAGGCAAAAGGGCCAACAAGTGCTAAGCATCTCTGGGAAATCCTTCAAGACTGTTGGAAGACCATTTCAGGTGACTACCTCTTGAAGTGTGACTCTACAATTTTCATAGTCATGAAAATAAAGAAAACTCTTTGAATGAGAAGGTGTGTCCAAACCTTTGGTCTGTACTATATATATATATATATATATATATATAAAAATATATATATATATATGTATATGTATATATATATATATACTGTATATCAGTGTGTTTGTGTGTTTTACTCTTCAAATTTGCCGCCGGTTCCACCCCCCTGCGACGTGACACTCGCAGGGAACGGAAGCCGGGGGACACAGCATCAGGCGGAACATCCGGCCGCCATATGCTGCAGGAATACATTGCAGGATCCTGGGGACAAGGTGAGTAACCCCTTCCAGGATCCAGCGATGCTCCCTGACTGTACCCCAAGTGTGGCTCGGGGTTACCGCTTACTGCACTGAAATTCCACCCCGAGCCACACTCGGGAATACCGCCAAGGAAATTAAGGTGTGTTGAGTTATTTTTTAGGGGACAGCAAATGTACACTGTTATACAAGCTGTACACTCACTACTTTATATTGTAGAAAAGTGTCATTTCTTCAGTGTTGTCACATGAAAATATATAATAAAATATTTACAAAAATGTGAGGGGTGTACTCACTTTTGTGAGATACTGCATATACAATAAAAACCTGAATATCACTTGATATTGTTTTTTCAGACTGAGAGAAGGGAAGCTCCGCATTCTCAGCCAATTAATGATCTATTGCTTACAGGGAAATTACTTACAGAAGACAGGGAGACCATCGGCATGGCCTTATTAGTGTTTGGATTTTCCTTCACTGTTCAGCAGTTGGGGTGGGTCCTGGACCAGGCTGTATTGCTTAAAGTGTATATAAACTCTTACAATAAATGTCTCTTATTTGGTCACTTTTGGTCTGGTAAATATATCACTAAAGCATTTTTTGGACAATTACTAAAACTGTATAGTGCAAAATCTGATGCAGCTGAGCATAGAAACCAATCAGTTTCCATTTTTGTTATCAAAGCTTTTAAATTAACAAACTGAAGCTAGAAGCTGATTGGCAGTAAATCAACCCCATTATTTCTGTTTGGCAAATGCTTGCTGTTAGAAAAAGCTATCATCCAGCTAGAAATCTGGTGAACTTTCTATACTCTCTGCCTCTGGACTGTTATCAGTTAGCATTATTCTGAGTTATGTATGTGGACTACAAAATGCCTCTCCTGTCATAAACAAGAGAGGGAGGGATTGTATAGTTTCAACACAGTATTATATAGTTCTAACACACTCTCTGTCCTAGGTTGACAGTGCTGTTCAGTTTGGTTGTCACCCTAGGACATGAAGTGAGTTAATGGCAGGATTACCACATTAAATAAAGGAAAAGGTGGGATAAAAGAAAATTAATACAGCTACCATATCTACTGGTAAGCTGCAATACTATAAATTTTTGTTTTTGGGGTTGGATACACTTTAACTACAATGTGATCTGCAGGTAAGTGCAGAAACTGTCTGCGATGTCTAGTAGGGATGCCTGCATCACAAAACTAGTTAAAGAAAATTTCAACTCTATTGGTAGATAAGACACTCTACATACAGTATCTACATGTTGACTGTATATTTTACTTTGTGCCCCCAGTTTCAGCATTAACCAAATAAGTTTTATGCAAAAATTGTTATTCAGTTATTATTTATAGGATTTCTCCTCTTTCTACCTTTTATACTACTGTATATAATGGAGTCCTTCTGAGGAGCAATGTGAAGGGGAATGCTCATTTCTGAGGCATGCTTGGCCTGCTTATTAGCTTAAGGAGTCTTAAAAAATGGTGAGTTGTCTTGTACTGGAGGAGTCAGTGTATGGAAACATGGTTGAAGCAAAAACACAGTTTTTTTGCTTTGATATTGCACCGGATGTATATTTTGCAGTGTTGTGCGCTTTGGTGGAACTTTGAAGAATTACACAAGTCACCTTATTGAAGAGCTGTTTGCACAGAAGAAATAAACTAGTTATCACTGTTGTAGATAATATTTTATATTTTATTTTTAAAATGTTTTATGTATTTATATTCACTGATTTATGGGTGCCTGAGCATTCGATTAGACTGTAAACGAAAAATTGTGCTGTTTGGGTTGAGCTGCAGAAACATTGTATGACATATCTACAGTGCCTGAGCACTAGAATAAGCTACAACTTCAAGGGGAATTGCAGGATTTACACAGAAAACATTAGAACTTTGATAGCTGTGGTCAAGCTAAGGAAACAATATGTGGCACTTTTACAGTGAAGGACAACCAAAATAGGCTACAAACTTTCAGGCACAATACAGAATTTTTGGTGCAGCAAACATTAGAAATTTAGCAGGTAACAGTGAACTGCAGAAACATTGTGTAACATCTTTTTTAGTCTGTAGCATCAGAAACAGGGGGTTTATAGTCATTCGCAATCCAAGATTGGTTAATTGTAATTAAAATGAAGCAGTACACAATGTCATGGGACAGGTGAATTCACCTCTTCATAACAAAACCTCCTGCTGATGGCCCTCTTTGACAGCACACTGGCTGAAGGTTCAGACAAAAACTGTGTAGGTTCTGGTCAGGATCCAGCCTGGACATTCAATAGTCCATGGGGCCTTCCCTTCTGAGAGTGTCCAAATCAGCCCTGGACACAATGTAAATAATAATAATTTGGTTCAAGTGCTGCCTATTAGTGCTGTCTGGCCTGGATGTTGAGGTTTAAAAAGCTCTCAGAAGAGGTGCTGATGAAGCCACTACTGCTTCTCCTCCTTTCAGGGATCAGAAGATCCAAGGCACGTTAGTCATCAGAAGGGACACCATCAGAAAATGCAGCAAAGATGTTCTTTATGTGAAAAAAAAAAATCCATGCTATCCCTGTGTATTAACCACTTAATACTCAACTCTATATACTATAGGAAGCAGCTATCACCACTATACATCCAACCACCTGTACAAAATGCAACAGATATATATAGTCACAAAAAAACTGCAGCGCACTCCTTCAATAAAGTGCATTCAAATTATAGTGAATAATAAATATCTGAAAACAATGTAACAATCATCTATGTATAATAAATTAATTAATTACGTAAGTCCATCTTTTCTTTTAAATACATATATACTTTGCAGAGTTATAAGTGGCACCACTCCCACTGGCCGTACACTCCAAATCCGTGGCTCTCAGCATGGTATCAATCATATAAGAGGATAGAGAAAAGAACAATAGTGCAAATCGCTAATAAAAAGCATTTATTTCCAATAAATTGTTATATATGGAAATGATTCCCATTCCCTTTTATATTGGAGTCCCCACTCAGATCAGGAGCCCCTCCCTTAGATCAGGAGCCCCCATTAGATCAAAGACTGCCCTTAGATAAGTCCCCTCTTACATTGAAGTTCCCCCCTCAGTTACCCCCCTCCCCCTTGAATGAGAAGACCCCATTGGATCAGGAGCCCTTCAGATCAGAGTCCACCCCTTACATTGGAGCCTTAGATCAGTCCCCCCTTACACTGCATTCCCCCTGGATCAGGAGTCTCCCGCTAGATCAGAGATGCCCCTTAGATCCGTCCCCTCTTACATCACAGTGCCTCTTAGATCAAGGGTTCCCCATAGATCAGGAATCTCCCTTTAAATCAGAAGTGTTTACATGGATCAGAAGTCCCCCCCAATGGATCAGGAATGTCTCTTTTGACCAGAGTCTCCCTGTTTTAGATCTATGTCCTGCTTTAGATCAGAGTCCCTGTTCCCCACTTGACTTGGCATATCTTAATCTTCTAAAACCTCTTGTGAGATTTCATTTACTTTCAGTTGTGGTAACAGGAGAATGTTGTGGAGGGGACGCTGAAAGTGAGGAATACCAAGGAGGAGGTGTGTGCATGCCTTTTTCTGCTCATTGAGTTGCTATTTCCACCAAATTCTGTAGTACAGAGACATTTTTTTGCCAAAAAGGAACGTGGTTTAGGCAATCAGGCCCACAAATATATTAATACTGTGCATGCAGCGTATACCTTATTCCTTCTATTTGAATGTAAAAAAGTATAAACATCAAATTGATTTTCAGTCCTCCAAAGCTAAAGAAGGATTGTGGTTTAGCAAATGAGGCCTACTAGAGATTGTTGAAATACTGTGTATGCAGCCTGTACCATATTCCTTCTATTTTAATGTAAAAAAAAAAACTTTAAATTGTTTTTGTCCTCTTATCCCTTCTATTTTAATTTGAAAATATAAACTTACATTTTTTTTTCTTCCAGAGGAAAATGAGGAATATGGTTTATCCAATGAGGCCTACACGAGATTGCTGAAATACTGCATATGCAGAATATACCATACTCTTATTTTAATGTAAAAATATCAACTTTAAATTTTTTTTTTTTTTTTTTTCTCCAAAGCTAAATGTGGAATGTGATTTAGTCAATGAGGCCTACAAATCACTGTTGAAATAGTATGCATGAAATGTTTAACTTATATATTTTTATCTTTATCTGAAAAATGGAAACTTTAAAGAGCTATTTTTGTTCTCCAAATCTAAATGAAGGATGTGTTTTAGCAAATGAGGCCAAAAAGAAATACTGCATATGAAATAACACACACAGACCCATAGCTCTGTTAAAGACTGGCCTCTCTTGTACATGGATAACCCAGTTTCTGTTCATCATAGTCCATCTCAAATTTCCATTGAACATATGGAAGAATCCCAGCCGAATTCCACTTAGTTCCTCTTGTAGTATTTTTAGGGGAAGTCCCCTATCCTTGTGAGCAAGCTAAGAGTAGTGAAATGTGTCAAGGAAGGTTGACTTTTGGGTGGAGACATTACTGTAAGCAAGCAAATAATTGGTAATTATAAAATAATGATTTCATATTTTCACTGCATATACAGTGTTTACCATATTCCTTCTATTTCTTTGTGAAAAATAGAAAATTGAAATAGTTTTATGTGCTCCAAAGCTAAATAAATGTGTCTGGGAACATCCTAATCACTACGTGCGGTGCCGATTTTCCCCATGTTGGTCCTTCGCCCTGCTGTGGGGGATGTTTTAGGATGGAGAGTGGGGGAAGGGGCTAGTAAATATGTCATTTACTAGCACCTTCCTTTTCTAAATAAACACAGTGAACACTCACACTCACTGTATTCATTCATAACTGCAGGAAAGTAAACTGTGTGTATGTTTCAGTTTGTGAATGAACAGGAAGCCACTCAGCACAGCACTATTCTCATTCATTCACTGTCCCGTGCAGCTGAGGCTGCAGAGAAAAGCATGTGTGTTTGAGCTTTGGGGTGCATACCCTAATGCAATAGGCTGCGCACACCTTTGTAAATTAGGGATGTGTTTTTAAAAAAATGAGGTCTAATGGAGATGGTTGAAATACTGTGAATGCAGCACATACCATATTGATTCTATTTTATTATGAAAAAGAAAAACTTTAAAATGTTGTTTGTCTTCCAAAATGAAATGAGGGCTGTGTTTTAGCCAATGAGGCCAACAAGAGATTGTTGAAATACCGTGTATGCAGTGTATACCATATTCCTTTTACTTAAATGCGAAAAAAATGTAATTTGTGTTTTCTTGTCGTACATAATGGGGTATGTAGTTTAGCAAATGAGGCCAACAAGTGATCGTTGAAATACTGCATATGCAATGTATACCATACCATTTTTTTTCTCAAAAGTTCAAAAGGATATGTGGTTTAGCTAATGATGCCTAAAAGATATTGTTGAAATAAGTGCAGAGTGTACATTTTTCTTCTATTTTAACGTGAACAATATATACTTTAAACTGGTTCAGCATATTAGACCCACAAGAGAGCATATGCAGTATTTCCTCTTAAGTTATGTCATCCTAAACTAAAGAGCAATGTGGTTTAGCCAATGAGGCTTTTAACAGATTGTGAAAACAATGCTTTTGCTATGTAACTTCTATTTTATTCTGAAAAACATAAAATGTTGATATTATCCACTTGACCCTCGAAAGATTTACCCCTCTTCATGACCAGAAGGCCATTTTTTGTGATACTGCACTGCCTTACTTCAACAATTACGTGGTCATGCACGCTGTACCCAAATAAAATTTATGTCATTTTTATCTGACAAATAAAGCTTTCTTTTGGTGGTATTTGATCACTGCGCTATAAACAAAAAAAGACTGAAAATTTAGAAAAAACACTCAATATTTTTTACTTCCTGAAGAAAACATTGTCCAATAAACAAATAAAAAAAAAAAATCAAATTTCTTCATGAAATTTAGTATGTAAATATGTATTCTGCTACATATTTTTAGTAAAAAAAATCCCAATAAATGTATATTGATTGATTTGCACAAAAGTTATAGCGTCTACAAACTATGGTCAACTGTATATACTGGAATAATTATTTAGTTATTTATACTAGTAATGGGGGAGATCAGTATTTTGTAGCGGCACTGCGATATGGCAGCAGTAAATCGGACACTAAGGGGTTTATTTACTAAAGCTGGAGATGGCAAAGTTAGTCACAATTCTGCAGAGAAACCAATCAGCCTCTAATCTCAGCTTGTTTACCAGTTCTGGACCGGAAGGATTTGCCCTCTTAATGACCAGGCCATTTTTTGCGACTCTGCACTGCTTTATTTTAACGGCAAATTGCGCGGTCGTGCGACACTGTACCAAAACCACATTTATGTCCTTTTTTTTCCCACAAATAGAGCTTTCTTTTGGTGGTACTTGATCACCTGTGCGATTTTTATTTTTTGCACTATAAACAAAAAAATAGTGAAAATTCTGAAAAAAAATCTATATTTTTCACATTCTGCTATATAACATTACCCAAGGCCAATTTGTATTCTGCTACGTATTTTTGGTAAAAAAAATCACAATAAGCGGATTATTTTTTACATTTTTTTTTACTAGTAATGGCGGCAATCTGCAATTTACAGCGGGACAGTTCAGACCCCTGACGTTTTTGACACTTTGGGGGGACCAAAATATGCACTGTTATTGTAATAATGACACTGGTAGGGAAGAGGTTAACCTAGGGGTGATTAAAGGGTTAATTGTGAGCCTAGGGGAGTGTTTTCAAACTGTAGGGAAGGGACTTGATCATAGAGACCTGTGATCCTATATAGAAGGATCACAGGGGCTTTGTGATCATTTCAGAGAGAACAACGGTCAGCTGTGTTTACAACAGCTGACCATCCTTCTCTCTCAGGGGGGAGCGATGATCGCGGGTGCCCGGCGGCAATCGTGGCCGCCGGTCCCATGGATTGGCATCCCCAATGCCTAGTGGGGGTGGAAGCGTGCTGCCGGCAGCACTGGCTTGCCCCCCAGCACCACTCCTGCGAACTGATGTACCCCTACAACGATTCCTGCAGCCGAGACAGCCTGCCACAGTAAAACTGCGGCGGGTGATCGGCAAGTGATTAATTACGCTTTAGCAATAAAACCTGGAAGCTAATCGGTTTCTCTGCAGAATTGTGACTAATTTTGCCTTAGCTTTAGTAAATAAACCCCTAACTGGCACTTTTAACACTTGGTGGGAACCAGTGACACTAATACAGTAATCAGTGCTAAAATTAAGCACTGTACTAATGACATTAGCTGGGAAGGGGTTAAACATCTAGGGTGATCAAAAGGTTAACTGTGTGCCTAACCAGTGTTTCTGTGTAGACTGTGTGCTGCTTTTACTAAGGGAAGTGAAGGATTTTATTCACTGCTTTGCATGGACACAAAATCTTTCACTTTCCCCCTGGCAGAACGGAGCTCTGCCTTGTTTATATAGGCGTAGCTCTGTCCTGTGTCTCTGCCAGACGATCTGCGGGTGCCGGCAGACATTCATTGTCCAGCACCTGCAGATCGGCTTCTGCTGTGAGTTTTTTTTATAGTTTTTTTTGTGGATGTGTTTAGAAAAAAAGCCCCCTAGAGATTTTAAAAATGCTGTACATGCATTGTGTACCATATTCCTTCTATTTTAATTTGAACAATAAAAAATGTTAATTTTTTTCCCCACTCAAGTTAACCTTCTTAGCGGTATTCCAGAGCGTGGCTCGGGGTTAAATTTCAGAGCCAAAAGCGGTAACCCCGAGCCACACTCGGGGTACCGCCAGAAGCATCGCTGGATCCTGTAAAAGAGGTTACTTACCTTGTCACCGGTATCCAGCGATGTATGCGTGCGGTATGCAGGGGCAGATCTTCATCCCGATCCTCTCCGTGCCCCGGCTTCCGTCTCCTGCGACGTGACGTTCGCAGGGGGGTGGAACCGGTGGCAAATTCAAATGTAAAACACACCAAACACACTGATACCATTCAAAATAAAATAAATTCACATTACATTGCCCCCCAGTGCCCTTTCCTGCAGTTTTACTGTACTTTTTATGTATTTATATATATATATATATATATATATATATTTACACGTGTATATATATATATAGATATATATATATATATATATATACATACGTATATATAAATATATATATATATATATATATATATATATACATACAGTATATATATATATATATATATATATATATATATATATATATATATATATATATATGTATATATATACATACGTACATACTTTTACTTATTTATAGTTTTTTATTATATTATAATTTATACATTTTGGGTTTCAAACTTTATCATACCCAAGATGTTATAAAGAAGAACGCACAGTAAAAAAAAAAAATATGTAAATAGTTGGTTTGGGCTGCTCATTCTCAAGAATTACATGCAAAATAATGGTGCCGCTTTCAGCACCTAAAATCCGAAAGAATCATACCGCCAGGGAGGTTAAATGAGGGATGTGATTTAGCAAAATGGGACTTACAATCGATTATTGAAAAAATGCCTATGCTTTTTACATAATATTCCTTTTTTTGTGTAAACAGACACACTTTATAGTGGGAATTTGACCTGAACAGCTGTATGCAGTGTGTAAATTTTAGTTTGTAGTCTACTCCAATTGCTGCATGCTGCAATGCTGACCATGTAGTCTGTATGATATTAAGATATATGAAAAAATACACAAATCCAAACCAGACGATTAGGTGAGGGGGAAATGGGTGATGGTGATACCATAAATAAGGGCTGCTCACATACTCACTTGAACTAGAGTGCCTGCAGTATTAGGTAACAACTGCCAATATTAGTGATTTCAGTGTTGTTAGAGGCCAAAAGGAGACTAAAACCCGGCAGTAAGTCAAGAGTTAGTATAGCAATCAAAACTATTTTTTTTAGAGCCAACAGTCTTTAGCAGTAATCCAATTAAGCATAAAAATACACTTGTGCAAATGAATGGCTTACATGAGGCTTGGCATATCCGGTCCTAGAAGTCAGTACAGTATCATGCAGGTGTCCCCAGCAGAGGATCTGGCTGTATGTTAGTTACAGTAGACACTGGAGCCCAGGAGATGAGGTCGCTCAAGGACTGGAAGTGACACAGCCTTCTGGAAATGGTCTCAAGGACTTGGAAAGGAAGCTGGTAGGAGGATCAACTGTGTTGGAACCAAGCTGCATGATGTAGAACACACAAGGGGAGAGTGTAGGGGTGACAGTTGCTAAAACATATTTCAGGGCATGCCCTTTCTTCAGGTCATCTTATCATTATGTATTAAGATATATGCTTGATGTATGCTTAATATATGTTTAAGTGATCATCCTTTTTTCTGTGACATATATGCCATTAAATGTGGATTTTTCGACTGAAAAGCTGCATGCTTTGTGTGCTTCTCAAAATGTGGCCTACTCCTACTTCTTTAACCACTTCAATACAGGGCACTTTCACCCCCTTCCTGCCCAGGCCAATTTTCAGCTTTCAGCACTGTCACACTTTGAATGACAATTACACGGTCATGCAATACTGTACCCAAATGAAAACATTATCATTATTTTTTTTCACAAAAATACAGCTTTCTTTTGCTAGTATTTAATCACAGCTGTCTTTCTTATTTTTTACTAAAATAAAAGAAACTAGACAGAACATTTTGAAAAAAATTTTTTTCTCAGTTTCTGACAGCACATTTTTGTAAATAAGTAATTTTTCTCCTTCACTGATGTGCACTGATGAGGCGGCACTGATGTGCGCCGATGAGGCGGCACTGATAAGCACTAATGAGCTGCACTGATAGGCACTGATGAGGTGGCACTTATGGGCACTGATGAGGTGGCATTAATATGCCGCACTGATAGGTGGCACTGATAGAAGGGACTGATGGGCACTGATAGGCAGCACTGGTGGGCGGCACTGATGCACACTGGCTGACGGCACTGATGGCTACTGACTGGTGGCACTGATGGGCACTGTTGGGCGGCACTGGTGGGCACTGATGGGCATCACTGGTGGGCACAGATGGGCAGCACTGATGGACACTGATGGGCAGCACAGATGAGCAGGCACTGTCAGGCACTGACTGGCATCACTAATGGGCACTGATTGGCACTGATTGGGTGCATTGATTGGCACTAATTGGGTTAACTTATGTGCCATGTTTTTATGAGCCGAATAATGACACTTCCTCATTTACATGTGACCGGCTGTGATTGGACACAGCCGATCACATGGGGAAAGAGCCACGTCATTGGCTCTTTACCAATATTGGGGTCGTGCCATGTCCTAGGAACATGGCACGGCCACGTTCGCCGCGCTGAACGCCCCCACGGGACATGCTGGCTATAATGCAGCTAATGCTGAAAGGCAAATGAAAATGCACATGCACACGTACCATCCTGCAAGTGCCTATCTTGCCAGGCACAGGCAAAGGTTCACAAGGTAGTGTACACACGTATGTGCATGCACGCGTGTTCGCCATTAACACTGGCGCCAAATGGCATATACAAGTGCAGCAGCTGCACTAGCACATTGCTGTTCAATCTGAAGCTGTACCTGTGTTCTTGAACCTGATCCTGCATACTTCTGTATTAAACCAGGCTTGCCTCTTATTTTGTGAATATTTTCAACTCTGACCCTGGCCCTTATCTGGACTTTGCCTCTGCCTTCTGCTTTTTTGCCTGAACTTGTGTTTCCGATCTCTGCCTGTACCTTGACTATTCCATGTCTGCCAACTATGCCTGCATCTGACCATCTGTTACTAACCCAGCTTGTCTGACCACGCATCCTGTGTCTCTTCGGCTCTGCAGGCACCTGCCTGGCTCCTGCTGGAGCATCCTGTATATGGGCCATCAGTCTTCCTCCATCAGCTATGTGACTGTGTCTTTAAGAGTTATCCACCATGTCTTCTATAATCTTCATATGTTTGTGAAACACCAGCACCATGTCACAACAGATGTACTCTCATCTTTTGAGATTGATCCCTTTACTCATATAAATAGGAGGTCAAACAGCACTTTTTGATATAGGTTATTCACCCTTTGGACAGTTAGCAGACTCTTCAGCGATCCATTAAACAATAGTCAAACTGGCTTCCACCTCTCTCTATACATGACTCCAGTGCAGGCCATTCCATAGGTAAAGCAAAAACTCCATACTCTAAAGTGTAAAAATAATTTTAAAAATGAATTAAGTTAAAAATGCACTCACAAAATTATAGTAGTTTAAAGGCATTTAATAACACAGACATCTAAACAAAAAAGATGGCCCCTTAGGTACTTCCTGTGTTATGATGTCACATAGGCTTCTCCCACCTGACACATTGCATCCCTCTGGACTTCCCCAAAGGTTGGTCAGAGCCACTTATTAGAGATTTTGTCATAGAGGTAATCACTCAGTAGCAAAATAGAGAATAGGAGGGTTAAAGTGGCAAAGGTTTTCATGGATAATTACATGCTACTTGGAGGGGTAGAAGTAAGTTGACTTGTTCTTGAAGAAGAGTAGGGTGTAAGTTATTTTGTTATAAAGGATGTTGCCAAGTTATACAGTAGTTGGATGTGGATATATAAAGGGCAAATGCAAAAAAAAAAAAAAAACTATGCTATTGGAAAATTAAGCCTAGCAAGCGAAAACAGATCTATTTTTGGAAAAGCTACCACTACAGGAGCAACTGATAAGTTATAAAATAACCTCCTTCACACCCACACAGTAATAAAAATCATATTGAGCACTTTATAAAATGTGTTTTGCTGCTGTAATCTTCCTCTTAAACTAATGTTTAAGCTTTCACAGATGTGAGGCTTTGTGGCCAAAGCTTTGGAGATATTGCCGACTCCTTCAGGTTGGGTCTGGTTTGCAGGCTCTGAATTCTTGTATGCATATTAGAAGACACCATTTGCTCAATAAAGATATGTTTTCTAGCTGGATAATGGACAAATCCTTTAAAACATTTGATTCCTAACAGTTCTCTTAAATTGTAGGAATTATTTGTGTCCAATAAATGCCTTTATGGTGTGTTTTTTCTATTTCTAATGGCTAAATGATTGCCAGACGTCAGTATTCTGATCAAAAAGAGGTTTTTCCCTATAAACTTGCTTTTAAAGGGGGATATGTAGAGCACAAGGAGTGATTTTCAAACTTTATTGGGCTCATTGCGGTTAGTTAATAGGGAAAAATTCACAGGCTGCCATTGCTGATCTCTTTCTGGATCAAGTAGCTTGACCATCTCTGACATGTCAATATCAAAACCCCTAATTAGCATAATTTTTCTTCATCAGTGACTTAAAGTACCAAAGTCAGAGACAGCAAGGTAAATGTTTCATTTGCCTTTTCCAAAGTAATGGCAAAACATTCAGGTATAATCCATCTTGGACTCGTGTGACTTTGGTAAAGTAAATTCTGTCTGGTTGATATGGGTTACTGCACTTTGTAAAAGTAATAATCATATACTATAATTACCGTATATTATGTCATTGTGCATGACTGCACAATGAATATGAACCAGAATACTGTAGTCGCACACCATACGGTTATTGACCATAATTATGTGGGTGCAGAAGTGACCACTGGCTGGAATATACAGTATGGCAGGTATAAGCATCAATAGAATATGTCACTAGCACACCTTTAAACAGAACTCAAACCAACAATAACATGATAACATTTTGCAGTATTATGAACTTTGCAGTATTCTGCTTTCTCTTCCTATTAGCATGCTTTTTGTCTGCATGTGAACTAATTGGCTGCCTGTACTGCTTCTTCCTCTCACATTCCAGTTCTGCTGTACAAGCATTGCAAGATTCAGATACTTACGTTACTTGCATTTAAAAAAATAAATTTAGTGATGTATTAATAATTACATAACTTCATTAATGCGTGTATTTTATATTGCTTTTCTATTTCTTGAGTTTGCTTTATGCCTTCCCAAGCCATGCTGAACTATTTGAAACACATCACAAATTGTTGCACCCTTTGCCAGGGTTAGAAATATCCAATAAATGTTAAATTTTATATAAGAATGAGCTTTACACTGCTGAATCAGAGCAATCTAAAAATAGATATCACAACCTCATCCAAGCTCAAATATGACTTCTAACAAATCTTTATCTCACTGTAATCCATTAGTAAACTAGAGGTGCAGCCAAGGGCCATAATAACATAAACACAAAAACATTAATCATTTGGTGAGAGCAAATTCCTGATCTGAAATATGGGATGTATGGTTCACTTGTGAGTCATGCCTTGAACATCCCAAAGTGACTCTTTAGTTACCAGCTAGAGTGGAGTATGACACAGTTTGTTTATTGGCCTTTCTGAGAACTCTAATGTGCTACAGATACATTCTGTTGCTCGTTGTTAATTTTCCTGGCATGTGGACATCAAGCTGTCTACACAGAAGCAAGATCTCAGAAGACACAAGCTTCATGTCTGTTCCTCCTATTGACTACATGAATAGATCATCCAGAAAAATTAAAAATCCAGAAACAATTCACTTGAAAGGTTTATGTAAATGAATAAAATGTGAATAAATGTTCTAAACTAGTGTAGTGCAACCCCAGCAGGAGCTGCTTGGTATATTGGATTCTCTGTTCTTCTGACTCAACTCTTAGAACAGCCTCAGCCTCACTGACACACCAGCAAAATGTAAGCAAATGGATACTGCATTGGTACTGGGAGTAAAAATATAGATACAATGCACACAATTAAGTTTCAGTATAAAAAAGCAAACATTGGTTAGTGGTAAATGAACCCAATATATTATCACAGGTTGCTGTTAATAGCAGTATGAGCATAAGTAAGTAAGTAAAGGATTAGGTCAATCACAATTCACTAGATAATATGTTCACCAAGATTTAGCAGCATACAATGAAGTTTTAGGCAGCTAAATTAAAGTAAACCTGTGTGACAGACCTAACCAGGACATGGGCTTTGTTTTGGAGAGGATTAGGAGCATTTAAGGGAACATTACCCTTTGGGAGGAGTATGCCTGGGGGATCTGTGGAGTGTGCTGTGACCAAGGCTCATCTCCAAAACGTGTTAGCCACTATTTTACCAACTGGGATAAGAAAATAATGAATTTGAAGACATACGGAGTCGCTGGCTATCTCTTTGCTTGACGGTCGGTCTTATGGTGTTGGGGAGAACACGGCAGCCTGAGCACCCATTGCATGTTTCCATTTGCACAATGATTCCACTGCTCTGAGCAAAGCACTTTTGTTGCCCCAGGATCCGTGGAGAGGTCTTGTTTTTGATTCAAGTTCATGTCCCCCTAAAGCACACAGACTCTGGGAACTGGAGGTTCCAAATCCAAATTTGGGGCCTCTTTGCCTCAAACCAACAATGACTCTAGATGGTAATGTAACCGGCTCAGACCACTGGGGTTCCCTGCCATAATGTGTTCATTGTGAGTAGGTCTCCTGCTATAATCTGTTTATTAAGGTGTTATGTGTCTTTGTCCCATTGTATAATTTACCCATGACGTGCCTCCTCAGTGTGTATTCCCTTTTTCCTATTGTTTCTGTCAGTCTGCTAGCATTGTCCCCTCCAACTAGGCTGGTTTAAGTACTGACTTGGAGAATTTGGCTATGGAGGGTGGAGTTACAACACATAATGGCGAGGACAACGTAACCAGAATTCCTGTAAAGGTACCTTCACTCTTCTATCCTGTTCAGTCTCGTGTCCCCCAGATGGACTTATTCCAAAAATTGGTTGAAGAGGACATTTTTGAATTGAGTAAAACTGTTCCTTCTATGATTCAGACTAGAGAGGATAATTTTTCTATTAATGAGAGAAGGGCTTTCCTTACCCTCATGGATGATACTTCCATAGTGATTAGGAATGCAGACAAGGGGGAAGCAGTGGTAATCTTGGAAGGGACACATATAGGAATGAAGCAGTCAGACAATTATCAGATACATGCACATACACTATTCTAAGAAGTGATCCCCTGAAAATGTTTAGATCCACTTTACAGAAACTTGTAGATAGGGGTGTCTCTTTGGGGGTTTTAACCCCTAAAGGGTCAGAGAAACTAGTACCGGATTTTCCTATTACCCCCATTTTCCACCACCTCCCTAAGGTCCATAAGGCGTTACATCCGGTTCAGGGAAGACCCATTGTTTCGGGCATTGGGTCTCTCAATGAACGTTTGGGGGAGTGGATGGATGGTCAACTCCAGCCCATTGTACAAAATCTTCCCAGTTATCTCAAAGACACCACCCATTTACTCAACATTGTAAACGAAAAAAGCCAGATTTTTTGTGGATTACGAGTGATGTTTCAAGCTTATATTCCTCGATTCCACCGGATCTGGCCCTGGAGGCAGTTCCTTTCTCGTTGGCACAATATACTTGTCTGACTGAGACATCCAGATTCTATATTGTGGAAGTTTTGGAGTACCTCTTAAAACACAACTATTTTATGTTTGACGGGGTGTTATATCTCCAAAAGTGTGGGGCAGCCATGGGGGCTAACTTTTCACCCTTTCTGGCCAACCTTTACATGGGTTGGTGGGAAAGAACCCACATCTTCAGAGATGGGAACCCCTATAGAGATCAGATCGTTTTGTACCTCCGCTACATTGACGATCTGATCTTTATTAGCAAACAGAGAGTGACTTTGGATCTGCTTTTGTTATACTTGAATGATTATACCCCGTAATTTAAAGTTTACAGGACAGCCGAGTACTGACAGCATTGAATTTTTGGATGTGGTTCTCAAACACCACAACAATCATGTAGTTACTTGCCTGTACAGAAAACCCTCAGCGGGTAACAGCTTATTACATGCACAGTCCAGCCATCCCTTTCACACCTTTAAGGGAATTCCAGTTGGGCAATTCCTTTGATTAAGGAGGATATGTAGTGATCTGTACACCTTTAATGAAGAGTCTGCTTCATTATTTAAACGTTTTATGGCAAGAGGCTATCCCAGATGGACTCTGGAGAGAGCCTATCATATAGCACTTAACAAAAGTAGAAGTAGCTTGCTCGCACCAAAAGGACATCAAAAGGCGATTAATAACAACAATCAAAGGAATTCCATTACTCTGACTATCCCTTACAGTTTGGAGTTTAGTAGAATCAAACAAATAGTTAATAAACATCTCCCTATTCTCTATGGGGATAGGAAATGTGCAAATATTCTGGAACAAGGCATTAGCATTGTTGTGAAACATGCTAAAACTTTGGGAAATCATTTATCTCCCAGTCTCTTTTCTACAAAAAGTAAAAAGGCTATATCAGAAACATGGCTACACTGTGGTACTAAAGACTGTCTTACATGCCCACACATTGCAGTCGGAAAAACCTTTCAGTCCACATTGGACAGAAGGACATATAAAATCGATAAGTTCTTTAACTGCAATACCACCTTTTTGATTTATTTGATTACATGTAAAGGATGTTCCGTGCAATAAGTGGGTCGTACCACACGTAAATTGAAGGATAGATTCAGGGAGCACCTTAGCGACATTAGAGGTCGCAAATCCACCAATGTCGCACGTCATTTTAATATGGAGCACAATGGGAATTTGTCCATTGTGTCTGTCCAGGTGTTGGAACATATTATACCCCCACTAAGGGGGGGAGATGCCTTTCGCCTCCTGTGTAGGAGAGAATTTTTTTGGATACATAGGCTTCAGACCCGGCTGCCTGGGGAACTGCCTGGGGGACTTAATTTTGAATGGGATGTTACCCATTTCTGTTCATAATCCCCAGTACTATATTACAAGTCGGATAATAGTCCTTATAATATGTCCTTAACATGTCCAATCTGATTCATTATACTTTTTACTTTTGCAACATGTGCATTTGGAGTACGGTGGCCATGGTATATATTGATATATGTTGATATTGTCGTGGCATACCTATCTCGCATTTTCTGGATACCTTATTGGCCTTTACAGGATGCCTTGACTGGCATTTAGAATGGTTATCTTAAACAAAATGTCTTTTGAGTTAATCTCATTTTACTTTGATTTCTTTACATGTGTCACTGAGCTTGCAAAGGCTAAGAATATATCAGATGAACGAAACAGTGGAAATTCCCTATCTCTCAGAATATCAACTCTGTCTGGACAGCTGACCACAAAGCCAATAATATCTTCTAAAAGCCCCTTTGGAACTTTTATTGTGTGTCACCAAGAAATTTCCCTTTATGACAGAGAATCACGATCTAGATTGACATAATGCTTACTATAATTAGTTGTTAACTTTGATTGGACAAAAGATGTTAATAACAACCCATTTCTGTACGTCAGATTGTAATGACAAACCCATTTCTGAGTATATTTAAACTCCAGCAATATTGTAATAAATCAGGTCACTATGATTCAACCATCTTGAGTCTTGTCTGATCTCATTATATATATAGCTATATATTGTCTGATTTGGTATCACTGACTAACAGGTAACAGGTATTTTGTACCTGAGGAAAAATTCCACAACAATTTGGCGAGCTTGAGCCCAGGAGAGGTGACGTCATCTGCGGACGGAGTGAGACATCTGGACTGCATTGGATACACTGAAAATATCTGGCCAGGTAAGCCCATTGTCTGCTTACAATGTTTTTCAGTCCATCCAATGACGTCCAGGTAACTCTGTTTTATTTTTGACGTAATACCCTCTTAAAGAACCTAAACCCTTAGTCGGTGTATATATTGTTGCGAAAGGTGAGGTTGGGTCAACCCTCACCGCTGTGGGTGTCTTGGACACGCAGGAACGTGACCCCCAGTTGTGTTCTGGTAAAGCGGTCTCATTTCGGAGTGTCCATTTGAGACGTAGCAAGCATTGAATGTATATGACTGTTTTAGCCTAACATTTCATATACATGTAAAGGTTTCTATCTCTATGTTATAGTATATATGTAAACATATGCATATGGTAATAGGCTGATTTTAAGTTAGAAGTTATCCTGACATTGTGTATCGGCCAAAGTAAGGGCCGAAGTCCAGGTCAGGGTACTTAGAAGTTATCCTGACATTGTGTATCGGCCAAAGTAAGGGCCGAAGTCCAGGTCAGGGTACTTAGAAGTTATCCTGACATTGTGTATCGGCCAAAGTAAGGGCCGAAGTCCAGGTCAGGGTACTTGGGAGTTAACCTGACATTGTGTATCGGCCAAAGTAAGGGCCGAAGTCCAGGTCAGGGTACTTGGGAGTTAACCTGACATTGTGTATCGGCTGGCAAGGGCCGAAGTCCAGGTCAGGGTACTTGGGGGTTATAGGTAGTTATTCTATTTTTTGGATAACAGTGAAATGGGAAACTGGGTTTCCGTAGATACCGACCAGGGGTCGATGATAAAGGTCATTAGGACCATGGCCTTAGAGTGTATGGGTAACAGGGTTACCAGATAAATGGGGCAGACCAGGGAGTTTGCATTCGAAGATTAAATGCTCTGGGAGCATAGTCTTTGGGCTACACAGCCAATTAAAGTGTTCTGTAGTTGGACAGCTAATAATCCTAGTTGTAGGATAAGATAAGATAGGATATGGCAGATTTTTGTTAAGTGTATGAAACAGATTTGGCAAGAACAAACTTAAAATCAGTTGCAGAAATATGGAAGCAGGAGAGTATGAAGTTGAATGAGTATTATGATAAATGAGTTGAAACAAGTATAAACAATAATGTGTTGAATTGTTTCATGAGAAAGCACAGCAATCCTGTATTCAATAGTAGAATGTAAGGATGCTCATTGCACTTTAATTCATAAGCCTGTCGTGGCTACTTTTAAGACAAAAAAAAAAAAAAACAGGCTCTGTGTCTTTGATATAAAAAGGGGAAGTAGTTTATAAGCTGGGAGTTTGTAGCACGGAGAAAAGATTGTTTCTTTATATGATAAATGAACGGCATATGATATTTTTTGGGGTTATTTTGTATTAAATTAAACTAAGATGAAAAATAATAGGTTGCCCTTTAAACTAGGAATCTTTGTTTAGACATTAAGGGTTACCGCAATTAACATGACCATTGAACCCTATTGGCACTGAGCCAAAAGTTTTAAAATAGAATAACGTTTTATATTAATTATGGTTTATTAAGTGGTATTTCAGGGGCACCCTCCGTAACCAAAGGGGAACCTCTGATAAGATTTTTGAAATTCGGGACAAAGTTTTAGAGGATATTTGTTTGAAAGATAAAAGTACATTACTTCCTGTCATTATGGGTGTATAAAAAGTGACCTACTACAAATAGTGTAAAGACAGGACATTAGAGCAAAGAATGGCAACCAACCCCTCTCCCCCAGAAGATAGACAGGAAATAAGGTATACAGCTAACCTGTGTCCGCATGTCCCCATCAGAAGCGTCCGAAAGGTTTACAGAAGGAATAACATTAGCAGGGGTGAGAGTGGTTTCCTGCCTGGCTTCAAAGGAAAAGGGGAAGTCATTTAAAAAAAAAAAAAAAAGTAATGTTTGTGTTGAGTTAAAATTTCAGTGTTCAGTTTCAGATGAAGTGCCCATTAATCCAGTATGTAGCATATGTCTCTTGCCAGCTTGACCCAGTGATAAAAGGATCCTCAATCTGTGTGCGGGCCACAGCCTGCAAAAGAGCTGCTGGATAAAACAGGTGCAATGTATTTAAGCCAGTTTACTTCCAGTACAGGAGCAGGCACTAGAGGGGGGAGGGGAAAAAATGTTTGTTAAATATCCCCCATGACTGTTTTTGAGCTGATGATGGCAGAATCTGAATTGTTGAGCCCTGCCAAAAAGGCTCCTCTCTGGAGCCCTGATGAGACCCTTTATGTAGATGGATCATGTTTGTAAACAGAGGAGGGTAAGCCTGTAACTGGGTATGCAGTAGTAACAGCAATAAATAAACAAAAGGAATGCAGAGGCATTAAATCTAAAGTTCTAAGCACAAGCAGCTGATGGTTTTGGCAAAGGCCTGTGAATTTTAAAGAGTTAACATTCACATTGACATGATTTTGGTCATATTTTTGAAAGCCTGTAGCTTTTTGACCTCAGCTGATAAGCCAAGAAAAAGCATGCAGATATAATAGAGACTGTTCTTAGTCTTCCAGTGTTCCACCAAGGTGGCCATTTATTTAAAAACCAAGGCACAAAGCAAGAGAGGACACAGAAGAAGCTGCAGGAAACGCAAGGGCCGACAGAGCAGCGAAGAAGGCTGCACTGGAACAGGTCCCTATCCGGGTACTGACACTCGTAGGAAAGCAACCAACTCCTGTAAGTATGGCAATCTTGATATCATTGCAGAAAAAGCCCCCTCACAGGAGCGTGAGAAGTGGCGGAAGAAAGGTGCAACACAGGATGTAACTGGTTGCTGGAGGATGGAGGAGCATTTCTGTCTGATCTCAGGCCCTATACCCGAGGGTGGCAGCCGCAGCTCACGGATCGTGTCATATCTCAAAGACTCTAATGACCACCTTGGTAATACAACACTGGTTAGCACCAGGTTTTCCTGGAGTAGCTGCAAAAAATACTGCTTCTTGTCTTACCTGTGCTAGGTACAATGTTGGTAGAGCTGTAAGCACCCCATAAAAGCACCGCCTAAGTCAGACTGTCCTTTCCAAGGAGTTCAAATAGATTACATTGATTTCCCACAGTCTGGTCCCGATGCACATGTTTTAGTTTGTATAGACATTTTTCAGGATGGCCTAAGGCCTGGCCAGTCTCTAGGGGTAAAGTACAACCACAGGAAAAAGGCCTTTGCCCCAGGTAATGTGCAGGTATAGAATCCCAGAACCTATGGAAAGTGACAGGGGTACTCACTTTAAAGGAAGGGTTCTACAAGAGGTCCTATCCGCACTAAATATTGAGAAAGCCTTTTACACTCCATATCACTCACAGAGTAGCGGAAAGGTACAAAAGGTTGTATGGTAAAAAAAAAAAAAAAAAAAAGTTGAGTAAAATAATAGCAGAAACAGGTAGATTGTTTTACGTTTTTTTCCTTTGTCAGGAACACTCCCAAGAGAGGTGTGGGTACCTGAAGCAGGTCTCTATTTACCACAGAAATTGCAAGCCACACACTCAGATCTCACTAGATGTGTTGCAGCGCTTTAAAAGCAATTGACAAAAATGCATAATAGTGTGTTTTCATTCCTACCAGATCCAAATGAGGATACCAAGTCATAAAGTAAGGCTACTAAGAGTGCAATTGGTTACACCAACATCCCTCAAGGTAGAAGGGATACATGGATTCACGCCAGTCATTGAAAAAAGGTGGTACAATGATTTTCTTTTAATTTTTAATATGTATGGGAATGTTGGGTATAAAAGAGACAGACAACCTAAGGCCCAATGTACTGTTAAGTTTTAATACCAGGTAGCCAGGAAGTCAGGGTACTCAGGGTGCTAGATATGTCCACAATTACACCCAGAGTCCCAGACTATACCTGTGCTAGTAAACCCACTTGCATTAGAGGATCTAAATCAGACAGAGTTTTCAAAATCCTATAGAAACATTACCAGTGCACGAAAGGACATGTTAATTCCCCCAAAAGTCGCAGGTTTCAAGAATCCTACAGTGTGTATAGAGTTCTATGGAAAAAACTGATGTAGGGAGGGTGGACTGTTCACAAGCACTGATAAACATATCCTGCCCACAGCTGACTGTGAACAGCCCATGAAATGAAACTTGCATGCATTACAGAAATGAAACTGTTAAACATAAAATATGAGCCATATTAAATGACAATATGGACATCTCTCACCTAGGAGAAGCCCTCAGGTTTCTGTTGTTCAGACAGAAACTGGGGTATTATGCAGAAAAGTTATTAATACCCATTTTCACCCCAGGGTGGTCACATTCAGGTTTGGGAATCTATTGTGTCTGTGGCAATAAGGCCCATAGTTGACTTTCTCAGAGTGTCACAGGAACAGGTACTACAACCTCTTTATTTCCAATGGTGTCCGCCCATCCTAATGAACACAGTCTTTTGGAGGTTTTGCCTTATCTCCGAAAATAATGAAAGTGGTGTATTTATATTGATGTTTATTATAATTAACATTGATGATCTCTAGTTATCTGTTGAATTAAAATAATTATGTGTTTGGTTGATAAGGTTACCAAGGCCAAGGAGACAACCTATTTCAACTCTATACGGAAATAAGAAGGGATTGATGATGCTGAGTATGCTGTAATGAGAAATCTGTCACCTCAAACCCTCATGTATGAAGTAATCTCCGCCTCAGAACCTTACCAAGACTCGGACACCCCCCACTGAGGTTTGCCCTCTGGGCCAGTGTTCCAAGCGTAAGGGGCTGCTCCCTTGGAGGGATCTGATAAGCGGAATAGGTAGTTAGTTAGCCTGATCAATAAATTCTCAAGAGGGGGGAGATGTCGTGGCATACCTATCTCGCATTTTCTGGATACCTTATTGGCCTTTACAGGATGCCTTGACTGGCATTTAGAATGGTTATCTTAAACAAAATGTCTTTTGAGTTAATCTCATTTTACTTTGATTTCTTTACATGTGTCACTGAGCTTGCAAAGGCTAAGAATATATCAGATGAACGAAACAGTGGAAATTCCCTATCTCTCAGAATATCAACTCTGTCTGGACAGCTGACCACAAAGCCAATAATATCTTCTAAAAGCCCCTTTGGAACTTTTATTGTGTGTCACCAAGAAATTTCCCTTTATGACAGAGAATCACGATCTAGATTGACATAATGCTTACTATAATTAGTTGTTAACTTTGATTGGACAAAAGATGTTAATAACAACCCATTTCTGTACGTCAGATTGTAATGACAAACCCATTTCTGAGTATATTTAAACTCCAGCAATATTGTAATAAATCAGGTCACTATGATTCAGCCATCTTGAGTCTTGTCTGATCTCATTATATATATAGCTATATATTGTCTGATTTGGTATCACTGACTAACAGGTAACAGGTATTTTGTACCTGAGGAAAAATTCCACAACAATATCATGGTATATATATATATATATATATATATATATGTTGATGGGTTTTAGCTCCCATAAATGTATATGCCTTTACATCTTCCTGTAACGCTCCTGCGTTTTCTGTATAATGTGGATTTGCAGCTGCAGAAATATTCCACTTCAGTAGTCATGTAGAGAAACGCTGAGATACCAATCCCAACTCCCAAGACTCATCATATGTGGATAGTCTCAATTCAGCATACAAATACACACACTCAATAAGATGTTCCTGGAGTGATCTATGTATATAGTAGTATAGTGGTGATAGGCTGAAGAGACAGGTTGAGTAGAGATGATAGGTGACAGACACTTGAGAGGAATGTTCTTGAGAATGCGATAGTAGCAGATGGGATGCAGATAGGTTAGCAATCATGTATGGTAGTAGATGATAGGATAGCAGATGAACATACAGGAGAGACTAACCCAGTGCAAGAGTAGATGATAGTAGGCTCAAGAGCTAGCAATCTAGATAGTGCAGATGTAGTAACAGTCTTAGTATGCAGAGCTAGATAGTGTAAGCTTTAGTATGAAGGTTATTGAGGATTCCCCTGTGGGGTACTTATCACTAGTAGCAAGTAGCAGAGGAGAGGTTCGGTAAGAGCGGATGATCCGGTAGCAGGATACAAGGATCAGCAGCGAGGTTCCGATAGCGAGGTATGCTTTCAAGCATGCGAGCTTCAAGGCAGGTTATGCGGTGGCACAAGACAAGGTAAGCATCAAGGCACATTGAATGAACACATGTGAGTGAAAGCTGGTGGTTTAAATAGCTGTTTAGTCCAGCGCCTCATGATGATGTCAGCACTCTTAAAGGGAAACACACCTATATGCACTCCATCTACCTAGGTAGATGGAACGCACCCGGAAATGATGTGATAGGAGGCACTGAGAGTGCCAGGATCTTACACTTCCACACATTGTTATGATTTTTATCGCAATTATATTTATAGATGTGTGTGCATTTGTTTACTCATTTGCGGACTGGCCACATGCATCCTTGTGATGCATGCATGTTCTCACTTGAGGGGACATTCACATATACCTTATGGCCGCTACACTGTGTTGCTCCTTTACCCCTTACCTTCTGTCTGACATGTGAATCTTTTTCAATATGATATGTAATTCAATTCTATTATATATGGTTAATCATCTACATATACTCCTGTAGGGGTGTATATATGGGTCTTGTTTTCATCCATGCGATGTGGTGGTGTATTACACATACGATATCGCGTGGACACATATACACATATAGTGATTTCCTTGTCTTTAATTTTACTCCCCTACCTCTTCTCGTGTTAGGGCTTGGATCATCTAACTCTCTTGGGTCGTAGGAGGGTACTATACATGGGTGTATGGAAGAAAGATCTATATTTATATTTCCAATACTTGCTGACATAGGCATACTATTATTCCTTCTGGTCATTATTCGTTTGATTGATTTTGATTGATAGTACCAAACAGCTATGTTTATTGCTATGTCTATGTATATTCCTTGTATATTCCATCTATGAACACATAATATTCTTCATCTAGTGTTGTGTTCGATATAGCACTATGTTAGCACTGACCTGTCTGTCCACCAGATCTATATTAACGGGTTTTATGATTAAAGGTTTCCCCTTATATTTACAGTGGGGACAATGAAATTTTCCTTTTCTTTCTTTGTCCACACCATTTATGACCGATCTTCATTTTTTCTTTTCCCTTTTTTTCTTTCCTTTTTCTTTTCTTTTTCTTCTTTCTTCTCCTTTTTCCTTTCTTTGTTCTTCTTTTTCCTTTCTTGTTTATCCCCTGGATACCTGGTTTACCGAGTTTTTTTTCCTTAATATGCATCAGTTATGTGTTTATCATGCTACATATGTTTGTATTATATTGGTTATATGTATTGTTACATTATATATAATGTGTTTTTTGTGGTGTGGATACATGAATGCATGCTGCTCGGATCGGATTCATTTGGTTAAAGGTAGTGGATATTTATATATTGTGTCTGTTCCTGCTTAAGGAACACACATATGAAAAGAATCAGCACCACAATGCGGATTTATCATTTATGTGCTTATTGTTTATGGGGGTCATTTTTCTTTTCTCCTTCATTGTTCTGTCTCTCCTCTTTTTGTTCCTTTTCTATTTCTTCCTTTTTTTATTTATTTTTTCACCGACATGCACGGTCATTTTGTTTTGATACGCTCCTATATATATACATATATATATATATATATATATATATATATATATATATATATATATATATATATTTATGGGACCGACATGCGTGTTTTCTATTCTGTTTTGTCGCTATCTCTGCAATATATTCATGCTGGACTGTTTTTTGTAAAAAATGTTCTTTTTCAGAATTTTATTCATTGGGATCTGATTCCAGCCATATATATATATTGTTGATATGGACACTTTCTATTGTTCTCTTTCCCCTTTCTTTTCTCTTTATTTTATTTTATTTTTTTGTCTTAGTTATTCGTTTTTATTCTTTGTTTGTTATATCTTTACGGGCATCATTGTGCCCTCTGTCTTTTCTTTTTGTTTTACTTTCATTTATTTTATTTTATTTGATCTTATTTTATTTTCGTTCATGTCTTTGCATCTATTGCAACTATCTTGCTATGGGTGGTGCTGTTTCTTTTCCCTTTCTTTTCTTTTTATACATGGAAGTCTGCTGTGCTGTCTTTTCTGTTTGATAATCAAGGATTGATGATTTACAACTGTGGGCTCAATTAACGGTGATCAATGACCAGCTTTGGGAGTGCACGTTACTATTTAAGCAGCATCTTCTGTCTCTACACCTGCTGATCTGATCCAGTCTGCCTTTACACCTGCTCATCCTGTCCAGTCTGCCTGTATACCTACTGATCCAGAACAGTCTGCCTCCCCATCAGACATTCTGACCCAGCCTGCTGCCATGCCTGTTCCACCGGTCCAGCCCATGTCAACTGAGCCTTTTGTTTTTTCATATTCAGGACTTTCTGCAACCTGGCCCCACTCTATTGCAGTTACCTTTGCCCAAACCTGTCCAAGAAGTTACATCCATCCTTTGGACAGACTTCCTAATTCTGCCAGGTGGGGCCCTTAACCTTTTCTCCAAGTCACTCTGCATCCAGCCAGTTACCAGCTACCAGCTTAACTCCTATAATATGTCACTTGCTATCCAGCCTGCCATTACCGGTGCTCTGTCTACTGTCCAGTTTGGATCCATAGACCCTTTTCCTGCTAATCAACCTGGCTTTGCTGATTCCCTGACCATTGCCCAGCCTGATGGTCCTGTGCCTAATGCCCAGCCTGATGGTCCCATTCCTGATGTGAAGGCTGATGCACCCATGCTTGATGCCCAGCCCGAAGAATTTGTGCCTGATGCCCAACCTAATGATCCTGTGCCTGACGCCCAGCTTGATGGTCCTGTGCCCGATTCCCAGCTTGGTGGTGCTGTGCCTCTTGTAATGGTCATGCGTACTGGGCCACAACTAGCTGTGTGTGTAGCTGCCACTTTGTCGTGTCTCAGTTCACCTCAGCCATGTTGTCATATTAGGGGCATACCACAGTGACCTTGGCCCCCACCTTTTTCCTTCAGTTATACTATACACAAACTTTTACTGGGGCCGGGACCTTATCAATTCATTGTTTAGACACACAGACCTTCCATTATCTAATCTACAGTTTAGGGCTGACAACCTTAATAAAACTGTCACCCTCTCAATCCAGAGAACTAACAGATACCTGCCGTAAATAGCTCAATCCACATACATAAGTGCAGACAGTTTGGCAGTTGTAACTCTGAAACTTAAGCATGTTTTACAACTTCCAAAATAACAATAACACAGCTAGAATATGGACATATTTACTTTCCTCAAGTAATTTGTAACGTTTCAAGTCCAGACACCCCTATGTCAGATCATATGGGGAACCACTGGCAACACTTACCCTCCTAGGTAAAATAGACATTGAAAACCTGTCATAGTTATATGTGTTTTGAAGCGAATTTTGCGCTGGACCATAATATGGACTTTAGCAGTCTGTAAACAGTTGATATACAGAGCTATGAATACTTATCACAAACTGTACCTGGACCACGGTCACGAACGTGGTGACCTCCCAGTGACCAACCCTCAGACACTTAAAGCGTAAGTCTACCCTAACACTAAAATCCCTGCATCTACAGACATCCACGATCTAACACTAACCTATCTAGCCCTGTAAAAAAGAAATCAGTGTACATACCTTTTTTGAAGCCGATCCGATCCAGTCTCCAGCGGTGGAAGCTCTGCAGAGGACACAGCCAACAACGGCTGAGAAATTAATGGGAAGTGACGTTACCCATAAAGTTACTATGGGGCTTCCATTGTCTTTTGTGTCCTCTGTACCAGGTCAGCGTGGGGTCAGATCAGCTTCAAAAAAGGTATGTATACTTATATCTTCTTTACAGGGCTAGATAGGTTAGTGTTAGATTGTTGATGTCTAAAAAAGGAAGGCCAGCACATTTTGACAGTTCTCATGTACCATCAAACCAGGAACATCTGTCATGTTTAAGAACCGATAACACCTGGCTCATCGACCAAACTCTGATCCACCCAAGAACATTGCGCAAGTATTTTCTTTCTCAACTCTGTTTTATTTCTTTGTTGCTGTATTATCTCTTTATTTTTTTAAAACACTTTTTTTCTGTAAATATTTTATTTTCACCAATTTTGACCTTGTTTTGAAAAGTGTTAACCTTGTCTTTAACTGCATTATGCATACTTAAAGCGGAGTTCCACCCTGGTTATACATTTTTTTATAAAAATACCCCCGGGACAGTCAGGGCTCGCACATTCCACAATGGCTAGCCTCTGATCTGTCCCGGGTTGCACTTACCTTTCAGGAGAAATACTTACCTTGAAATTGTCTTGTCCAGCGCTGCCATCTCAGGTGTGGGCAGCTTGAAGCCAGCGCGATCCTCTTCCGCGTCCTCTTCGGTCCTCTTCCTTCTTCTTCGATCCCACGATGCACTGCACCGGCCCCGACGTCACTTCCGGGTCGCGCGCGTCATCCCTCCACAGCTTCTGGGCATGCCCAGAAGCTGTTTAGAAGGGAATGACGCGCGCGCCCCGGAACTGACGTCGGGGCCGGTGCAGGCGCAATGATTCCTGGGAGCGATGACGTTCAGCTCCCAGGAATCATTGCAAAAGCCAGGAAGTGACGAATCGCCGTGGCCGCCGAGGGGAGGAAGAAGGAAGTAAGGTGAGTATATTTTCTCTAAAAGGTAAGTAAAAAAAAAAAAAAATTGCGACTATCCATTTGTTTTTCAGGTGACCGGGAGCGAGAAGATGGAGGTAAGTATAAATTTCGGGTGGAACTCCGCTTTAAGGAATCCCTGTCCCCTAAAGCGTGTTACTGAACAATACATCTCTGATTATACCTGCTTCTGGTGACAGTGTGTGTTACAGAAGTTTATTCTAAAATCATAAATAGTATTGCTAAAATTATGAGTTTCCTCCTGCTCTGTCCTAAAAGGGGGGGGGGGAGTGGGTAGCTAAAGGGTTAATTGTTTAATTAATGTAGCCCAGTGCTAATCGCTCTCAGGCTGTTGGCACCTAGATTGGGTTCTGCAAGCTGGGAAATATTTGTGCAGAGTGCAGCTGAGAGTGGCATTGTCACAGTGCAGTGTGAGATTGGCCAGACTTTTGTCCTGAGTTAGTGAGGAGGGCGTCAGGGGATCTGATACCCGCGTCCATCACACCTGCCATCCAGCCTGATGGTCCAGTGCCCTAGGCTCATCCTGCCTTTAATGGTCCAGTGCTTGATGTCCAGCCTGCCTTACATGATCTGGTGCCCGATGTCCAGCCTGTCTCTGATGGTCTGCTGCCTGATAACCAGCTTGATTTTGTTAATCCTCTGCCTACAACCCAGTTGGGTTCTACTGACTCTGTATCTACTGCTCAACTAGATTCCATTGACTCTTTGCCTGCTGCTCAGCTGGATTTTGGTGTAAAGGTTAGGTTTCCACCTGCTGATGGATCTGACACTTATGAATCTTCATGTGCTTTGTTTGGGTTACTTGCTTGGCCCAAGATTCTTTTTAAGGTTGCTTCATTTGGGTCCCTCTAGCAGTATTCTTCCCTCTTGGCACCAAAGCCTGATGGCCCAGACATACCCTCCATAACTGGTAGCTGTGTTTGCCTTCACCACCCTGGCAGTATTGAGCTCTCTGGGAGTATCATTTGTGCCTTGCCATGCCCAAATACAATTACCACAATTCTAGGTGCAGTAGGGGACCCGGGACGGGTAACCAGTGCCTTGGGGAGATCTAGGTGGTCGTTGATGTGTAGAACAAGTCCTGGAAACCAGGCAAGATATGTGGTTATAAGAAGACATCATGTCCCATGACCCCAGAGCTAGGGTTTTGGATAACCCATGGTATCCTAGCGTTAGGGTGCCTGCTGTCTTGAGGGACTTGAAGTATCAAATGTCGTACCTCTGTGAGAATTTGGCCAACAGGAAAACCAGCCAGTTGCCTAACCCCAGCAGTGGGTACCCAGTCAGTCACCAGGCCCAGGCAGTGGGAAACCTGGCCTATTATTTGATTCCGGGAGCAGGGCATCTCATTTGGAACCCAGCACTTCTTTGGCCTATGAGAGACTTTACCTGTGGATTTATTCAATAGCTGGGTATCTTTTATGGACTGGTTCAGCTATGTCTGGTTGGAGCATCTGCTCCTTATAAGGGGGGAACTGTCAGGACTGAGTTTACCTGCTGGTGGCACTGTAGCTAACAGATCTGTAAGTTGTTGTTCCCCTGTCCACCAGCGGGTGTCTCTCAGAAACCAGCAGCTTGTACTGATTAGTCATCATCTGATGCTGAATGCTGTGAGGATATTTAGCTCTTCCGGTGCTACTCCCCCTTGCCTGGGTGTTTTGCCCATGTGCCCCTGCTGCACCCTGTTTCTGCTCTTGGTCCTGTTCCTGATCCTCCACCTGCCTGATTGTTCCTATTCCTGTTTACCATCTCTCTGTCCTGGCTTGCTCCTTGCTCCCTCTTTCATGGTTCAACCACAGGGCATAAGTGCTTTAATAAACTTTTTTCACTATTTTAGCAATACTTAGTGCTTACAGTGTATTTCTTCTGGGACCTATATCTGATCATTGCTGATCTGTGAATAGTGAGGGAAGCAACTTTGTTTTCATCACATTTCACAGAACTTATTTTGTATATCCTTGCTCCCTCTGCCTGATCTCCCGTACATGACCCTGCCTCTGACATTAACTACGTTTTTCAGTATTCCTGCCTGTACTGTATATAGTTATTTTCTTGGCTTAGGTAGTTTGTTCACTGTGTTTTTACTCATTAGATTCACTGGTTTTGGTTCATGGGTTTTTGGTATACTGGATGTATGTTTTAGGACTGCCACCTTTTCTTCAAACCAAGCCCGAACATTATTTTACCAGTGCACAGAAATTGTTTTTTTTTTTTTTTTTTTTTTAGTACACACTATAGAATTGTAAAAGACCTGGGACACCTTTAGGTGCCCCAAGGACAGTATTAATGTGGCGCCTGTAGCGGCAAACAGTGGGTGTTACCAAATTGCATTAACAGTGGGAGAGCTTAAAGGGGCATGGTTAAATAAAACAAAATCTTTCTTGTAACCATAAAATATGCTTATATTGCTGTGCCACAAATAAGAGTCTCACAGACTCAGCACAATCATTTTTGCATTTCTTCATACGCAAAAGCTAGTCATCCTGGCACACGGGATCAGGCCTGCATGTGCAGCTCAGCTTACATTCCAGTTATTGCTATGAGAAAGCAGGTAGGTGTATTTTATTGTTGAAGAGAAATTGCATGTAATGACAGAACTTTAGTTCCACTTGAAGATGCACAAACTTTGGGAAAACTATAATTAAAAAAACACAATGCAACATATACTTTTCTGCACCCCAAAAGCTAATTTGCATTTGTAAGTGAAGGGGGGAGAAAACAGCACAACATGACATTTTAGCCGAAAGTCTGCTTTAATATTCAGCAAGCTTTATTGTAAGTAGTGCAAACTCACAAAGCAAGACTGTAGGAACAGACCCTCTCCTACTGCTTCAGCGTGTTTGTCCCCAACAGGGGCTTAAGTTGGCCATACACTACACAATCTGATTGTACAATCTCCTTTAGACTTATCAAAACAATGTAAAGTGAGGACACACCTAAACAATCTATTGTATTTATATAAAATATGTTGGCACTTACACTATATATTTCTTGGCAGATCTAAAGTGGATTGTACAAAAAGATTATGTAGTGTATGGTCACCTTAAGTTCTGACCTGTGAGCTTGAAATACTTGGATTTCAGTCTGTTGGCTATTACAGTCTGTTTGCACCTACAGTAAGCCCAGTTACAGTTGTCAGAGTAAAATATGTCCATCAGTAACTAAAAAAAAAACATCATTGCTGTCACTAAAGTAAGCCCCATTGTTGGTGTCAGATCCCCCTCCTCTCCCTGAAGTCTTCCCAAGCTGAGTACATTGATTGGGGCTAAGAGGCTGTAGCACTATGGAGTTTGCATGCAGAGGGGGGAACTGTATCACTGCAATAATGCCACACACATTTCTACACACATGCAGACACCAAATCACCTCACACCCCCAGCCATTCTTTTATGCAAAGTTTCAAAAGAAAAAGGTGCTCCAATATATAAATGATATGCATATGTGGAAAACAGGTCTCAGTGCCACCAATCAAATTTTATGGATTAAATAAAGTGCATAGGTACTAAACGGTTAAAATAAAATAAAGTGCATAAGTCACAATTGGTGCAAATAGCAATATGAATAAATATATAAACAAACAATAGGGCTGAGTGTCCCAACAATATATAAATTATAGTGGTTCTTCAAAACCAAATAGTGTAAACAATAGTGTTGAGTGTCCAAACACTACATTAATAGCAGTGATTCTCCAAAGGAATACAGAGATCACTAGATATTTTGTTTTTGTTTTATATGGCAGATTATTATGCAAGCACTTAAGCAATGAGGAAAGAGTGGGATCCTGATATATCCAGGGACATCCATCCATCCATACAGAGATCCTTTATCACTAGGGGGGAACAGCGTACTTTGACTCCCTGGAATAACAGGAGTCAAAGTTGGAGGTAAGCTGCTAGTGAATACTGGTGGTGGATTATTCGAGCACCTGTTTCTCAGTTGATTACTACACACAGAGGTGGCAAGATTATTTGTTTGTTTGAGATTGACTGAGCCCCGGTTCACACTTGTGCGTGTGCGGGGTTCGCATGTAATGTCGGAGCGCACTGCTCCGACATTACATGCGATCGGCTGTGCGGTGCGAGTTTAGCCATACAAACTGTATGGCTAAATTTGCATCGCACCCGCAGCAAACACGCACAGGAGGCATTTTTGCAGCCGCATCAGGATCGGATCGCACAGCGGTTCACACTTGTGCGATCCGATCCTGTGCGAACTGCACGATCGCACTGCGATATGCATTCAAACTGGGGGTGTCGTTAAGATTACATTGACACCCCCAGCGTATCGCATATGGCAGTGTGAACTGCCGGGGGTGCGTGTGCAATGCGGGAACAGGCTGCGAGTTCGCAGCCTTCCCGCATCGCATCAGTGTGAACTGAGCCTTACTGTCACTGGAGGATTTTATTGTTTTTGGACTTTTTTTTATGTTAGTTTATTTTTGGATAGACACATTGTATATATGAATGTTTCTTGATGATTTCACTTGAGTTTTTTCTGTGATGTAGTTACAATTTAACACAGATGATTCACATTTATATAAATGTTTTCAAATGTGTAGCAATTTTTGTGCACATAGACCACTATTTTCAAATAGATGACTGTGCTGTACTAATTTTATATTAATATTGTTGAAAGTGAGGTGAAAACACTTGTAGAGTACTGGCAGCAATCAATCCACATTTTTATTATTATATACTCAAAAAAAACATATATATATATATATATATATATATATATATATATATATATATATTTTTTTTTTTGTATTTTTGTTTTAAGTTGCGCTGGTTAAGATATATTATTTTGTTTATACACAGTAGAACAAGAGAAGCAGAGTCCTTAGAGCAAGCCAGGGTCAAAACCAGGGATCATGCAGCAGAGGAGTCCAGAGGTAAGCAGTGTCGGTAACAGGTAATCCAAGGAATACAAGAAACACAGGAGCAAAGAATACTGGTAGCTGAGGATCATCCAGCAAAGTCTAAGTGCATCCATTGACCTTAGAAAGGGCATTTGGTGCCAGTTCTGGGAGCAGGTGTGCATCAATGTGCACCAGTACAAACCTGCATGACCATATAAAGTATTGGCAACAATGCCAGGTCTTTTCCTCAGCACCTGCACATTTTTATTCTTCTGTCTCTATTTCAGCACTTGCTCATTTTTATTCTGAATGGCACCTTGATACACTTTCACCTTGGCCATAACCTTTAGAAGCATTTGTAAGCTGAATCTTGTCAGGAGGCAATTTACAAGATGATATACGGCCCTTCAGTCCCAATCTCCCCTGTATAATGAATTTTCTCTCATCCGGCCAGGAGGTGTGACGACACATAGCACTCAAGCTTAGTGTAGAAACATCTGATTTATTTCAAGTTTCGCTCATATTTAAGGGAAGCTTTGAGCGGCAAAAACTGCTTTAAACTGGTTACAATTCATAGGTCAATTTAACAATAGAACATATCTCACACAAAACAATAGAAGAAAAGGTCCTTGTGTTCCCTATACATCTGTGTCAATATGAGGTGTCTTGTGTCTGAGATTGTGTTTTGTGGGAGAGCCGATCCGTCTGTGTTCAGCTGTTTAACATGTCAACACTAGGGTTGAGCGGACACCTAGATGTCCGTGTTCGACGGGTTCGGCCGAACTTTAAAAAAAAGTCCGGGTCCGTGTCCCGGACTTTTACCGAACTTTTCCCGGACACCGAACCCCATTGAAGTCAATGGGGACCCGAACTTTAAGGCACTAAAATGGCTCTAAAACACCAAAGGAAAGGGCTAGAGTGCTGCAAATGGCAGCAAAACGTAATTAAGAGCATGGCAAGTGCTCTGCAAACAAATGTGGATAGGGAAATAACTTAAAACAACAAAAAAAAACAGAAAAATAAAACAATGTTCTTCTTCATCTCTGAAGGACGAGGCCCATATGGAGTAGGAGGGAGGTTGAGGTGGTGGTGGATGTGGCGGTGACATAGGCGTGCGCACAGGGTGTGCTGGGTGTGCCTGGGCACACCCTAATCACCTAGGGCACATAGCATTGCCAGTGAGGAGATGGGAAAGATCTCCCTGGGACCTGCTCTGCTCTATTTCTCCTTGCCTACAGGTACATGGCCCCGATACATTACTCTCCCTGCTGGCAAACACATGCATGTGTATTTCAACTTTGGGGTGCACACCTTAATGCAATAGGCTGCGCACACCTATGGGCGGTGTAGGTGGAAGCGGCGGTGGAGGAGGACCAGGGCCGGATTAACAGCATCATGGGCTTGGTGCTGAGGATTTTGAAGGGCCTTAAGGGCCGTGCCTTGCCATGCACCCAGAGGAGGAAGGGTGCAGCCATGCATGCCTAATTCAACATGGGATGCTGTCTCTGAAGCCCATAAACACATCCATGCATCGCCAACTGTCCCTCCTTGTCCGGCCTTCACGCTGTGTGGGGAGGTTCTGAGGGTGCTGCCTGGGGAAGCGAGCATAGAAGCCAGACTTCTGTGTTTACAAGTGACAGAAGAGCGGTAACAGTGAATATGGCCAACCCGGGGCCTATATAAAAGGTAGGGGCCTGGAGCTGCAGCTCCAATAGCCCCTACATTAATCTGGCCCTGAGGAGGAGGACGAGGTAGCCAACACTGCTTCTTTTCAAAAATTTTAAATGAGGGTACACCCCAAAAGAGTGAGAAAGAGCAAAAATGGAACAATGGGTGGGTAAGGTCGGTATCCATTGCTATTCTGCATAAGGTACGGAAAAGTCCCGTGGGATCCATGCCTGGTTCATTTTAATGAACGTGAGCTTGTCCACATTGTCTCTGGACAGGCGGCTGCGCTTGTCTGTTATAACGCCCCCAGCCGTGCTAAATACCCGTTCAGATAATACACTGGCTGCAGGGCACGCCAGCACCTCCAAGGCGTAAAGGGCAAGCTCAGGCCATGTGCCCAATTTGGAGACCCAGAAGTTGAAGGGGGCAGACCCGTCATTCACTACATGTAGGCGTGTGCACACATACTGCTCCACCATGTTGGTAAAATGCTGCCTCCTGCTAAGACGTTCCATCTGAGCTGCTGGTGCTGCTGTTTGTTGTGGCGTGCTGACAAAGCTTTTCCACATTTCGGCCATGCTAACCCTGCCTTCTGAGGTGCTGGCGGTGCCCTGGTTGCGTTGGCGACCTCCTCCTCCTCCTCCTCTGCCTTGTGCTTCCACTGTGGCCCCGCTGTCAGATGGGAATGCCAGCAGCATGGCGTCTACCAGCGTGCGCTTGTACTCGCGCATCTTGCGATCGCGCTCCAGTGAGTGAATTAAGGACGGTACGTTGTCCTTGTAACGGGGATCCAGCAGCGTGGCCACCCAGTAATCAGCACAAGTTAGAATGTGGGCAACTCGGCGGTCGTTGTGGAGACACTGCAGCATGTAATCGCTCATGTGTGCCAGGCTGCCCAGAGGCAACGAAAGGCTGTCCTCTGTGGGAGGTGTATCGTCCGTGTCCTCTGTATCCCCCCAGCCACGCACCAGTGATGGCCATGAGCTGGCCTGGGTGCCACCCTGCTGTGAACATGGTTCCATCTCCTCCTCCAGCTCCTCCTCCTCCTCATCCTCCTCATCCTCCAGAACTGTGCCCCTGCTGGACAATTGCGTCCCTGGCGTTTGCGTGTGCAGGAACCCACCCTCGGAGCCCCTTGCGAATGACTGCCCTGAAAGCCTTGGAAATGTTACCTCTTCATCCTCCTCCTCCTCCTCATCCTGTGCCACATCCTCTTCCATCATCGCCCGAATTGTTTTTTCAAGGAGGCATAGAAGTGGGATAGTTAAGCTGAGAACGGCGTCATTGCCACTGGCCATGTTGGTGGAGTACTCAAAACAGCGCAACAAGGCACACAGGTCTCGCATGGAGGCCCAGTTATTGGTGGTGAAGTGGTGCTGTTCCGCAGAGCGACTCACGCGTGCGTGCTGCAGCTGAAACTCCACTATGGCCTGCTGCTGCTCGCACAGTCTTTCCAGCATGTGCAAGGTGGAGTTCCACCTTGTGGGCACGTCACATATGAGGCGGTGAGCGGGAAGGCCGAAGTTACGCTGCAGCGCTGCCAGGCGAGCAGCAGCAGGGTGAGAACGCCGAAAGTGCGCACAAACGGCCCGCACTTTCTGCAGCAGCTCTGACATATCGGGGTAGTTTTTAAGGAACCTCTGCACCACCAAATTCAGCACATGCGCCAGGCAAGGGATGTGCGTCAAACCGGCTAGGCCCAGAGCTGCTATGAGATTTCGCCCGTTATCGCACACCACCAGGCCGGGCTTGAGGCTCGCTGGCAGCAACCACTCATTTGTCTGCTGTTCCATGCTCCTCCACAACTCCTGCGCGGTGTGTGGTTTGTCCCCCAAACAGGCAAGTTGTAAAACTGCCTGCTGTCGTTTACCCCTGGCCGTGCTGAAGTTGGTGGTGAAGGTGTTACGCTGTCCGGATGAGGAGGCGGTAGAGGATGAGGAAGCGGAGTAGGAGGAGTTAGGAACAGGAGGCAAACTGAAGCGCCCTGCAATCCTCGGTGGTGGAAGGACATGCGCCAAATTGCTATCCGCCTCAGGCCCATCCGCCACTGCATTTACCCAGTGTGCCGTTAGGGAGATATAACGCCCCTGACCGTGCTTACTGGTCCACGTATCCGTAGTTAGGTGGACCTTGGCACAGATGGCGTTGCGCAGTGCACACCTGATATTTTCCCCCACTTGGTTGTGCAGGGAAGGGATGGCTTGCCTGGAAAAGTAGTGGCGGCTGGGCACGACGTACTGTGGGACAGCCACCGACATAAGGTTTTTAAAACTGTGCGTCTCCACCAGACGGAATGACAGCATTTCAAAGGCCAATAATTTTGAAATGCTGGCATTCAGGGCCAGGGATCGCGGGTGGGTAGGGGGGTACTTCCTCTTCCTCTCAAGTGTTTGGGAGATGGAAAGCTGAACGCTTCCACGGGACATTGTGGAGATGGTTGTTGGTGACCCAGGTGGTGGTGTTGCTGACAGATCGTCTGTTTGCGGGGTGGCAGGTGCCGGTATCACTACAGATGTGGCTGGAGCGGCCGAGACTGCAGCAGAAGAGGAAGCAGGATGAGCCAGAGACGTTTCTTGGTTTTGAAGGTGTGTACTCCACTGCAGCTCGTGCTTTGCACTTAGATGCCTGATCATGCAGGTTGTGCTCAGGTTGAGAAGGTTTATGCCTCGCTTCAAGCTCTGATTGCACAGGGTGCAAACCACTCGTGTCCTGTCATCAGCACATTTTCTAAAGAACTTCCACGCTAGAGAACTCCTTTGAGCTGACTTTGGTGCGCTCGTTCCCTTGCTGCGTTGGGCAGTAGCGGGCGTAGTGTCTAGGGCACGGCCGCTCCGCTTCTGCACCCTGCTCCCTCTTCTGCTGTGCTGGTGGCTCTGTGCGACCACCGCCTCTTCCTCCAAACTACTCAGGTCACCTGCATGACGTTCATTCCATGTGGGGTCGAGGACCTCATCGTCCTCCACATCATCTTCCACCCAGTCTTCACCCCTGCCCTCCTTGTCGGTCTCCACAATGCTGAACGCCGCAGCAGTTGGCACCTGCGTTTCGTCATCATCGGAGACGTGCTGCGATGATCCTTGCATGTACTCATCTTGAGAAATAAGTGGTTGGGCATCGCTGCACTCAATCTCTTCCACTTCTGGGGCAGGGCTAGGTGGATGGCCCTGGGAAACCCTGCTGACAGAGTCCTCAAAAAGAATAAGAGACTGCTGTATGGCTTGGGGCTCAGACTGCTGGCCTGATTTGCAAGGGGGTGAGGTGAAAGACGGTTGGACATTGGCTGCAGGTGCCAACTCTGACCTTTCTGCAGTAGACTGGGTGGGAGACAATGTGAAGGAACTGGAGGCACTGTCAGCAGCAAACCAATCTACTATCGCCTCAACTTGTTCTGGCCTCATCACTTCTAGGGGCGTTTGATGCCCTACCAAATACTGATGCAGGTTCTGTCGCCTACTCACACTTGAGGAAGGTGTTTCACTTGTGCGTGTAGCTGGCACAGATCGACCACGTCCTCTCCTTGCAACAGGAGCTCTACCAGCAGCACCACGACCCAGGCCACGGCCCTTATTTGACGGTCTCCTCATATTTCTGTAATTTAAGATCTTGCCCTAGAAAGGTTTTTATTGAATAGCGGAATAGGAAATATGATCCAAAAAAGTGTATGTATCTCGCACGTACAAAACCACACTAGGCCCCAATTACTATTGTTTCTACCCCTAAAAGGATGGATGAGGAGTAGGAGGAGTATGGAACAGACAGCACCCTCAAATCTTCAGAAGTATGAGATGAACCCCAAAAACTTGGAAAGGTGGATCTCACACGTACCGACACAGACTATCCCGCAATTCAATTGATCCTCAAAGGTTTTTATTGAATAGCGGAATAGGAAATATGATCAAAAAAAGTGTATGTATCTCGCACGTACACAACCACACTAGGCCCCAATTACTATTGTTTGTACCCCTAAAAGGATGGATGAGGAGTAGGAGGAGGAGTATGGAACAGGCAGCACCCTCAAATCTTCAGAAGTATGAGATGAACCCCAAAAACTTGGAAAGGTGGATCTCACACGTACCGACACAGACTATCCCGCAATTCAATTGATCCTCAAAGGTTTTTATTGAATAGCGGAATAGGAAATATGATCAAAAAAAGTGTATGTATCTCGCACGTACACAACCACACTAGGCCCCAATTACTATTGTTTGTACCCCTAAAAGGATGGATGAGGAGTAGGAGGAGGAGTATGGAACAGGCAGCACCCTCAAATCTTCAGAAGTATGAGATGAACCCCAAAAACTCTGGAAAGGTGGATCTCACACGTACCGACACAGACTATCCCGCAATTCAATTGATCCTCAAAGGTTTTTATTGAATAGCGGAATAGGAAATATGATCAAAAAAAGTGTATGTATCTCGCACGTACACAACCACACTAGGCCCCAATTACTATTGTTTGTACCCCTAAAAGGATGGTTGAGCAGTAGGAGCAGGAGTATGGAACAGGCAGCACCCTCAAATCTTCAGAAGTATGAGATGAACCCCAACAACTTGGAAAGGTGGATCTCACACGTACCGACACAGGCTATCTCGCAATTGAATTGATCCCCAAAGGTTTTAATTGAATAGCGGAATAGAAAATATGATCAAAAAGAAAGTGTATGTATCTCGCACGTACACCACCACACTAGGCCCCAACTACTATTGTTTGTACCCCTAAAAGGATGGTTGAGCAGTAGGAGGAGGAGTATGGAACAGGCAGCACCCTCAAATCTTCAGAAGTATGAGATGAACCCCAAAAACTTGGAAAGGTGGATCTCTCTCACACGTACCAACACAGACTATCCCCCAATTTAACTGATCCCCAAAGGTTTTTGATTAAATAGCGGAATAGAAAATATGATCCAAAAAAAGTGTATGTATATCACACGTACACAACCACACTAGGCCCCAATTACTATTGTTTGTACCCCTAAAAGGCTAGATGAGGAGTAGGGGGAGTATGGAACAGGCAGCACCCTCAAACCTTCAGAAGTATGAGATGAACCCCAACAACTTGGAAAGGTGGATCTCTCTCACACGTACCAACACAGACTATCCCCCAATTTAACTGATCCCCAAAGGTTTTTGATTAAATAGCGGAATAGAAAATATGATCCAAAAAAAGTGTATGTATATCACACGTACACAACCACACTAGGCCCCAATTACTATTGTTTGTACCCCTAAAAGGCTAGATGAGGAGTAGGGGGGGTATGGAACAGGCAGCACCCTCAAATCTTCAGAAGTATGAGATGAACCCCAAAAACTTGGAAAGGTGGATCTCTCTCACACGTACCAACACAGACTATCCCCCAATTTAACTGATCCCCAAAGGTTTTTGATTAAATAGCGGAATAGAAAATATGATCCAAAAAAAGTGTATGTATATCACACGTACACAACCACACTAGGCCCCAATTACTATTGTTTGTACCCCTAAAAGGCTAGATGAGGAGTAGGGGGGGTATGGAACAGGCAGCACCCTCAAACCTTCAGAAGTATGAGATGAACCCCAACAACTTGGAAAGGTGGATCTCTCTCACACGTACCAACACAGACTATCCCCCAATTTAACTGATCCCCAAAGGTTTTTGATTAAATAGCGGAATAGAAAATATGATCCAAAAAAAGTGTATGTATATCACACGTACACAACCACACTGGGCCCCAATTACTATTGTTTGTACCCCTAAAAGGCTAGATGAGGAGTAGGGGGAGTATGGAACAGGCAGCACCCTCAAACATTCAGAAGTATGAGATGAACCCCAACAACTTGGAAAGGTGGATCTCTCTCACACGTACCAACACAGACTATCCCCCAATTTAACTGATCCCCAAAGGTTTTTGATTAAATAGCGGAATAGAAAATATGATCCAAAAAAAGTGTATGTATATCACACGTACACAACCACACTAGGCCCCAATTACTATTGTTTGTACCCCTAAAAGGCTAGGAGTAGGGGGGGTATGGAACAGGCAGCACCCTCAAACCTTCAGAAGTATGAGATGAACCCCAACAACTTGGAAAGGTGGATCTCTCTCACACGTACCAACACAGACTATCCCCCAATTTAACTGATCCCCAAAGGTTTTTGATTAAATAGCGGAATAGAAAATATGATCCAAAAAAAGTGTATGTATATCACACGTACACAACCACACTAGGCCCCAATTACTATTGTTTGTACCCCTAAAAGGCTAGGAGTAGGGGGAGTATGGAACAGGCAGCACCCTCAAACCTTCAGAAGTATGAGATGAACCCCAACAACTTGGAAAGGTGGATCTCTCTCACACGTACCAACACAGACTATCCCCCAATTTAACTGATCCCCAAAGGTTTTTGATTAAATAGCGGAATAGAAAATATGATCCAAAAAAAGTGTATGTATATCACACGTACACAACCACACTAGGCCCCAATTACTATTGTTTGTACCCCTAAAAGGCTAGATGAGGAGTAGGGGGAGTATGGAACAGGCAGCACCCTCAAACCTTCAGAAGTATGAGATGAACCCCAACAACTTGGAAAGGTGGATCTCTCTCACACGTACCAACACAGACTATCCCCCAATTTAACTGATCCCCAAAGGTTTTTGATTAAATAGCGGAATAGAAAATATGATCCAAAAAAAGTGTATGTATATCACACGTACACAACCACACTAGGCCCCAATTACTATTGTTTGTACCCCTAAAAGGCTAGATGAGGAGTAGGGGGGGTATGGAACAGGCAGCACCCTCAAATCTTCAGAAGTATGAGATGAACCCCAAAAACTTGGAAAGGTGGATCTCTCTCACACGTACCAACACAGACTATCCCCCAATTTAACTGATCCCCAAAGGTTTTTGATTAAATAGCGGAATAGAAAATATGATCCAAAAAAAGTGTATGTATATCACACGTACACAACCACACTAGGCCCCAATTACTATTGTTTGTACCCCTAAAAGGCTAGGAGTAGGGGGAGTATGGAACAGGCAGCACCCTCAAACCTTCAGAAGTATGAGATGAACCCCAACAACTTGGAAAGGTGGATCTCTCTCACACGTACCAACACAGACTATCCCCCAATTTAACTGATCCCCAAAGGTTTTTGATTAAATAGCGGAATAGAAAATATGATCCAAAAAAAGTGTATGTATATCACACGTACACAACCACACTAGGCCCCAATTACTATTGTTTGTACCCCTAAAAGGCTAGGAGTAGGGGGAGTATGGAACAGGCAGCACCCTCAAACCTTCAGAAGTATGAGATGAACCCCAACAACTTGGAAAGGTGGATCTCTCTCACACGTACCAACACAGACTATCCCCCAATTTAACTGATCCCCAAAGGTTTTTGATTAAATAGCGGAATAGAAAATATGATCCAAAAAAAGTGTATGTATATCACACGTACACAACCACACTAGGCCCCAATTACTATTGTTTGTACCCCTAAAAGGCTAGATGAGGAGTAGGGGGGGTATGGAACAGGCAGCACCCTCAAATCTTCAGAAGTATGAGATGAACCCCAAAAACTTGGAAAGGTGGATCTCTCTCACACGTACCAACACAGACTATCCCCCAATTTAACTGATCCCCAAAGGTTTTTGATTAAATAGCGGAATAGAAAATATGATCCAAAAAAAGTGTATGTATATCACACGTACACAACCACACTAGGCCCCAATTACTATTGTTTGTACCCCTAAAAGGCTAGATGAGGAGTAGGGGGGGTATGGAACAGGCAGCACCCTCAAACCTTCAGAAGTATGAGATGAACCCCAACAACTTGGAAAGGTGGATCTCTCTCACACGTACCAACACAGACTATCCCCCAATTTAACTGATCCCCAAAGGTTTTTGATTAAATAGCGGAATAGAAAATATGATCCAAAAAAAGTGTATGTATATCACACGTACACAACCACACTAGGCCCCAATTACTATTGTTTGTACCCCTAAAAGGCTAGATGAGGAGTAGGGGGGGTATGGAACAGGCAGCACCCTCAAACCTTCAGAAGTATGAGATGAACCCCAACAACTTGGAAAGGTGGATCTCTCTCACACGTACCAACACAGACTATCCCCCAATTTAACTGATCCCCAAAGGTTTTTGATTAAATAGCGGAATAGAAAATATGATCCAAAAAAAGTGTATGTATATCACACGTACACAACCACACTAGGCCCCAATTACTATTGTTTGTACCCCTAAAAGGCTAGATGAGGAGTAGGGGGGGTATGGAACAGGCAGCACCCTCAAACCTTCAGAAGTATGAGATGAACCCCAACAACTTGGAAAGGTGGATCTCTCTCACACGTACCAACACAGACTATCCCCCAATTTAACTGATCCCCAAAGGTTTTTGATTAAATAGCGGAATAGAAAATATGATCCAAAAAAAGTGTATGTATATCACACGTACACAACCACACTAGGCCCCAATTACTATTGTTTGTACCCCTAAAAGGCTAGATGAGGAGTAGGGGGGGTATGGAACAGGCAGCACCCTCAAACCTTCAGAAGTATGAGATGAACCCCAACAACTTGGAAAGGTGGATCTCTCTCACACGTACCAACACAGACTATCCCCCAATTTAACTGATCCCCAAAGGTTTTTGATTAAATAGCGGAATAGAAAATATGATCCAAAAAAAGTGTATGTATATCACACGTACACAACCACACTAGGCCCCAATTACTATTGTTTGTACCCCTAAAAGGCTAGATGAGGAGTAGGGGGGGTATGGAACAGGCAGCACCCTCAAACCTTCAGAAGTATGAGATGAACCCCAACAACTTGGAAAGGTGGATCTCTCTCACACGTACCAACACAGACTATCCCCCAATTTAACTGATCCCCAAAGGTTTTTGATTAAATAGCGGAATAGAAAATATGATCCAAAAAAAGTGTATGTATATCACACGTACACAACCACACTAGGCCCCAATTACTATTGTTTGTACCCCTAAAAGGCTAGGAGTAGGGGGAGTATGGAACAGGCAGCACCCTCAAACCTTCAGAAGTATGAGATGAACCCCAACAACTTGGAAAGGTGGATCTCTCTCACACGTACCAACACAGACTATCCCCCAATTTAACTGATCCCCAAAGGTTTTTGATTAAATAGCGGAATAGAAAATATGATCCAAAAAAAGTGTATGTATATCACACGTACACAACCACACTAGGCCCCAATTACTATTGTTTGTACCCCTAAAAGGCTAGATGAGGAGTAGGGGGAGTATGGAACAGGCAGCACCCTCAAATCTTCAGAAGTATGAGATTGTGTTCACTGTACCCCACAAAGATTGAGTTCACTGCACCCCACAATGATTGTGTTCACTGCACCCCACAAAGATTGTGTTCACTGCACCTCACAAAGATTGTGTTCACTGTACCCCCCAAAGATTGTGTTCACTGCACCCCACAAAGATTCTGTTCACTGTACCCCACAAAGATTGTGTTCACTGCACCCTAAAAGGATGTTGTTCACTGCACCCCACAAAGATTGTGTTCACTGCACCCTAAAAGGATGTTGTTCACTGCACCCCAAAAAGATTGTGTTCACTGTACCCCCCCAAAGATTGTGTTCACTGCACCCCACAAAGATTGTGTTCACTGCACCCCAAAAAGATTGTGTTCACTGTACCCCCCAAAGATTGTGTTCACTGCACCCCAAAAAGATTGTGTTCACTGTACCCCCCAAAGATTGTGTTCACTGCACCCCACAAAGATTCTGTTCACTGTACCCCACAAAGATTGTGTTCACTGCACCCCAAAAAGATTGTGTTCACTGTACCCCCCCAAAGATTGTGTTCACTGCACCCCACAAAGATTCTGTTCACTGCACCCCACAAAGGATTTTGTTCACTGCACCCCAAAAAGATTGTGTTCACTGCACCCCAAAAAGGATTTTGATCACTGCACCCCAAAAAGGATGTTGTTCACTGCACCCCAAAAATGATTTTGTTCACTCCACCCCAAAAAGATTGTGTTCACTGCACCCCACAAAGATTGTGTTCACTGCACCCCAAAAAGATTGTGTTCACTGTACCCCCCAAAGATTGTGTTCACTGCACCCCACAAAGATTCTGTTCACTGTACCCCACAAAGATTGTGTTCACTGCACCCCAAAAAGATTGTGTTCACTGCACCCCAAAAAGGATGTTGTTCACTGCACCCCAAAAAGGATGTTGTTCACTCCACCCCAAAAAGATTGTGTTCACTGCACCCCACAAAGATTGTGTTCACTGCACCCCAAAAAGATTGTGTTCACTGCACCCCAAAAATGATTTTGTTCACTGCACCCCAAAAAGGATTTTGTTCACTGCACCCCAAAAAGGATGTTGTTCACTCCACCCCAAAAAGATTGTGTTCACTGCACCCCAAAAAGATTGTGTTCACTGCACCCCACAAAGGATTTTGTTCACTGCACCCCAAAAAGATTGTGTTCACTGCACCCCAAAAAGGATGTTGTTCACTGCACCCCAAAAAGGATTTTGTTCACTGCACCCCAAAAAGATTGTGTTCACTGCACCCCACAAAGGATTTTGTTCACTGCACCCCACAAAGATTGTGTTCACTGCACACCAAAAAGGATTGTGTTCACTGCACCCCAAAAAGATTTTGTTCACTGCACCCCAAAAAGATTGTGTTCACTGCAGCCCAAAAAGATTGTGTTCACTGCAGCCCAAAAAGATTGTGTTCACTGCAGCCCAAAAAGATTGTGTTCACTGCAGCCCAAAAAGATTGTGTTCACTGCAGCTCACACACAGAAAAATGGATGTGGATCACTGACACCTGCCTATCTCCAATCCCACACCACACAGCAATATCGATTGTAGTTTGTAGAACACAGTTTCCCTAAAATTCAGCAGACTCTGTCCCTAACAGGATTGAGAAGAGATCGTAGATCAGGATTGAGTGCAGATTCACCCCACCCCCCACACAGCAATATCGATTGTAGTTTGTAGAAGACACTGACCCTATAATTCAGCAGACTCTATCCCTAAAATGCCTACAACTCGCCCTGCCTAAACACTCCGACCTGTCCCTCAATTCTATCCGGACACAAATGGTTTTTTCCTGCCTATCTTTCCCTAATCAGCAGCCAGCACATTGATGTGTGCTCTGTCCCTTAGCTAAGCAGCAGAATGACGCTGCTGCGGCGGCTGCCTCGAACTTATAAAGACTTGGTCACATGCTTCAGACGGCCAATCACAGCTACTAAGACATTTGCAGGCATGGCTGGGATGGCTTAAGGCACACCAGTTAAACGATTGTTGATTGGCTGTTGAAAGCCCGCCATGAAAAGAGCGCCAAAGCATGCAAAACCCGGAAATAAAACGACCGAACACGGATTTTTACCCGAACATACAGTAAAGTGTCCGTGTCCGTGTTCGGGTACAAAAAATCCAATTATTCGGTACGAACACGAATAATACAGTCCGTGTTCGCTCAACACTAGTCAACACCTATCAATGTCTTGTCGTCTATATGCAAAATATCCAACTGTCAAGTGTCCAAATGAATGAATGGAAAGGTGTTTGACATGTAAACTCCTATCAATGTCTTGTCGTCTATATGCAAAATATCCAACTGCTAGGTGTAGTCTGGCTCGTTAATATGTAATTGCAAGTGGCCCACATTCCAATGGAAAGTGGGCATGGGCTGAAATATATTATGAAATATATATTTTAGTAAGGCACGTTAATACACACTTTCAACCCAACCTTTGATCCCAACCTTATTCATAAAGGTGGGATCACCTAGAGTCTGTGAATAGCACTATGTGCCCTCCTGGGATATATGTCCAATTATGAATGAGCTGGACATTCTTGACATACCTGGGTTGTGTTATTGTATGAGTGCATGTCATATTATTGGTAACTGACTTGCACAAAACAGGTGACATTATATTCCAAGGTGTATGTAGGCTGGTGACTTGGTTGTGTGCACATAGGGATATAACTTCTTAGAATTCTATCAAATCAAAAACAGACATGTTCAATGGGGAGGGCCATAGCTTGCAAGAATCTATGGCCTGAAAAATCTAAAACTCCATATTATGGCAATAAAGTCACTACAAATCCTAAAGCCTTTGTCAGGAAAGGGCAAAAATAAACCCCCACGTTCAATGGGAGGAAAAAATTCCCTTTCGACCCTCGTATCAACAGAGCAGTCAGACTAAATCCCTGGCGTCTACAATGTTAAACAATGTCCTTTGTGTCCAATAGGCTTGACTTCGACTGTAAAGTGGAGACATGAATGTCTCGTGTCTCTCTCCTTTCCTGGGGTGAGGAAGGGCAAAATGAGGAGAGGTTCTCCGGGTGGTGAGCACATGTTGCAAGTAACCAGGCAGTGGCTACTAGTGTTAAGCTTGCTACAAATAGTACCACTGTTGCATGAATGCAAAGTCTTCCAGGAGTAGGGGTGTCCGTTGGCATTGTACCAATGCCCCTGTCTGGATCCAACTGGAATTCGTCTGGTGCTCGTCACAATCTCCGGTCTGCAGTCGTGGGGTCCAGAGGTGGGGCTTCCTTCAGTCGCGATGCGTGGATCCAAACCGGGGAGTCGTCTGTCAATACCGCTGTTCTGCTTATGGGGGGCCTTCACCAGGACTCTGTCTCCAGGCTTGAATGGGTGGGTTGGTGCACCTGTTGGCAAACGAAACAAGAGCAAAATATCACCATAATCACTGTTTAATTTTTCAATTAATTCTGCCACATATTCCTCTTGCAAAATCTCTAGATATGAGAATTCTTCTGGTCTTACAGGCAGACAGCAAAATAAATGCTAGTAAGAACCACTCGCAGCACTGAAGTTCAGGGCCTACAGGGAGGCAGGCAAATTTAAGACAGGAAGGATACCTAATGGCACTATTTTGGGAGAACACAGCATGTCCACACATGCAACAATGGTGAGGGCCCTTGGAGGGGTTGAACTGCCTTATATTCTCCAAAGGTAGAGATGGGTTAGCTTGCAGTCCTCTGACTCGCCCAAGCAGGCAGCTACCTAGAACTGAGAATCCCTTGCATGGCTAAGATGCTGTGATCACTGAACAGCAGGAAGTGAAATTCAAGCTGTCTTGCGTCCATGGACACATAGAGACGCACAAAACTGCTAGAAGTGAGTACCCATGCAAACATAAATTTATAAGAGATTGCACAGTTTGCTCAGTGACACCGAGCAGGAAATTGAAACCAAATAGCCTTGGAGACACAGGGTCTGACTTCAAGGACCATTTATATGCAAAGCCTGGGGCAATGAGTCACCTTAGAATGAAAAGAGATGGCTTGGCTGGCCATGCAACTAATTGAATTCACCACAGGAGGTTACATTGTCTTAAAGTTTAAATCTTTAACAATATCAAAGTAGTAACGCTGGCATAAATTCATCATAATTCTTAGCACACTATCAACAAGTTATCCAATTCCATCCTATTTTTTTTTCTCACAATATAATAAAAGAAAACTTTATAAGACCAGAGATGCTTAATTATCTAAGGCATAGCACCTCATTAAAGCGGAGTTCCACCCAGTGCACATTTTTTTTTTAAAAAATACCCCCGGGACAGTCAGGGCTAGTACATTCCACAATGGCTAGCCTCTGATCTGTCCCGGGTTGCACTTACCTTTTAGGAGAAATACTTACCTTTAAATAGTATTCTCCAGCGCTGCCATCTCAGGTGTGGGCAGCTTGAAGCCAGTGCGATCCTCTTCAGCGTCCTCTTCCTTCTTCTTCAGTCCCACGATGCACTGCACCGGCCACCAACGTCACTTCCGGCGTGCACGCGTCATCCCTCCACAGCTTCTGGGCATGCCCTGAAGCTGTTTAGAAGGGAATGATGCGCACGCGCCGGAACTGACGTCGGGGCCGGTACGGGCGCAATGATTCCTGGGAGCGATGACGTTCAGCTCCCAGGAATCATTGCAAAAGCCAGGAAGTGATGACGGGCCGCAACCGCCGAGGGGAGGAAGAAGGAAGTAAGGTAAGTATATTTTCTTTACAAGGTAAGTAAAAAAAAAAAAAAAAATTGCGATTATCCATTTGTTTTTCAGGTGACCCGGAGCGAGAAGATGGAGGTAAGTATAAAATTAGGGTGGAACTCCACTTTAATGCCAGAGCTCATATATGTCAAATTAGAACACATCAAATATCTGACACCCAATAAATAAGAACTTTCTAACACCCATAAAAACAGTCTAATCAATCAGAAAAAAAAACAATTTGTAAACAATACTCCCATAAGGTTGAGTTGTCGCTGAAGGCTGTGATCGTCCTTCGTTCTGAACGTCTCAAATTAAATTTATCTGAGAAACAAGCATCAAGAAAAAATTTAGTAACAAAACATTTTACCTTTCCTCCTAAAAATAAACCAACGGTTAGAGGAATTTCGCATACAGTAAGCATGTCAAACATTTTCCTTCCTAACAGTGCACTTCTCTAATACCAAAAATTGTTGACGTGAAATTAATTATTACCACATGGATTTCTATATTTTTTGTTATGTTATGGTATACCATAAATTTAAAGAAAAAAATTATTATTGTTCACCATGGTTAAAAAATGAGCAGCTCAAAAATAAACATTAGTAATTTTCCATTTGGCTACAAGAACTTATACGTCACCATTCTTTTCACCCATTTGGAACATCCTTCAAAACAGTTTTTTTTTTCCTACAAAAGCAAAACTGATAGTTAATATACATTTGCATATACAATTAACAGATTCTTTAGTACTTTCCTCTTCAAGTTTACTCAGCTCAGTCAATTTGTATGACAATGCAACTGTTTACACTCCATTTTGCAATTACCTGTGTCACAGACGGGAGGGGGGGGGGGGGGTTTGTGTGCTAAAAAAGCACCAACATTTTTTGGTTTAAAAAAGCCAGTGATAACGATAAAAAGTCAGTGACAAAAGCCTCAAAGATAAAAGTTCAAAATTGCTCACGATTTTAAGGATAGAAGCACAATTTTAGTCCTTAAGGTCACACTTTACACACCAAATATATTTTCTTGCTTCTAAAAGCTGCCATGACCAGCATAGCACGGATTTGTTACCTTTTTTGTTGTACTCGTGGCAAAATCACATCACTTTAAAACATACGTAATAAACACAAAACAAATCATTATGCAACCAGTATTCCTTCAGTGTTATGAAATGCTTTGCTGATACAGCACTTTTAGGAACAGTATTAAAACTAACACAACATAACGATTCATGGATCTCACACACTTCTAAGGTTGCCCATACACAATACAATTTTCATACAATTTTCCTTAACGTAAATTTCATTATATTCTTTTCTTTGAGATTCTCCTTACCTTGAGAATTGCCCATTATCTAAGCTCAGAATATAAAGTGAGATTTAGCTGAGTTTGAAGGTTTATATATATATATATATATATATATATATATATATATATATATATATAGGGATGGTGAGGTCAGTATTTAGACTTTATTGGAAAACCTAGTTTCCCAACTTATGTGGTTTCCTGCGTCTTTATAATCAGATTTATATACACCCAATTTATGGTTTGCTGTTTAACTATCCTTGGTGGGCAAGTTTATACCTTCAAGCTCAGCTTAATATCACATACAATCTCCACATACATCTATACAATGGCATGCAATCTTAAATAACGACTAAAAATACACTTAAACATCTATACAGCAAATATACAAGGTTTTAGAGGGAGAATTCACTATCACACACAGTACTGCTTTGTAACCGGGTTTCAGACCCTGGGGTATCAGACCCCATCTTATCTTTGGGGCTTCAGACCCTGGGGTATCAGACCCCTATTTTCTTTAGGAATATCATATTCCTGGGAGGCGCTAAAAAATAGCGGTTAACTGGGTACCGTTAATCTGCTCTGACAGTATAGGGTGATAATAAATAAAAAATAAAATTACTCACCCAATACTGTGTTATGGCAGATCCCAACTTCTTGACACCAAACTGTAAGCTCAATCTTGTCAGGAGGCAATTTACAAGATGATATACGGCCCTTCAGTCCCAATCTCCCCTGTGTAGTGAATTCTCTCTCATCCGGCCAGGAGGTGTGACGACACATAACACTCAAGCTTAGCGTAGAAACATCTGATTTATTTCAAGTTTCGCTCATATTTAAGGGAAGTTTTGAGCGGCAAAAACTGCTTTAAACTGGTTACAATTCATAGGTCAATTTAACAATAGAACATATCTCACACAAAACAATAGAAGAAAAGGTCCTTGTGTTCCCTATACATCTGTGTCAATATGAGGTGTCTTGTGTCTGAGATTGTGTTTTGTGGGAGAGCCGATCCGTCTGTGTTCAGCTGTTTAACATGTCATCACCTATCAATGTCTTGTCGTCTATATGCAAAATATCCAACTATCAAGTGTCCAAATGAATGAATGGAAAGGTGTTTGACATGTAAACTCCTATCAATGTCTTGTCGTCTATACGCAAAATATCCAACAGCCAGGTATAGTCTGGCTCGTTAATATGTAATTGCAAGGGGCCCACATTCCAATGGAAAGTGGGCATGAGCTGAAATATATTATGAAATATATATTTTAGTAAGGCACGTTGATACACTCTTTCAGCATTGGATTTCTAGTTTCTGGCTGCAATAAGGGCTTCCTCCTCTTGAATTGGATTAATCATTTTGGAGTAAGTCAGAGGATAACTCTTGTCTCTTGCCCATAGCTTGAGCATTATTAGATCTAGAGGTTGCGCTCCTTTTAAAACTTGAATCAGTATAGCCTTTCTTGAAGCCTCACCATTCCACCCTTTATGATGAAGGACCTTATCTACATGTGTAACAAAGACTGACTGCTTCTTTCCCTTTCATTGATAGGTGTGCTGAAAGAGGTAGATCAGCTCTGTACAGTTCTCTATTCTTACATTTCTTGGAGAGCTACCAAGCATTTTGCTACTGTGCAGCCTGGCCTGTCTTTCTTTGGGTTCTGGATAACATCAGAAGCAGGTGCTCATACACTTTTGACTATTCTGTATCTATATGGTGCCTGCAATCTCCCATTCTTATCACAGCTTGCACTGCCTCATTTATCCAGTGTGGAGAGTCAGCCTGGGGCAGATTTAAGAGGGGGTTAATTATAGAGGGCATGTACTTCCCCTTCAGGCCTGTTTAATAAGAAGCTGGTCAGAAAGGCTGGGTAATGGCAGTTTTGCTGTCTGTAGTGAGGAGACCTGGTTGCTGCCTGGATGTCACGTACCTGGTAGGAGACTGAATTGACAAGGTAGGCCTCTCTTGTATCTCCAGCCCAGGCCTCACTGAAGGTGAAACAAATGGTGCCGAGGGACAGGAGGAACACATGTAACTGCAGGTGTTGATAGCAGAACTTGCAGCAGCAGAAGCAGGCTTGAGAAGTCAGGCAGGACATCAGGCCAGGAACAGATGTACTGCATGCTGAACTAGACGAGACTAAAGGGGCACTCCGCATGTACTTCAGGTTCTGGAGGTGTGGCTGAAGCAGGTATGAAGTACAGCTGAAGCAGACATTCAGAAGTAGCCAAGTTGGAAGCAGGAGCAAGGTCACAGAGATAGCCGGGGTCAGTAGCCAGAGGGGCAAGGAGACATAGGCAAAAGCGTGATCAGAAACAAGACTGAGGTCTTTAACCACCTCAATACTGGGCACTTAAACCCCCTTCCTTCCCAGACCAATTTTCAGCTTTTAGCGCTGTTGCAATTTGAATGACAATTGCGCGGTCATGCAACGCTACCTAAACCAAATTTGTGTAATTTTTTCCCCACAAATAGAGATTTCTTTTGGTGGTATTTGATCACCATCAGGTTTTTTCTTTTTTGGTGCACAAATAAAAAAAGACTGAAAAGTTTGGAAAAAAAAAAAGTTTTTTTTTTTTTAGGTTATAAAATTTTGTAAATAGATATGTTTTTTCCTGCACTGATGAGCACTGATGATGCCGCACTGACAGGCACTGATGAGGAGACACTGATGGGGTGGCACTGATGGGGTGGCACTGATGGGATGGCACTGATATGCAGCACTGATGGGCACTGATAGGTAGCACTGATATGCAGCACTGATGGGCACTGATATGTGGCACTGATAGATAGCACTGATATGCAGCATTGGTGGGCACTGATAGGCAGCGCTGATGGGCACTGATAGGCAGCACTGATGGGCACTGATTGGCGGCACTGATGGGCACTGATGGGCACTGATAGGTGGCACTGTTGGGCGGCAATGATCGGCACTGATGGGTGGCACTGATCGGCACTGATGGGGGGCACTGATAGGCAGCACTGGTGGGCAATAATGGGTACTGGTGGGTGGCACTGATAGATGGCAATAACGGCATTGGTGGGCAGCATTGATAGATGGCATTGGTGGGCAACACTGATAGGGAGGGCACTGGGGGGCGCTCTGAGCCCTGCTTGCCATCCCTGGTGGCCATGGTGGGCATCCCTGGTGGTCATGGGTGGGCATCCCTGGTGGCTTAGTGGCACCCCCCCCCCCAAGGCTGCACTGGTAATCAATGTTCTGATTACCAGCACAGACCCCCCCGTGATCAGTGAGTAATTAGAAATACTCACTGATCACCCCCGCAGCAGCACCGATCATCCCTCTTCTCCTCACTGACAGGATCTGTCAGGAGGAGAAGAGATCGAAGCCGTTGCAACGGCTCTATTTACATTACATGACGGCTGTGATTGGACACAGCCGTCATGTGATCAGGAGGGCCAATCACAGGGCCCTCCTGCCGAATGATGTTGCTCTGTGTCCGAGGGACACGCGCAGCGGCGCGATCTCTCTCCTTCTGAAGGACGTTCCGGAACGTCCATTCAGAAGGACGAGACTCCCACCCGGCCGTATATTTACAATGGCCCGGGTGGGAGGTGGTTAACAGGTGGGCAGAGGTACAAGCAGAATCCAGGATCAGGTCAGTAACAAACTGGGTCATCAATGGAAGTCAGATACAGGATACAATCAGAACACAGGGAAAGCTGAAGACCAGTACGCACTGACAGTGAGCAAGAGCATTCCTTAAATAGCCTATCTGGCACCAGAAACTGTGCGTACACTACTGCAATGCAAGCACGCTCATTTCTATACTGTTCTGACTTTGACCTGCTGGGTGAGCTTGCTTTAAAAGAGACTTTGAAACACTGTGTATGCTTTGGCTGGGACGCTGAAAGTTATTTATGTAAGACTGTTGTACTGATGGGAAGATTTACCTGTCAAGTTTAAACTGAATCTTAAAAAGGTTGTAAACCAAATTTTTTTTTTCACCCTGAAAGGGCAACACATAAAGAGCTTGTATGCATCGCATACTAGCTCATTAGGAAATACTTACCTTAGAACGAGCCCCCACCGTGCCGCCCGCTTACATGTTCAGTCGCCCGTCCTTCGGTATCGCGGCATCCGGCCATCTGATTGGCCAGAGCTGCGGTTACGTCACTGCCGCACACGCGGGCGGGAGCCGACAGTCACGGCATGGGGCTCTGAAGGAACGGCACCAGCGGCCGTTCCTTCAGAGCGCATGCGCCAGTGACGTCACTGGCTGCATGTAAGGTAAATATCTCCTAAACGGTACATGTTTAGGAGATATTTACAGTACCTATCGGTAAGCCTTATCATAGGCTTACCTATTCGCACAACTTGCAGAGGAGGGTTTACTTCCTCTTTAAGACAAAGCCTGTCACTTTTCTGTTTGATGATAAATCAAGTGGATTTTACGTTTATTGAACTGTGTGCAAAGAGCTTGTTTACCCCTCTGATTCTGACACCAGGTGTTAAATCCTCTTTCTTTGAGGGTACAGGGACCTTCCCAGAATAAGCCCGCAGCTTTCTGTAACCATAGTTGACATGTGTCGACAAACGTGTCATGCAATTTTTTAACAGATTCCCTACATCTTTAAAGAAAGTGGCCTGAGGGAGACATATCGTTTGTGGCGAGCACTACTGTGTCCATGATAGCTCTTTGGGTCCTTGTCTTCATCATTTACTCACAGAACAGAAATCCCAGATGATGTCCCCACATGTAGTGCTACCCAGGCACGAGCCATTTGGTAGATTGGATTTTCTGTTCTTCTGACTCGACTCTGAGAATAACCTCAGCCTCACTGACACACCAGGGTAAGCAAATGTATATGGCACTGCTACTGAGAGCACAACTATAGATACCATGCAGGTTCAGTATCAAGAAGCAAACATCAGATTGGTTAGTGATAAACCCAATATATAGTCATGAGTTTCAGTAAATAGCAGTATACTGTTTATTCTGACTCCAACTGTTGTAACAGTGATTTATCCCTTGCTGAGACCTATGTCTGGCCTGTATAAGCAGATATTATTTCCCCTAGATAGCCGTTATCAGATAGCTGAACTCACCAAAATACCTATTTTTCCATCCACGTAGGTTTTATTGCAAGCCACTCCCGATGACGGCTGAGTGGCAAAACGCATAGGAAGAAGCCACAGCACCATTGCATCACTTCCGGTTCCAGGTCCGTGGAGCGCATTGGCATTCCGGACTTCCTGACCATTTGTTTTCACTGCTTGGCTTATATGGATTACATGTAAGTGTACTACTAGTCTTTTATTAAAATGTACACTACGGAATTACGCTCTGGATGTTTTTTCCCATATATGCCTAATACTGCGGGGGTAACTGGAGTATAAGAATACAGTGTGTCAGCTATCCATTGCCAAATTAGATAACATACAGCTTATGGTGCTGTGAATGTTGAAAACCCCCTTGGTGAGGAGAATCTTCCGGTGAGTGCGGCAAATATGGGGGAGCACGAGTGAAGACACCGGCACAAATTAGAGAGCACATTTTTTGATTTTTTGTTTTTTGACTTTTTGATTTCTTGATTTTTGTGCATATCATATTTGAGGACTGCTGTTATACAGGATGCAAGCACTTGTCACTTTCTTGCACTCAGTCAATATTAAAATTGTATTAGAGATAATGAGAGATATTGTATTGTACACTATATCATTGAATCACTCACATTGATATATTGGGTTTTGTGATCTGTCTCAAACGATTCATTTATGTACAGCACTTATGTAGAATAGGTTTGGGTGCATATATACAATGCAAGTATTGTAATAGATCCAACACAAGCAGCGCCATATCCACCAATCTTCTCTAATATACAAAGTTCTTGTAAACAATATATTTGAGTGAGAAGCTTTTACCCATAGTTTTTCAGCCGGCTAGCACTGGGGCCCAGTCTTTACAGTGGTGCACATGAGTTCAGTCCCAGTAAAGTCTGCACGCAATAAATATTAGTAGTGGTAGTAATGCTGCTAGTTAGATGGCCAGTCCCTATGTGCTCAAACTCTTCTAGTAGGGACAGTTAATTGCAACAGTGTCCTATCACTAGTCTCAGCGATACAGCAGCAGGCAGTGCCAGGACAAGGCCATCTAGAGCCCAGGGCGAACATGCCAAACTGTGCCCCCCACCCCCCCAAGATTTATGAGTATGATATGTCAGAAAATATCCCACCCCCCCAAATAAAATGTTTGCTAATCTGGATGCTTACCCCCTAAGCATTAATTCCCTCTCCCCCCAGCACAAATATTTTCCCTCCCCCATCACTCCTAGCACAAATCCTCTGCCCCCTGATTTTCCACTGCCAGTACACATCCTCCCCCCTCACTCCAAATCCCCTCTCCCAGCACAAACTCCCCATCCACTCTCCTAGCAGAAATCCCCCACACCATATTTCCCCTCCTAGCACAAAAAAACCCCAATCATCCCTACTAGCACAAATCCTCCCCCCAACAACTCATACCCCTTGTTGCACCCCTCCCCAACTCTTGTGATACCAAAGTGCCCAGAGCAGCCACCCCTCCTGCCCACTCCTTGTCCTGGCCCTGGCTCACTGTTCAGATGTCAGCTTACTCCTGGATCTGCCTGGAGTGACATGAATCCTAAACACATGTCCGCAGGCTTGTGGCAGGCTCGTGACAGGCTGATTTGCACACAGGAGCAGTGATGCGCACACCTTAGTCTTCTTGCAACAAAGAAGTAAATTCCTAATTATTTAGCCTTTCAAAATACAGCTCTCTATCTATTTACACCTGGCTTGCACTGGGAGTGGTAGGTCCATAGGCCACTGACTCACATAGCATGATCCTTTCCCTGCACTACATCCCCCATGAAACAATGCTGCCCACCATTAAATCTCTTCAGCTCAATCTGCTGGTAAACTCCCCCTGGTGGATGGAGGTAAGGTAGTGTTAACCCATTCACTAGAAGTCCATTCTAGCACAGTGTCCTAAATCACTATCAGTCTGTAGCCAAGCACCTGGCTACACTAGTCATTTTAAATTGTGGTGAGAAAGAAATGGTTTTGTATTTCTCTTGCCCTTGTTATTAAACCACAAATCCAAAGCGATAAATCAAAAACTTAAACACAAATCTTCTATTAAGTAGTATTTCTCTCCTATGACATGAAAGAGGGAATCATACAAGAGCTTGAAAAATATTTTAATTGTGATGAACTGGCTTGTATATACTAATAGGAAACTTGGCATCTGTAATTTTTTTGTGGAATGGCTGCTGGAATGTTATACTTTATATTTATATCACTAATCACATCTTTAGACAGCCTTGGGATTATGAACTGCCACATTTGATTCACAAAGAATGTATTAAGAGAAATGAAGCATAGATGTGACCTTACAGGAGGAGCCTTTTATCTCCAATCAGACCATTTAAAATCTTAAAGGTATAGTTTATTCTGCTCATATTATGCCTTCCCAGATCCCTCTCATCCCCTTAGTGGTTATAAAGCCAAACTGTTTTTAACCTTAATGCATTCCCTGCATTAAAGCGGAGTTCCGGCCTCAAAAAAAGTTTTTAGATAATAATACCCCCGGGACAGTCAGGGCTAGTGCATTTAAGCAACGATGGCCTCTGAACTGTCCCCCATTTCACTTACATTTTAGAAGAAATGCTTACCTTGAAAATGTCTTGTCCAGTGCTGCCATCTCAGGTGTGGGCAGCTGAAGCCGGAGTGTCCTCTTCGGTGATGTCGGAGTCCCAGAATGCCTTGTACCGGCCCTGCTCATCACTTCCGCTGCAGTCACGTCATCCCTGCACAGCTTCTGGGCATGCCCAGAAGCTGTTCAGCAGGCAATAATGAGCCTGCACCGGAAGTGACGAGCAGGGCCGGTGCAGGCTCATTGACTCCTGGGAGCGATGGCGCTCTGCTCCCAGGAGTCAATGCAAGAAGGAAGCAGGAGGAAGTGGAAGGAAGGTAAGTGTAAGGTTCTGGCACTCTCAGTGCCTCCTATCACATTATTTCCGGGGGATTTCCATCTACCTAGATAGAAGAAACACATATAGGTGTGTTTCTCTTTAAGACTGATGCTGTCATCACTCAGTGCCGGACTAGATGGCTATTTAAATCGCCGGTTCTCACTCACATGTGTTCGTTCAAACACCCTTACCTGGATGCTAACTTGGCTTGAAGCTTTCGTGCTTGCAAGCATACCTCGCTGACGGAATCTCGCTGCGCTGATCCCTGTATCCCGCTTCCGGATCATCCGCTCTTCCTGAACCAACCTTCGGCTGTATTGCTATTAGTGCTAAGTACCCCGCAGGGGAACCCTCTATAAACTTATACTAAGCTTACACTATCTAGCTCTGCATAGTAAAGACTATTTATCACATCTGCATATCTAGATTGCTAGCTCTTAAGACTACTGCTACTTATTCCTGCACTGGGTTGATCTCTCTTGTATGTCCACCTGCTACTCTGTCATCTGCTACCATACATGATTGCTAAACCTACCTGCATCCATCTGCTACTATGTTACCTTCAAGTGTCTGTCACCTACCACCTCCACTCAACCTGTCTCTTAAATCTTCATCACTGTGTTACTACATACATAAAGTCACTCTAGGAACCAGCTTGTTGAGTGTGTGTATTTACTAGCTGAAGTAAGACCTTCCACACATGATGAGTCATTGAGGTTGGGAATGGTATCTCAGCATCTCTCTTACATGACTACTGAAGTGGAATATTTCTGCAGCTGAAAATCCACACCATACATGAAACGCAGGAGCGTTACAGATTGAACGAACCCACAAATGGATTCAGCAGAAATAACCACTCAGGTGACACAATTAAAACAGCAAGTAACTGCGTTAATACACGCACTTGCTGAATTAAAAGGAGACAATCAGGCTCTGTCGCAGCAGGTAATTAGACTGACACAACTTACCTCTGCTCAGTCCCCTGAACCCAAGATAAATCCCCCTTTGGTATTTACAGGCGAACGCAAAAAATTTCGCGAATTTAAAAACGCATGTGAGTTACTTTTTTTGCTAAAACCTCGTACCTACCTTACTGATCACATTAAGGTTTGTACTATTATTTCTTACCTAACAGGCGATCCTCGAGCCTGGGCAGACTCTCTTTTTGAGAAAAACGACCAGCTTCTCAACTCCTATGCCTTGTTCCTAGCAGAACTCACTAGCCTATATGATGACCCCAATAGGCAGAGTACTGCCGATCTTCAATTAAGATCCTTGAAACAAGGAGGGAGGCCTGTAGAAGACTTTGTCGCGGAATTCAAGAGATGGACCCTTGATTCAAAATGGAATGATGCATCTCTGAAAACCCAATTTAGGCTTGGCCTATCAGAAGCCGTTAAAGACGAGCTCGCCCGAGCGGATCTGCCAAAAACCCTGGATGCATTGATACAACTCAGTATCACCATAGATAGAAGACTACGAGAAAGGAAGTCTGAAAAAATGGGAATGCCATTATCCAGTTCTTCTCGGATTTCCGCCATTGACCCCACTCCTAAACCCGCTCCAGGTAACCACAGACCCCGGCTACCTAGGGAAAAAAGGAAACCTAATAAAAATGGTGATCCTGCCTGGTCATGGTCCAAGCCTGCCTTAAACAGTCAGCCTTGTCACTCTGACACATCCCATTTGGACCCTGATCCTACAGAGATGGATGAAGAGCCTATGGAGATTGGTGCCATACATACTAGGTTGTCCTTACAAGAAAAAAGAGATCACAGGAGAATCTGTGGCCTTTGTTTTTATTGTGGTGAAGGGGGACATTTCATTACATTCTGCCCAACCAGACCCCATAGGCCTAAGGCTCTCCCAATGGAGGCCAGGCGAATCCGAAGGGTCTTCCCTGAAAAACAGCCTGGAAATTATCAAGGCTGTTGCCAGCCCTGTCCCCGTTCTATATCAGAGAAGGACACCCAGAAATTAACAAATATTGGAATAGATATTTCTTCAACTCCAGTGAACTTGATACCACGTTCTAAAAAACCTCCTGTACCACCTCCTGAGGATACTCCTATTTTTCCAAGCACATTTTTAGCTTCCAATGAAAATATTGAGATTCTTGCACCTGACTGCGTACGCGCTTCTAATGGCACGGTGGTATGTAGGAAGGATCTGAGGATGTTTGAAGAAGCATTGGTTGCTAGGACTACTAGGATTACTTCGGATGGTTATGCGTCCGATTCTAGTGAGGGGTTCATGTAGCAGACACCCTAACAACAAGTGATCCGATTTTCATATCGGCAACAAGTGATCCGATTCTCAGATCGGTTACCAACCTGATCCGATTTTCATATCGGCAACAAGTGATCCGATTCTCAGATCGGTTACCAACCTGATCCGATTCTCATATCGGCAACAAGTGATCCGATTCTCACATCGGTTACCAACCTGATCCGATTCTCATATCGGCAACAAGTGATCCGATTCTCACATCGGTTACCAACCTGATCCGATTTTCATATCGGCAACAAGTGATCCGATTTTCATATCGGCAACAAGTGATCCGATTTTCATATCGGCAACAAGTGATCCGATTCTCACATCGGTTACCAACCTGATCCGATTTTCATATCGGCAACAAGTGATCCGATTCTCAGATCGGTTACCAATCTGATCCGATTCTCGTATCGGCAACCAGTCTTATCCGATTCTCGTATCGGCAACCAGTCTTATCCGATTCTCGTATCGGCAACCAGTATTATCCGATTCTCATATCGGCAACTATTTTTTTTTTCCGATTTTCATATCGGAAACCAGTCTCATCCGATTCTCGTATCGGCAACCAGTCTTATCCGATTCTCGTATCGGCAACCATTTTTTTTTTCTCTTCCCGATTTTCATGTCGGCAACCAGTCTTATCCGATTCTCGCATCGGCAACCAGTCTCATCCGATTCTCGCATCGACAACCAGTCTGATCCGATTCTCGTATCGGCAACCAGTATTATCCGATTCTCGTATAGGCAACCAGTCTTTTCCGATTCTTATATCGACAACCAGCCTTAGAGGCCTTCCGGAGCCGGCCTTACGGGGGGGGGGGGGGTACTGTAAAGTTCTGGCACTCTCAGTGCCTCCTATCACATTATTTCCGGGTGATTTCCATCTACCTAGATAGAAGAAACACATATAGGTGTGTTTCCCTTTAAGACTGATGCTGTCATCACTCAGCGCTGGACTAGATGGCTATTTAAATCGCCGGTTCTCACTCACATGTGTTCGTTCAAACACCCTTACCTGGATGCTAACTTGGCTTGAAGCTTTCGTGCTTGCAAGCATACCTCGCTGACGGAATCTCGCTGCGCTGATCCCTGTATCCCGCTTCCGGATCATCCGCTCCTCCTGAACCAACCTTCGGCTGTATTGCTATTAGTACTAAGTACCCCGCAGGGGAACCCTCTATAAACTTATACTAAGCTTACACTATCTAGCTCTGCATAGTAAAGACTATTTATCACATCTGCATATCTAGATTGCTAGCTCTTAAGACTACTGCTACTTATTCCTGCACTGGGTTGATCTCTCTTGTATGTCCACCTGCTACTCTGTCATCTGCTACCATACATGATTGCTAAACCTACCTGCATCCATCTGCTACTGTGTTACCTTCAAGTGTCTGTCACCTACCACCTCCACTCAACCTGTCTCTTAAATCTTCATCACTGTGTTACTACATACATAAAGTCACTCTAGGAACCAGCTTGTTGAGTGTGTGTATTTACTAGCTGAAGTAAGACCTTCCACACATGATGAGTCATTGAGGTTGGGAATGGTATCTCAGCATCTCTCTTACATGACTACTGAAGTGGAATATTTCTGCAGCTGAAAATCCACACCATACATGAAACGCAGGAGCGTTACAGTAAGTATATTTTCTTCTAAAACAAAGTAAGTGAATCAAAAAAAAATTGTCATTATCCAATTCTTTTTCAGGTAATGTACAGCAAGCGGATAGGGCAAAGTTCATTTTGAGGCTGGAACTCCGCTTTAACCATTTAAGCCCCAGCCCTATTTCGGACACTTTTTGTTCACTAGTTAAAATCAGTATTTTTTCCTAGAAAACTACTTAGAACCCCCAAACATTATATATATTTTTTTAGCAAAGACTCTTTAGAATAAAATGTCGGTCATTGCAATATTTTTGGTCACGAGCGGTCTTTAAAACGCCATTTTTTTGGAAAAATTTTGAAAAATCACATTTCACTGCATTTAACAAATACTAAACAGTAAAGTTAGCCCATTTTTTTTTTGTATATTGCGAAAGATGAGGTCACGCCGAGTAAATAGATACCCAACATGTTATGGTTTAAAATTGCGCCCCCCCGTGGGATGGCGACAAACTACGGTCAATAGAGATCTCAATAGGCGACGCTTTAAATGTATTTAACAGTTACCAGTTTAGAGTTAGAGTGTAGCTCTTTTTTTTAAATTATTGCTCATGCTCTGGTGATCGCGGCGATACCTCACATGTGTGGTTTGAACAGCGATTTCATTTGCGGCTCGACTTCCGTATACGTTTTTTTTTGTGTGCGAGCTAACGGTGACGGGGGCGGCTAAATTTTTTTTTTCCCATTTATTTTATTTATTTTTTTATCTTTATTACAGTTTTAAAAAAAAAAAAAAAAAAGTCTGATCACTTTTATTGGTGTCACAAGGGATGTTTACATTGCTTGTGACAGCAATAAAAGTGATCAGATTTTTTTGTAGTGACAGGTACACTTTATGGAGGGATCGAGGGTCTAAAAGACCCTAGACCCCTCCACTACACTTCCCTGTATGCAAAACGCCGAAAACTGCGTTTTTGCATACAGCCGTTTTTCAAATCTGCCGCATTTTGCAGCACAGTAACCCGGAAGTGACGTCATGGACGCCGCCTCCGGGTTACGTCATCGGAGACCCGATCAAAGCCGTTTCCGGCTTTGATCGGGACTCCATCCAGCCGGTGGACGCGCCGGCTGGGTTCTCGGGGCTCGTCCCCTCCCGCCCCCCGGGTAACGATCGAGCGGCTCCCGAGCCTCTTCACACAGGGACTCGAGCAGCAGCAGCAACCATTGGTTATTGCTGCTGTCAATCAAATGCAGTGAGGGCTGAGGGGGTTGAGCTATGTGCCACTGTGTGTGTGTGTCTGCAGAAACAAGGCAGAAAACAGGCTGAAAACACAAGGATCAACACTGGGGATCACAAGAGGCACTTTAAAAAAAAGTTTGAAAAAATGAAAAAGAAAGTTATTATTTCATTTATTTTTTTTTACATACTGTTACCAGTCAGTATCCCTGATCCCTGCCGCACTGTCAAATGATGATACTGTACTGCACTGGAGACAGTATGTAGGAAAAAAAGTTGTAAATAAAACAAATATTTAATTTCTTAATTTTCCAAAAAATTGTGACAAAAAATTTCAACTTCAAAAAATTTTCCATGCCTCTTTCTAAATACTTTGGACTGTCTACTTTCCAAAAATGGGTAACTTGAGCCTATTTGTACTTTTGGGGCCTCAAGAAATGAGATAGACTGTCAGTACATCAGGACTGATCATATATTTTTAACCACTTGTGGACCGGAAGGTTTTATCCCCTTTATGACCAGGCCATTTTTTGCAATTTGGCATTGAGTGATTTTAAATGGTAATTGCACATGCAATACTGTACCCAAACAAAATTTGTCCTTATTTTTTGCCACAAATAGAGCTTTCTTTTGGTGCTATTTGATCACTTCTGCGTTTTTTATTTTTTGCGGCATTAAAGAAAAAAAAAAACTGAAAGTTTTGAGAAAAAATTTAATTTTCTACTTTTTCTTATAAAAAATATCCAATAAGCTCAATTTTTGTCATACATTTAGGCCAAAATGTATTTAGCTACATGTTTTTGATAAAAAAAAAAACTCAATATGCGTATATTTGGTTTGCACAAAAGTTTACAAACTATGGTGTATATTCTGGAATTTACGCAGCTTTTACTTTCTGCCTGCCTATTTAATTTCTTAAAGTGCTAAAATGGCAGGGCAGTAAACCCCCCCCCCCCCCGCCCAAAAAAAATACCCCTGTTTAGAAAGTAGACACCCCAAGGAATTTCCTGAGAGGCATATTGAGCCCATTGAATATTTAATTTTTTTCGTCACAGGTGTTTGAAAAATGACAAAAAAATAAATACATTTTTTTTTACACAAAGTTGTCATTGAAATGATATATTGCTCACACATGCCATGGGTATATGCAAAATGACACCCCAAAATACATTCTGCTGCTTCTCCAGAGTACGGGGATACCTATGTGTGAGACTTATATTTTATATTTTATATTTTGCCAAAAGTTTTGTGAATATGACTATTTTATTTTATTTTCTTTTTTACACAAAGCTGTCACTTAAATTATATATTGCTCACACATGCCATGGGTATATGTGAAATGACACCCCAAAATACATTCAGCTGCTTCTCCTGAGTATGGGGATACCACATGTATGAGCCTTTTTGGCAGTCTAGCCACGTACAGGACCCTGAAAATCAATCACTGCCTTCAGGCTTTCTAAGGGCATAAATTGTTGGTTTCACTCCTCACTACCTATCAGTTTCGGAGGCCATGAAATGCCAAGATAGCCAAAACCCCCCAAATGACCCCTTTTTGGAAAGTAGACACCCTAAGCCATTTTCTGCAAGGCATGTTGAGTCCATGGAATATTTTATATTTTGCCACAAATGTTGGGAAAATTACAAAAATGATTTTTTTTTTTTTTTTTACACAAAGTTGTCAGTTAAATGATATATTGCTCAAAAGTTCCATGGGTATATGTGAAATGACACCCCAAAGTACATTCTGCTGCTTCTCCTGAATACTGAGATACCACATGTGTGAGACTTTTTGACAGTCTAGCCATGTACAGGACCCCAAAAAACCAATCACTGCCTTCAGGCTTTCTAAGGGCGTAAAATGTTGGTTTCACTCCTTACTATCTATCACAGTTTCGGAGGCCATGAAATGCCAAGACAGCACAACCCCCCCCCCCCCCAAATGACCCCTTTCAGAAAGTAGACACTCTAAGCTATCTGCTGAGAGGCATTTTGAAAATTGAAAGAAAGATGAAAAAGAATGCATGTTCCCATTTTCCTTTCCTTGCTTCATTTTCCAAAACAAACACGAGCTGCAAAATACTCACCATGCCTCTTAGGAAATACCTTGGGGTGTCTACTTTTCGAAAAGGGGTCATGGGGGGGGGGGGGTTGTGCTATCTTGGCATTTCCTGGCCTCTGAATCTGTGATAGGTAGTGAGGAGTGAAATCAACAGTTTACGCCCTTAGAATGCCTGAAGGCAGAGATTGGATTTTGGGGTCCTGTATGTGGCTAGACGGCCACAAAGTCTCGCACATGTGGTATCCCCATACTCAGGAGAAGAAGCAGAATGTATTTTGCTGTGTCATTTCACATATAACCATTGCATACTTGAGCAATATATCATTTAGGTGACAACTTTGTGTAAAAAAAATAAAACATTTTTGTCTTTTTCCCCGAAACTTGTGGCAAAATATGAAATATTCCATGGACTTACCATGCCTCTCAGCAAATAGCCTGGAGGGTCTACTTTCCAAAATGGGGTTATTTTGGATGGGTTTTGTGGTATCTTGACATTTCAGGGCTTCTGAAACTGTGATAGATAGTAAGGAAGTAAAAAAAGCAATTTATGCTCCCAAAAAGTCTCACACATGGGGTATCCCTGTACTCAGGAGAAGCAGAAGAATGTATTTTGGGGTGTCATTCCACATATACTCATGGCATGTGTGAACAATATTTAATTTAGTGACCACTTTGTGTTAAAAAAAAAATCATTTTCCCAAAACTTGTGGCAAAATATAAAATATTTTATGAACTCAGCATGCCTCTCAACAAATAGCTTGGGGTGTCTACTTTCCAAAATGGGGTCATTTAGGGGGTGTTTGAACTGTCCTGACGTTTTATGCCCAATATTAGAAGCTTATGCCACACATCACCCACCCCTACAGAACAAAATGATGGGTGTTGCAACTTTTTTTTGTCACACAGTATTTCTGCAGAGATTTTTCAAATGCAATTTTTGGGAAAAAAAAAACACTTTTTTCAAACTTAATGCAAACACACTATATATTGCCAAATTGTTTGGTAAATTATAAAATATGATTGTACAGTGGAGATCGAAAGTTTGGGCACCCCAGGTAAAAATTTGTATTAATGTGCATAAAGAAGCAAAGGAAAGATGGAAAAATCTCCAAAAAGGCATCAAATTACAGATTAGACATTCTTATAATATGTCAACAAAAGTTAGATTTTATTTCCATCATTTATACTTTCAAAATAACAGAAAACAAAAAAAATGGCGTCTGCAAAAGTTTGGGCACCCTGCAGAGTTAATATCTTGTACTGCCCCCTTTGGCAAGTATCACAGCTTGTAAACGCTTTTTGTAGCCAGCCAAGAGTCTTTCAATTCTTGTTTGAGGTATCTTTGTGCATTCTTCCTTACAAAAGTCTTCCAGTTCTTTGAGATTTCTGTCACGCACTGCTCTTTTAAGGTCTATCCATAGATTTTCAATTATGTTGAGGTCAGGAGATTGTGAAGGCCATGGCAAAACCTTCAGTTAAGCCTCTTGATGTAATCCCCCGTGGATTTCGAGGTGTGTTTAGGATCATTATCCATTTGTAGAAGCCATCCTCTCTTTAACTTCAGCTTTTTCACAGATGGCATCAAGTTACCATCCAAAATTTGCTGAAATGTTATTGAATCAATTTTTCCTTCTACTCGTGAGATGTTCCCTGTGCCACTGGCTGCAATACAACCCCAAAGCATGATTGATCCACCCCCATGCTTAACAGTTGGACAGAGGTTCTTTTCATTAAATTCTGTGCCCCTTCTTCTCCAAACGTACCTTTGCTCATTCTTGCCAAAAAGTTCAATTTTAACCTCATCGGTCCACAGAACTTGTTTCCAAAATGCAACAGGCTTGTCTATGTGTTCATTTGTAAAGTTCAAACGCTGATTTTTGTGGTGAGGACGTAGAAGAGGTTTTCTTCTGATGACTCTTCCATGAAGACCATATTTGTACAAGTATCTCTTTATAGTGGAATAATGTACCACAACTCAAATGTCTGCCAGATCTTTCTGGAGGGATCGTGCAGTCAAACGTGGGTTTTGAATTGTTTTTCTCACAATCCTGCGAGCTGTTCTGTCTGATATTTTTCTTGGTCTTCCAGATCTTGCTTTAACTTCCACTGTTCCTGATGACTGCCATTTCTTAATTACATTCCGAACAGAGGATATTGACATCTGAAAACGCTTTGCTATCTTCTTATAGCCTTCTCCAGCTTTGTGAGAGTCAACTATTTTCAGTTTCAGTTTTCTAGACAACTACTTAGAAGATCCCATGGTGCTGATTGTTGGGGCAAGGTCAGATGAGTCTTGGCATTTAAAACCTTTGCAAATATCCAAATTATGCAATAACAACAATAGGATAAAAGTGGGATAAGGTGAGTGGGGATGTGCAAAAAAAGTCCAATTTCTCTTTAAGTGTCCATGGTTAATCAAACAAATGAGTGCTCAACGACAAAGAATGCGGTCATACCGCATCATATAGGTTATGAAGCGGTATGTACCTTCTTGGATGGAAACTATGAAATTCCACTGAAGCAGAAAGAGTTCATCTTGGAGCTTCTGATGTTTGGTACCGAACACAACTACTTCTACTACGGTCACAAATTCTACCGACAACGCCTGGCCGTAGCGATGGGGGCCAAGTTTGCCCCCAGCTTAGCCAACCTTTTCATGGCCCTGTGGGAGGACAGAAATGTCTTCTCCAACAGGGCCAAGGAACTCGTTCTATGGAGGCGTTACATAGACGATACACTAATGGTTTGGCAAGGTGACGATACATCACTCCACAAGTACATGGAAGATCTGCAATGACTGGGGCATCAGATTTACATACCAGTATAGCCCCAGAGAAGTAAACTTCCTTGACCTCACGGTCATGAGAAAAGGTTCAGGCTTCCAGACTAAATCCTATTTCAAGCCCACAGATAGAAACGGCTTTATAGCAATAGACAGTTGCCATCATCCCACTTGGCTACGAGCAGTACCCAAGGGACAACTAAGGAGGATCAGGCGAAATTGCACAGAAGATACTGATTGAATCAGGCATCAACATTAAAAGCAAGATTTCTAGAAAAAGGATATGATGTGGAAGAGATTGATAAAGAGATTCATACTCTGTGCTCGGTCAAACAAGGGAATCTGGTAGGCCCAATAGAGAAGAAGACACCGAGGGTGAAAAACAACCCACCCTTTGAATTTGCCTTCTTGACACAATTTTCGAGCCACTACAAATGGCTGAACCATGTTTTCCGAAAAAACACTGGGGAGTTCTACAAGGGGATAAGATTCTAGGCCCCCACTTACCCAGTGCTCCCAAGGTCATTTACAAAAAGGCCCGGAACTTGAAAGACCTGATAGCGCAGAACCCTGTGGAGAAGCCGCACATGTCAAAAATCTTCCCAGACATGAAGGGCTTCTTCCCTTGCAAAAATTGTAGAATATGCAAGGAAGCCAATACTGTCAGAACCAAAGAATTTCGGTCGACAGTCACAGGGAAAAAATACCCTATTAGAGAATTCATCTCCTGCCACACCAAAGGGGTGATGTACCTACTGGAGTGTGACTGTAGATTACAGTACGTAGGTAGAACTATCCGCACAGCCTCAATTAGAATTGGCGAACATGTGGCCAACATACACAAAGGCTTTTCAGGACATAGTGTGCCACAACATTTTGCCAAATGTCATAAGAAAAATCCCAAAAACCTCAAAATCATCGCCATAGAAAAATATGTGCCACATTGGAGGGGGAGCAACCTGAGAAGAAGTATATCCAGGAGAGAAACGTACTGGATATACGAACTCAGAAGCTATAGACCCCTAGGACACAACATAGAGTGGGACATTAATGCTCATATTAACAACAGCTAAAACACCACTCTATCCCTTATTCACTACATTTTATCATTTCCTTTAATCTTAGGCTATTGCCTTTTATTTATATTTTATATAATTTTAATTCATCACTATGTTAAGCCCGCATTAGAGGTTAATAGACCCTTGGTATATATTAGCAATTGTGATGATTTTAGAGTTTGTGTAAATGTTTTTAGCATATTTTATATAAAATTTGTTGTAATAGGTTTTATGATATGCTTCTAAAAGTGAATCGATATACAGGAACTGCGACCCAGCACACTTCCGGTGTCACCGCAGGCACATTGGATCGGCACTATCTCTGAACTTAGTTTCGCCTATACCAGTGTGCCGGGAGAGAGGGGGTTGATTTGCCACTTGATCAAACTCCCTGGCCCATTTTAGTAGGAGAAATTAGGTTCTATCTGTGTTCAGAAGAGATGAGAAGTGCAATACATCCTCTGCGGACACCGGAAGTGACGTACTGAGTTTGCATGTAATAAAAGGCGGAAGTGACGGTACGCAAGCCACTCCTATCTCGGTCGATGTCCAATAGGAAGAAATGCGTCAGAGAGGAGGCGTTACCGTCACGTATGACCGCTCGGAGTCCGTGCTGCAGCCGGACCCGAGCCCATCCATAAAGAAATTCTGCCCTACGTTTTCAACAAGCCGATTTTGAACTGCATAATTGTAAGTGTAACTCTTTGTTCACATTAAACTGGTTTAGAAGTTATCACACTATTGCGACCTTTATTTCCTGCACCCCGCCATTGGAGGGTATTGGCCCTTAGGCCATTACCTCCCGGATACAGGTTTAAAGTGGAGGAACCATTGGTGGAATACTCGGAACCAGATTGCTTTCCAGTGGCTGACTGAAAAGGCACCCCAGTGTAGCACATACACAGAGGAAGTGGAAGGGGATTTTTGAATCCGCTATTCTGCGCTTTTTATCACTTTATCTGGTAAGAGACCATTTTGGGTGGTTCATGCGGAGTGTGTCAAATCCACGTTTGCAGTGAAATCTTTTTGTTAAATCGTGCACACCTTATTTTCCGTCTGGTAAGGAGGAATTTCACCTGGTGGTGGGCGTTATTGCACTGAAGTCGAAGATATTTTCTTTGTCGTTGAGCACTCATTTGTTTGATTAACCATGGACACTTAAAGAGAAATTGGACTTTTTTTGCACATCCCCACTCACCTTATCCCACTTTTATCCTATTGTTGTTATTGCATAATTTGGATATTTGCATTTGTTTTAGCGCACCTTTCTTTTCAACATTATATTTACACATATTCAGGCACTGAATACAGGTAGCGGCTTTAACTCTATACTATCAGCGCACCCTCACCAACCTATTATATTTAAAACCTTTGAGATTGACATCACCTGGTCTTCCCAGATGATAATTGAGAACAATCCATGACACTGGCAGGTCTTAGCCTTGCAAAGGGGGCAGTGCATGCTATAAATTCTGCAGGGTGCCCAAACTTTTGCAGACGCCATTTTTTTGTTTTCTGTAATTTTGAAAGTGCCAATGATGGAAATAAAATCTAACTTTTGTTGATATATTATAAGAATGTCTAATCTGTAATTTGATGCCTTTTGGAGATTTTTCCATCTTTCCTTGGCTTCTTTATGAATATTAATAAAAATTTTTACCTGGGGTGCCCAAACTTTTGATCTCCACTGTATACCGAGTACATAGATACCAAATATGACATGCTTTAAAATTGTGCACGCCCGTGCAGAGGCAACAAACTACATACATTTTTAAAAGCATTTAAAAGCCTTTACAGGTTACCACTTTAGATTTACAGAGGAGGTCTACTGCAAGAATTACTGACCTTGATCTGACGTTCACGGCGATACCTCACAGGCATGCTGCAATTGCTGATTACATATGACACCAGACCGATGCTTGCATTCACCTTGTCACCCGTGGGGGGACAGGGGTAAACGTGGGGGGACAGGGGTACTTGAATTTTTTATTATTTATTTTGCTTTTTTATTTTATTTTGACACCTTCCCTATTTTTTTTTTATCATTTTTATTGTTGTCACAGGGAATTTAAATATCCCCTATGATAGCAATAAGTAGTGACAGGTACTCTTTTTAAAACAAATTGGGGTCTTTTAGATTCTAGATCTCTCCTCTGCCCTTAAAGCATCTGACCACACCAAGATTGGTGTGATAAGATGCTTTCCCAATTTCCCAATGGCGCTGTTTATATCTGACGAAACCAAAGTCATGGAATGATCGTAGCTTCTGGTATCTTAGGCCATAGAGATAATTGGAGCCATTCTGGTCTCCAATCAGCTCCATGGTCAGCTGATGGAACCACCAGCTGCAGTCTAGGGTTATCCGGTGGGACAGGAGAGCCCGAGAAAACCGTGGAAGGTGGTGGGAGGGGGCAGTGCCCTCCCACTGCTTTTAAAAGCAGTCTAGCAGTGAATTATCGGATTTCTTTTACATGAAAGCCAAACACTGGCTGTAAAAAAACTATACCAGAAAGTGTGTGGTATGCCCACCATTAGACCTCCCAGCATCCACCCACTTCTAATGATGGGCATACATGCAGTGTTAGTTTTTTTCCCTTCAGCCATGGGCTGAAGGAGAAAAAAGAACATAGCAGATTTCTCCCTTCGCATCGATCGACATGAATGAAGAAATCTCTGCCAAGAAAAGTGTTAAAAAATATATGGCAAAGCATAGGGGAGATCCACCCTCTGTGTCCGCCCCATCCCTTATGCTTCGCCATATATGCTCTTTTTTTTAACTGTGGTGGTGAAATCCCCTCCTTTAGCGCTGGAATCATTGATTACCTTTTTCTTTTTACTTTTTTTACACGTTTTTTGTAACTGTAAAAAAAACTGTTCCAGGCTAGGGTCTCTCAAAATGCGATAGCCAACATGTTCTGAGACCCTGTGTGAAAAAGCGTGCCCTATACTGTGCCATGCTGTACACTATACATATAGTCTACTAGTGTGTGGTAGCGACGGAACCAGTCCCTGATGCAGAGACCAGATTGGCCAGGACAGGAGGGACAAAAATAGCGGGTGCCACACCTAAATCCATGTTTTCTACAGACACGATCTTCTTTGGGGTGCTCTTTCGGTAGGGGTATCAGGGAGGACATCTGGAAAATGCATCTCAAGCAGCCGGCTCACTGAATCTGGATTGTGAATTTGGGCCACAGCACCTTCTGGATACAGAAGGGCTGTGTTGATCTCTTCCTGGAATTTTAGGAAGCATCCACTTCTTCCTGACGCTCTATATAGCACATAAGCGTTCAGCAGAGCCAATTGAAAAAAGTATACAGACACTTTTTTGTACTAGTGTCTGGCCTTATGGGCAACAAAGTACGGCGCCATTATCTGATCTTTGAAGTCCACCCCTCCCATGTTAAGGTTGTATTCGTGGACACAGAGGGGCATCTCAACAACACCAGTCGCCGTTGCAATTTGGTTTGTCATATCTGCGTGAATGGAGGACAGAACGAAAGCATTCCATGTGTCCCTCCACTTCACTGCAAGCAATTTATTACACTTCAAGCAGGCTAAGTCGGGAATCTACAAGCCATTGGGGGAAGCCCCAGCGATTAGTTCGCACGGTGCCACATGCGCCAATTCCAAAATCAAAAAGGCAACTAAAAAGTGGCATGCTTGTGTAATAATTGTCCACATATAAATGGTACCCCTTTCCGAATAAGGGTGACACCAAGTCCCAAACAATCTTGCCACTGCTCCCCATGTAGTTTGGGCAGTTGGAGGGGCTCCACATTGCTATCTTTTCCCTTGTAAACCTGGAAACTACACGTATAGCCTGTTGCCCTGTCACAGAGCTTATACATCTTGACCCTATATCTGGTACGCTTGCTGGGGAAAAACTGTTTGAAAGCAAGGCGGCCAGAAAATGTAATCAGTTACTCATCAACGCAGACAGCTTGTCGGCTGCAAACGTCTGGTTGAAGTGATTTACGAGGAGTTGAATTTTGTGGAGCCAGTCATATCCAGGGTTACCCTGAGGACGACAGAGTTCATTGTCACTGAAGTGCATGAACCGCAAGATTTGCTCGTATCTGGTTCTGGCCATGGCAGCAGAGAACACGGCATATTATGAATTGGGTCAGTGGACCAATATGACCGCAACTCACTCTTTTTAGTAATGCCCATGGAGAGAGATAGGCCCAGAAAGGTTTTAAATTCAGAAACAGTGATATGTTTCCATGCAAATTCTCTGGCAAGGGTCAAATGTGGATTTACGGGGATGAATTGATTGGCATATAAATTGCTTTGGTCCACAATAGGTCTGTACAGATCTTATGTGAAAAACAGCTCATAAAAACCAAGGGGAGTAAAATTGTCTGTTTCCACTTGAATTTCGGGTTGGCCAGTGAATGGGAAAATACAGGCGCTGCAGAAGTGGTGGGCTCCCAATCAGGATTTGCAAGTGCATCAGGAAAGACACTATGGGCTCTATGGGTTTGTCCTCTAATTATTGGTGGCTGCAGGACACTACTTGTGCTAGCCACTGTACCAGCTTGAACTGCACTTATGGGACTCGCCATGTCAAAAAGTGTTACTGCAGTGCTGGTTTGACTATAACCAGGATGTACTAGGGCGCTGGTGCTTGCCAGTTCACCAGAAGGTTGAGCGGCACTAGTACCATTACTCTCCTGCATACGAGAACCCTGCGGTTGTTACACCTCAGCAACAGAAGAAAGGGGTCGGGTATGCCTGAGCTTAGTAAGGACCACTACTCCATCATCAGAGCTATCTGTCAGGGTGCCGGTGCTCTATACAGGTTTGAATACTGAGCCTGATTCTGACCATGAGGCTTCCTCATTGCTCTCATCTGTCATGCTAAGCATCGTGTAGGCCTCTTCACTAGTTTACCTCTGCTTGGACATTTTGGCCAATAAATTTATAGGTACCTAGGGTGACTCACAGGTAAAAAAAGCACCTGGTTGTCAAGGACTGTTTGAACCATTACCAAAAAATGTAACTGCTAGTGCTAGCAGAGATCAGGCCTGACTCTGCTAACGCTGTGGTTTAGTGTGCTGTGTATTGGAAGTGACAGTAATCTGCTGATTCTGCACTTCTTGGGGGAGGGGGCAGAGGGGCTGATCCTGCTAAAGCTGCATTTTAGGAACACTAAAAAAAGAAGAGAAATAGCCGCGCTTGGTCACTAGGAAGCAGCCAGTGCATAGGTAAATCAGACCAAATACTAAAATAACAAAATTCTGTACAGCGCCAAAACAATTTAAGAAAACATGTAAATGAAAACTTAGTAGAAAACAAAGTCCATCAAGTCCATGGATGAGTGCATGAAAGCCAGTTATTAGTGGAAAAAGAAGGAAATCGAAATCCTTTGATAACGTCTACCGTAGTGACGAAACGCGTCAGTTACGTCGGCCCGCACGCAGACACACCCACAGCCGCGGCCATCTTGATATAAATGTTTGAGTCATCTACCAACATGTGAGTTTTTTTATCATGTATTGTTGATTTTAATAAATTGAACGTACTACACCATCCGAGTTCCATTTGTTTTTGGAAGTATATCCTCAACTATCCTTGCGGAGGAACCCAGGAGGAGTGGAAATATTTGGATATATCATTATCTTTGGACCGAGTGTGTCTGACCTGGTGCCAGTTACCATTGGAGATATTGTTTAACCTGAGCTTCCATTCACTCATCCATGGACTTTATGGACTTTGTTTTCTACTAAGTTTTCATTTACATGTTTTCTTATATTGTTTTGGCGCTGTACACAATTTTGTTATTTTGAGAACACTCCACTAAACTATTGGGGATGCTAGTATAGTTCTGATCAGATCAAAGATATTGATCCGTTTAGACACTATACTAGTAATGGAGGTGTTTAGTGTGTGTCACTGGCAATCAAAGGGTTAAAATGTATTACTAAATATGCGGTGGGCAATCTGACGCTGTCCTGGATTGATGCTAACAAACGTTAACGCTAACTGATGTCACCTGTGACACTAATAAAGTGATCAGAAAAAAGATCTGTACACTATAATAATGTCACTGACAGGGAGTGAAAGGGTTGACTGGGGGTGATCAGGGGGTTAAATCTTTATTAGGGGATGTATGGCGTGTACCCTAACCCTATCTGGGATTACCACTAACTGCCTCTCACACCAACTGAAGTCACAAGTGACACTAATACAGTGATCAGTAAAATTATCTGTATACTGTATACAATGTGACACTAAATGTGTGCCTATGTGTACTGAGGTCAGTGTAGTGCTTGTCTACTCACAGTTGATGCTCTCTCCACTCACGCTGGACCCGGAAACGGCTCCAGGAGAGAAGACTGCATCATTTCCTGCGCCTGTGTATACATTACACAGGGACAGGACGTTCTGCAATTGTCAGAACCGATCAACAGGTCCATGCCAAAAATCATTGGCCTCGACCTGATGACTGATCGGTTCTGAAACTAATCAGAACATTGCGGGGGTGGTGGCTGCGCGAGCCCTCTAGCCCCATGTGTGATGCGCAGCCGAGCCACCTTGCCGCAGTAAATCAGCGGCGGGCTGTCGGCCACTGGTTAAAAAAAAATATATATATATATATACAACATTTTGTAGAATAAATAATATACACTGATTGGGTTATTTTGTTTTACCAAAGAAATGTAGCAGACTACAAATTTGGCCTACATTTTTGAAGAAAGATTATTTGTTTACAAAATGTGTGTTTTTTTGTTAAAATTTTCAGTATTGTTTTGTTTGTTTAGCAAAAAAATAAATACCTCCAAAAGAAAGCTCTATTTGTGTGAAAAAAAATGATATCAATTTATTTTGCCTACAGTTTTGCGTGGCCATGCAATTGTCAGTTAAAATAGCATAGTGCTGAATAGAAAAAAAGGCCTAGTCATGAAGGGGGTAAAACCTTCCAGAGGTCAAGTGGGAAAATAAGTTATAATAATAAACACAATTTGTTTAAACTAACATTGTATTTTCTTGCTTCCTTAGTAAATGCTTTGTTTAAAAATCCGTAAATCAGGCAAAAAATTGTAGGTATTGAGTGATAGATCCTCCATTAGCAATAACAATTTCCAGGAATCATATTCCCGTATCGATGTTTAGATGTGCTGAACAACTAAAAGGGATTTTAAATGATTGCACTTTACAAACTTTATCTTCACAAAATTCAGAAATTTCTTGTGTGAACATTTATCTCTAGGACATACATCAGCATCACAATTAGGTTAAGGTTAAAACACCTGGGCTATTCCAGAATCTACATTTTATTCTGTTCAAACTATTTCATTATTGATTCATTTTTGTATTTTTAGTCATTGTTTTTGTTGCATCACTCATTTTATTAAATTGATCAAACCTTTGCTGCTCTGATATACTTGTGTAATTCACTTGAGGCCATGATTAATTCATTGTTTAATAGCAGGCTCTCCAGGCTCCAAGGCAGCAAAATAGCTCAAATATGTGATACTTTTTCCAGCGTGCATTTTGGCTAAAATTAGGATTTGGTGTTGATTTTTTTTAACTAAACATAGTTTTGCTGTTCTTAACAAATTAAATTATGTTCGTTTTTGTCTTATCCATCAATTGTACATTGTCTCAAGAGCATGCTGAGCATTTTTATGCAAATTTAAAATATAGCAGTGGTTGTGTGGGGAGGCATGAGGGGGAATTTACTAAAACTGGAATAGAGAGAATCTGGAGCAGCTGTGCATAGTACCCAATAAATGTCTGTCTTCAGCTTGTGTAGCTAAAGTGGCTATAAATCTCAGACATAATAGGTAAACACAGCACATCCCACTATAATATGTGTCAGGCCCGGCCTGGAACAAAAATAGTCCCGGGTATTTTAGACTGACCAGCCCATTTTTTTTTTAAATTAAATTACAAATAACGACAACTACCAGTTTCACATGATATGAGATATATCCACATATTTTATGTCTGCGACATTGCGGCGGACAGATCGAACGCCTAACTGACATTTTTGACACTTTTGGGGGAACCAGTGACATTACTACACTAATCAGTGCTAAAAATATGCACTGTTACTGTACTAATGACACTGGTAGGGAAGGGGTTAACACCAGGGGCGATCAAAGCATTAAGTGTGCTCCTAAGGAGTGCTTTCAAACTGTATGGGGGATCGACTCACTGGACAAACACAGAAAACTGAAAATTCCCAACAGATACTTACCGTAATTTTCCTTTCCCGATGGTCTCCATGGCAGCCTACGTGTGGGTTAACCCCACCTCCTCTACAAGGGTATAGGACCCCCCTCCCATAAATTTCAGCTCACAGATAGAGACAGTGTTCCATATCTTAGCCGAATCCAAGACCAGAGGGTGGGAACTCCGGCTGCCATCAAGACCATCAGGAAAGGAAAATTACTGTAAGTATCTGATAGGGAATTTTCCGTTTTCCTGACAGTCTCCATGGCAGCCTACGTGTGGGAAATAACTAGCCAATACCACACTGGTGGGAATGTTTAAACAAAGAAAATTTTAATTCATATTGTTAGCAGACAAAACGGTCCGACCAAAGTTAACTGATGACAAGGAGGCTGGCTTTAGCCAGTACTGGGTCATAAATGTGTTGACGGATGACCAAGAGGCCGCTCTACAGATCACTTATGGAGCCACATGATGTGAAGCTGCCCAGGACGTTGAGATACCTCTCATTGAATGGGCTGTCACCGCCTCTGGAGGAGCCAAACCCTCTGTCCTATAAGCCTCTTGTATAGCCTGTATGTTGCAATGGTCCTGGACGAGGCACGCTGTCCTCTGTTTCTACCTAAAAAGAGGATGATAAGGTCTGACTGTCTGAAAGGTGCCGTAGCCTGGAGGTAGTCTCTTAAGGTTTCACCCTCATCCAGGGGATGGGGTTCAGATTCCTCAGAGGTCCGGAAGGTAGGGAGGACAATCTCCTGGTTCTCATGAAAGATTGAAGTAACTTTCGGGTTTGAATTGAGCATGGGAATAAATACTACCCAATCCGGAAAGAAGGTTAGAAATGGTTCCTTGTGTCCAAGGGAACCGATCTCGGAGATCCTTTTAGCCGAATTGATGGCCACCAAGTTCTAATGGTGAGATCCTTGATGGAGGTGGAGGTTACTGAACCGGATCTTGATAAGGTATTAAGGACGAGAGGAAGGTCCCATTTTGGAAATCTTGGTTTCCTCTGTGGTCTGAGCCTGGCTGCTCCCTTAAAGAATTGTTGAACAAGCAGGTGTTTAGCCCACGGAACACCAGAGAAAGCAGACAATGCTGACACTTGGACTCTGAGAGTGCCTACTGAAAGGACCATGTTTAGACCCGACTGAAGAAACTTCAGGACCTCCTGTATTCCGGGGTCTGAACATGACCTCCCCTATGTGAATTCCATGAATCTAGCCCAGACTCTGCAATAAACTGTATTTGTGCTTGATCTTCTGGAACTCATCAAGGTGGCGATGAACCCTGGGGGGCACCCAAGGGATTCCAACCTCTCCCTCTCAAAAACCAGACCATCAACTGGAGCAGTGCAGGACAGGGGTGTAGTGTCATTCCCTGTGAAAGAAGGTCCGGCCTGAGGGGGAGAGGGATCGGGTCCTGATAGCTGAGCTGCAGGAGTAGCGGGAACCATGGCCTGTTTGGCCAATACGGAGCCACCATGACAATATCCACATGTTCTGGTTGGAGTATTTGCAGGAACCTGAGGATGACAGGAATTGGGGGAAAGGCATATTGCCTGCTGAACTCCCACCTGTCGGTCAGAGCATCTGTTCCGCAGACTTGATGACACCTGCCCCATGTGAAATATCCCTCCAACTTGTGGTTGCAGGGAGAGGCGAACAGGTCGACTTTGGGAGAAACCCTCAATGACAGAATCCACTTGAACGTCTCTGGATGGAGGGACCACTGATTGGGATTCAACTGAACTCTGGAGAGAAAGTCCGCCTGGACGTTTTGAGACCCAGGAATGTATACTGCTGTTATGTTGGCTAGATGAGCCTGAGCCCACATCATAATTGGGTCCAGCTCCCTCAAGAGGAGAAGATTCCGAGTCCCACCTTGCCTCTTCACATAGGACACTTCCATGGTATTGTCCATCCTGAGTAACATGAACTTCCTTTCTGTAAGATGGTGGAAGGCTCGTAGAGCCAGAAAAGCTGCTCGGAGCTCCAGAATATTGGAGACGGGAGTGTAGGTTTGTGGAGTCCACTACCCCTTAGCCACCTCTGCCAAACAATGGGCTCCCCAACCTGAGTTGCTGGCATCCGTCGTGATGATGGTCCATGGGACGGGAATTAGGGAATGGCAGTTGAGCAGATTTTTGCGCTGGAGCCACCACAAAAGACTAATCCTCATGCTGGGAGAAATATGGATACGTTGCTCATGCTCCTCTGGGTTCCACTGATGAAGAAAGCCTCTTTGAAAAGGCTGAATTCTATAGAGCTCATTTGACCATGGGAGTCGTGGAGACCATTGTGCCAATGATTTTGAGACACTGAGAGGCCCTCAGAAATGAGGAGAGAGCTGGGAGAATCCTTTCTCGTACCCATGGGATTTTCTCCAGGGGAAGAGAGATTGTACTCCTGACGGTGTCGAACTGAGCCCCTAGATAGACTAGGCATTGGGTAGGCTCCAGGTGGCTCTTCTGCAGGTTCAACAACCAGCCGAACTCTATGAGAGTTGCAATGACTTGATCTCTGTGGGCTAGCAGTTGATCCCTATCCTGAGACAACAGGAGAAGGTCGTCAAGGTAGTGGTGTAAATGTATCCCTCCTGTTCTTATGAGGGCTACTACTGCCAAGAGGGCCTTGGAGAACACCCTCGGGGATGTAGACAGGCAGAAAGGAAGGCACGTAAATTGGAAGTGCCGATGTTCAACTGAGAAGCGGAGATACCTGCGGAAATTCTCTGCTACAGGCACATGAAAGTATGCGTCCTTGAGATCTATCGAGGCCAACCATTTGCATGGCAGCACCTCTTTCTGAATGGTGGATAGAGTCTCCATCTTGAACCTCTCGTTTTTTATAGATTTGATTAGGTAAGTGAGGTCTATGATGGGCTTCCAGGATCCATTCTACTTTTGTACTAGAAAGAGGGGTGAATATACGCCCTGGAACCTTTCTTGATCGGGCACCGGAAACCACTTCACCTTGAGACACCAAAGTGTCTACATAAGCGAGCAAGACTCCTCTTTTCTCTTCTAGACAAGGCAAGCGAGTGGAAATAAACCTGGGAACAGGAGCTGCCAGGAAAGAACATATGTGACCTGTAGAGACCCTTTTAACGGTCCAAAGTCTGAGATTGAGGCCGCCCAGACACGCCGAAAGAGGAGCAAACGTGCCACCACCTGCCATGTCTGAGCGGGCCCAAACTCAAAAAGAGCCAAGACGGGTTTACAGGCTGCATAAATTCTCTTGAGGTCCAGGTCTATTTTCCTGTCCAGGGGGTCCTTAAAGGCGACCGCATCATCCAAGGGTAGTGTAACATGCTTCGCCAGTCTTGTAACTGTGGCATCCACCAGAGGGGCTGATTCTAGGTGACTTACCTCCTCTGACCTAAACGGATAGAGTTTTGCCAGTTTCGAGGATAAGGAAGATTTGCTGTCCCCTTTATTCCATTCATCTGTGATGACGTCCTTTAGTTCTATAAGAAATGGGACGTTAGGGAGCTCCTTTCCCAGGTGCTTGAAGAGCTTCCGTTGCTTCGTCTGGGGAGTCACTGGATCCTCCCATTTCAGGGCCTCTGATAAACTGGTAAAAAGTGCTATTGAAACTCCAAAACAACTTCTTTCCTTTTTTTCCAATCAAGAGGGTTTTTTTTTGCATTCGGCAGATGTCATTGGTGAAAAACAGTGAAGAACAAAAAAAAGAGGCGGAGAGAGATAATTGCATCTACCAAAGGGGAAGGATTATATTATGAAAGATTTTGTTTCATTAACCTCAGAAGGGGTTGTATATATGCTAGAGTGTGCCTGCATGTTGCAACATAGTGGCCAAAAATCTAGTATATTGGCAACACACATTGGGGAGCATGTTTACATTAGGATAGCATTTCTAAGCACTTGTAGAGGCTGCAGGAAAGAAGCAGCACTAAGAAGCAAAGAATAATGGAAAAGGTCAAAACAATATTTTCTGGAAAAAAAAAAAAAAATGGGCATTTAGGATACACAATGCTTTTGCAAATTAAGGGCTAATCTAAAAAGTAGTATTATGGCTGTATCATGTCCATACCACTACTTAAACAAACACATTTATAAAGTACAGCGGTGTGCTTTATGATGTGTTCTACATGCTACCAGCTTTAGAACTCTGAGGCCAACAGGCAGCAG